>NW_022196913.1:64006816-64036976 GCF_008632895.1 Mastomys coucha
TCTCCCCCTCTTCTCTCTCTCCTCACTCTCCTCTCTCTCCCTCTCCCTCTCTCTCCCTCTCTCCCTCCCTTTCTTCCTCTCTTTCCCTCTCCCACTTGCCCCCACTTTTCCAGAAGTCAGCCCGAGCTGTTCCTCTCCGGCTCCTGGATTCTGCCCAATCAGGCAGCCTCACACCCACTCAGCACAGCTGCAGGCTGTAATGCACCAGAAGCTGCACTCTAGGGCTTCTCCTGACAGTCTACCCACTTTGTTCTGGAGTAGTCCTGTGCAACCAGAACACAAAGAATTGGCACCTCCACTCAGTGTTTCTATGTAATAAAAGCTCAAATGCACAGAACGTCATTTGTTTAGCAGTCTAGGCTGTCAGCCTAGCTTGACTAGCCTAGCTTTCTAGCTCAAGGTATGTCCCTGATGCACAGCAGTGGCAGAGGCAGTCCTCCCCTGGACCCACAGCAAGTGAGAGCTCATTCTGGCAGAGGCACAGGCTCAGCACTTCACCTTCAAAGCAGCTGGCCAAGAGCATCCCCTCCATGTGTCTACAAAGACAGCCACTGAAAAGTCAGAAAGCTCAGAAGCTTAAGATAGCAAAGGTTTGCCCTGGTAAACCTGTGAGAAGATGGAAGCTGAGGAATCTAGGACTCGCTTCCCAGGGCCAGAGTGCTGGTGAAGTATGCTCTTTTACACCAGAAGCAGAAACAGGAAGCCAAAGTGAGAAGGGATCACCGTCACCGTCACGGAGGCAGGTTCCAAGGCCCCCCCACACACTTGGAAAAGGCCAGCCAGAGTGCAGGTAGGATACAAGACAAGCTCTCAGTGACCTCTGTTAAAAGCCTTCTCTCTGAGGGAGAGGCGCCTTGCCCTTCCTCAGTGAAGGGTGGATGATGGGAGCCACACCATAGGCCTCCCCAAAGCAATCCTAGACCCTCCTGGAATCCTACTGAATTCGAGATTAGTTTCTAGCATTCAGAATAGCAATTGGCTTTGTAACTTACTTTACTGTCTCGCACGAGCACACAAGGGCCCCTCCAAATCTTCTACCCTAACGCCCCATGGAACCCTCATCTGGAAGCACATGCGGCAACAGCCAGTTCAGCAGCCTTAAAATACATTTTGATCTTCGTGAAATGGGGAGTCTGCCAGACTGCTCTATTCTGGGGGAGGGGGAGGAGAGGAGGGAAGGGAAGAGAGGGGAGAGAGGAGGGGAGGGGAGAAGGGAAGGGAAAGGAGAGAAGAGGGGAGGAGGAGGAAAGGGAGAGAGGGGAGGGGGAGAGAGGGGAGGGGAGGGGGAGAGAGGGGAGGGACAGGGCGAGTGTGCGTGTGTACTTAGGGATCCTAGAAAATGTCCCAGAGATACTGAGTGGCCTGTGTTAGTATCTTTCCTGAGTTTGTCACCAGCCAGAGGCCATGATCCTTCTCTATTCTGGTGCCACCAGCTTCTGTCTACACGTGACATTGCTGCCTGAACATGCCCCCGTGCTTCTCCTCAACCGTTACCTCCAAGTGCGTCAGACATTTTCCCTCTCCCTTCCCCCAGCCAGATAAAGGAGGAAGGGGAGACATCTTTCTAAGGGAAATGCTAGCATGTCCGCCATGCCTGCTTTGGGATGCAGGGAAGACAGGCAGGCCACCACAGCACGGGGAGCAGGGATACAACCCAAACCACATGCTTTGCTGCTGATTGGCACATTTTGATGGGTGACAAAGACGTATTCTCTCATTAATTACAGACCCACTAAGACAGAAAATTTGATCAAAGTGCCATTTTAAGGAGCTGAGTGCTTAAGAAAAAGATGGGGGAAGATTGCTAGGTTTATAGCTGACAGGAACTACGGTTCCTCTGAGCTGCAGACCGACGTGCAGACCCCCAGTCTGAGTCTCTGATTAGTAATAAATAGTTACACCATTAAAAGCGCATCCCTCCGGAAGTTAAGTAGTCCTTGGGTGGGCTTGTTAAACTCTATCCCAGGGTCTTCAAAAGGTCACAAAGTTCTGCGTCAGTATCTATGGCTCTGAGTACTCCTCTCTTAACAAACGCACCTGGGCTTGTGTGCTCATTTGGGAGGACACTGGGTAAGCTCGGTTTTCATAGGGACTGAGGAGCATCCTGGGACAAAATCCATGTCATTCTCACTAGTAGGCTGAGGTGGGGAAGCGGGGAGGTTGTCTATAGGTGGCTTCTCAGAGGCACAGCAGGAGCCCTGGGTCCAGAATATTGACAACAAAGGCTTGCATTGTCTATGGAGACTCAATACCAATATTAAAAACTGGAAGTTAGCTTGCTCTTTGTGTAAGTGTACGCATGTGTGCGTGTAAATGCGTGTGTGTGTGATTCTGGGGATCAAGTCAGGGCCTTGTGAATATCAGGCAAGTGCTTACACTCCAGTGGACTGAGCACACAGAGTACTTGCCTGGTGACCCAAGTTTGCTCACTGGAACTGACATGGTAAGGAAAGAACATATTCCCACAAAGCTGATACACGCACACTCATAGACACACACTCATATACACTTATACAATATACCCACACTCATATATACTTACACACATATACACACATTCACACACACTCATATATACTTACACAGATATATATACACACACTTATATACACACATTCAGACACATACTCATGTACACATACTCATATATATTTATATACATAAACATACTCATACACACACACTCATATACACTTATGCACTCATATACACACACCCATGCACACACTCATATACACTTACACACATAAACATATACACACTCATATACACTTACACACATATACATATACACACTCATACACTTGCACACATATACATACACACTCAGACACACACTCATATATACACAGACACAGACCCATATATACTTACACACACACACATAATGTCATGCATATATGCAGCCCAAACACATACAAAATAAATATAATTTTTGAAAAGTGAAGTTACATCTTCGGCTGGTGAGATGACTCATGAGGTAAGGGTAATCTTCACCAAGCCTTACAATCTGAGTTCAATTCCTGGATCCCACACGACAGGAGAGAACAGATCCATGGATGAACATGACATGGTATGTGCATCCTTCAATGCACATACCATGGCATGTGTGCAAATGTCTACACGCATACAAACACACACTAAATAAATAAATAAATGAATAAATAAATAAATAAATAAATAAATAAATAAATGTAACTTTAGGAACTTACATCCCAGCCCAAGTCTGACAGGTTGGTTTTTTTTAAATTTTCAATACAAGTAATAAAATCCCCTATCAGTTGTTGGTCAAGCCATTCCCAGCTCCCTCTTTCTGTGTCTGGGAGCCCAAAGGAGGTACCAGAGAGAGGGTATCACAGAAGTGTCAGACTGAGGCATGCTGGAGGCAAAAGAACACATCCTAAAGAAGACATTCTTAACCCAGATGTCAAGCCTTGCTCTCAACGGTCCATCAGAACAGGGCTCTGCTACACCACTGTTATGTGCCGAAGTGTGTCTCCCGTGAAAGGACATCTCAAAGTACCACGCCACTACCTCAGAGTGGAAGCTAAAGTTGTTCAGATGCAGGTCCTTAAGATGAGTCCATGGACTGAGTGCTATTCCTTCCTTCTAAAAGGTTTAGGCTAAGAGAGTTGCATTGAAGATGAAGGCTAAACCGAGAACAGTACTGCGACAAGCCAAGGATGCCAGTGGTCACCAGGAAACCACTAGAAACAAGGAGAGAGACATGAGCCAGGCCTCATTTGGCCCCTCCACTGTCTGAGACCCAGACTCTACCTAGAACCCCCCCCCCAGGGCCGGAAAACGTTGTGCTTTGGTTAAGTCATCACCCTTGGAACACTGTGATGGCACTGTTAGCAAATGGGCTCAGTCCCTTCATGGCCTGTTAGCATCAAGGATCCAGGCAGTCTTTCCCTCAGTGTTGTGCATTGTTGCAGCTTCTAAGATAACAGCCACTGGACACATGAGCCAGGCTAGGCTCTCTACACTAAGCCTGATGATGCACCAACAGCTCAAGCAGCCGTTGACTCAGGATAAGCCATTTTGTCCGTAGAACACACTTGTATCTCCAGTTGACCAGGTATCATTTCAACCTTTCCAAAGGAAAATCTGAGCTTCAGATGCAATACAATCTGTTCAAGGAAGAACTTATAGGATGCTGGGGGCATTTATGTGTCCACTCCCTGGTTGTTGAGAAACCTGTCCTGCCCTTTCTCCTCTTGCTGCACAAAGGTGGGTAATTCTCATTCCTAGGGGTCACGACAACTTAGATCTCCATTCCACAGCTCACCACAGAGACTCTGAAGACTGGGCAGGTTCGTGTGAACAGTCCCTCTTTTCTGATATCTCTACAAGATCTATTCAGCAGCTGATGTCACCTTGGCCAGTTCATTTGCCCCACACCTGACATGCCAACAATGAAACCCTCTCAAGGAAGATGTAGTTTCCAGTATTGGAGGAGTGTATAGGCACCATGCTTATTCTTAAGTCTATTGAGTCAAAGAAATGTAAAAGATGGCATAGTTTAGCTTTCCTGGACATCAGACATTAGTTGCTGGGTCTTTCTTGTTTAATTATTTCTCATCAGAATCTGCCCTCCATGATGTCAGAAAAGTGATGTGTTGGTGTGAATGGCGCTACTTGAATAAATCTTTTGGTGGGAACCTGGAATGTGGACTAGATTTTGAAGATCAATGTGAGATATTGAGTTAGAATATTCTGGAGGGAGGGAGGATGGGCAATGGGAGTAAGTAGACTGTAAGACACAGGATATGACATCATAGCTAACCCATGCCCTAATTTGCTTTCTGATGCTGTAATAAACACCATGACCAAATACAACTTGTAGAGGAAAGGGTGTGTCTTAACCTACGGAACATAGACCACCACTAATGGAAGGCAGGAACTGAAGCAGATACCATGGAGCAATGCTGCTTATTGGCTCGCTTCCCAGGCTTCCTTTCTTTGGCAACCCAAGCTCACCTGCCTAGGGATTGCACTGCTCACTGTGGTCAAGGCCCTCCTGCAACACTTACCATCCATAAAATGCCCACAGATGTGCCAACAGGCCAATCTGTTGAGAGCAAACCTCAACTGAAGTTCCTTCTTCTCAGGTGTGTCAAGCAGACAGCCAAGACTAATCAACACAGCCCAGAAGGCATTCGCTCACTCATTTTCCAAGCATGTACTCAGAGTCCAGGGCCTGTCCATCATGCTGGCACCTCACTGTAAATCAAGCAAAGTTCCTGCACTCGTGGGTCTCACTTTAAAGTCACGAAGACAGACAAGGCTGGGTGTGGGGTGAAAAGCTAAAATCCCAGCACTTGAAAGGCTAAAGTAGTTACAGGTTTCAGGACAGCCTGAGCTGCACAGTGAGCTACTGTCTCAAGATGCCCTATTTTTCCTTTGTTACCTTCTCTGTCAACAGCAGCATTCCTTCATATCACCCTGCTCTAATTTCAACTACAGTCACTAGGAGATTCTTCAATACCTTGACTGCCATTTGTGGCTTTCCTAGGGACTTCCCTTTTATGCCAACCCATTCTCCTTTCAAGGGTCAAACCATCTTCTGACCATAGTAGATAGCCTTTCTCCCCATTTTTTATCAGTAGGCCTTAGCTTTGACATTGAGACACACAGAAAACACTTGGTCTGTTGTGAGGGTGTTGGCTCTCCATTTCTACAGAGTTAGTTACACTCAGAATTCAGCAGTAGCAGAAATAACCAGCAGACAAGCTCTGGACTCTGCTCTAGGCTGTTGTTATCTGTAGTCTTCACTGTCAAGGCCAGCCATAATAAACCTCAGTTAGGACATCCTATTACCATAACATTGCTACCCTTCTGGAGAAAAAAAATACATAGACTTGTACCCCAGGTTGAACAGGCAATCCGGTTCTCCCACTCAGCATCCCTTCCCCAGCCCTACTGCCTTGGCATGAGGAGACTCGGGATAGAATTTGTTTCTCTGGTACTTCACTTTATCTCTCATTCTCTCTGTCCCTCCATCACCACATTCTCTGATGTTTTCTGTAGGGAAAGGATTCAAGAAAATTTTGACAGGATAGCTCTGTGTGAATCCCCCTTGCATTCTTGAACTATGCTGGGTGAGGTTATACTAACAATGCTTGAATTAATACAGAATGTATGCATGTATGTATGTATGTATGTATGTATGGATGGATGGATGCATGGATGCATGAATGGAAGAATGCATGGATGGATGCATGTATGCATGCATGCATGGATAGACAGATTGATGGATAGATAAATGGATAGATGGATGCATGGATGGATGAATGCATGGATGGGTAGACAGATGGATAGGTGGATAGATGAATGCATGGATGGATGCATGTATGCATGGATAGACAGATGGATGAATGGACATAGATAGATAGATAGATAGATAGATAGATAGATAGATAGATAGATAGATAGATAGATGCATGCACACATGGATGGATGGATGGATGGATGGATGGATGGATGGATGGATGGGTGGGTGGGTGGATCATAGATGTGTGTATGAATGGATGTGTACATGAATGGATGTGTGCATGAATGGATGTGTGCATGAATGGATGGATGAATGTTAATGAAGGACTAGTTGATAAGATATCATTCTGCTGTGACTGTTGCAGAAATGCCCAGTGCCCTGAATCGTAGACCCCTCAAGGAACAAATGATATGTCCTTAGGCCACCCTGCTTCAGGATGCTGGATCAAGAGAGAAAAGCTGAAGCAGGGCTTTTTATGAAACCACCCAGTGTCATAAACAGCAGTGAGTTACTAGTAGTGAGTCACAAAGTCCTGGAACTCAAAAGGAGCATAATTAAACTCTACTTCTAATTGTGTGTATGTGTGTACACGTGTGTGGATGTGTGTGCATACATGTAGAAGCCAGAGTTGAGTTCGTATCTTCCTCAAAAATTCTTTAATTCATCTTCTAAGAGAGGACTCTGCAGTTAAGCTAAATAGGGCCCAACATTACTCGAGCTCAGTATACTTTCTTGTCTTTCCATTTTGGCTGATGGCACCGCCCTGGTGCTGTAACTTCACCAGCCTGCATTGTCTGTGTCCATTGCTAGGCAAGTTTGTTTCATAATAAGAAAATACATAAAATCAAGGAAGGGTTATCCTTAACAATGATAGAGTCAAATGTTATCAAGGAAAAGGGTGTTACAAAGAATAGCCACTTTAATACTGGTTTTCTCATTATTAAGCCCAGGCTCTGGAAGGATTAACTGTACCAGTCAGTTTCTCTAGGCTAAGATTAATAAAAGGTTTAATCGCACATGGATTAAGCAATGCAAAATAAGTTGTTTTACACATTAGGACGTCAACAGGGTCATGTCACAGGACACCTGTGCAGTGGAAAGGGTACATCTCCATCATCCTACGTCCGCGGGGTCAGAGCTAGAGCAATCACTAGTGTTTGCTTTACAGAGAGCAACTCAGATTTACAGGAAGGTCACTGTGGTCACAGCAAAGAATTCACAGCCTTCCTCGTGGACTCTCGGTGCAGACCAACCAACATCCAATCAGTGACAACCCAACCCTCCCTACCCCCATCTCCCCATCCATTTCATCCAGACAGTCAGACAGTTGGTCAAATGTGCATCTTATAGCCTAGGGCCACAGATGTGATTAATGTCTCTCTCAGTGTTTGATGCCGATAAGTCCTGACCACTTTGCAGCGGACTGTCCTGTGAGAGCTCTAGTCAAGGAGACAGAGGAGGACATTGAATAGTTTGAAATAAAACAAATGTGGATTAATTAAAGTGGATGGAATTTCAAGATGGCTGCAGAAGTGTATACATGGCATGTCATGGACATACGGGATATTTTCTCAATATGGACGTTCAAACTCAAGTTGTCTTCCTTTCCATACCCTGTTCCCCGGTGCTCAGAGCCCAGTGGCTCTCACAGAACATCCTAGAGAGCCAGCAGCGACAGGCTACTTAGCTCAGGAAAAGAAAAGGCTCCTCAGAGAGTCGTCTTGCTCGGTTTCCTGTTGCTGTCACAGAACCATGAGGGTGCATCGCTGACAAAGAAATGCCTTTAGTCTCATGGTTTCAAGGCTAGGGCTGGATGAGTGCACAGTGCAGCAACTGCTCAGATTCTGTGGGGGCCTCACACTGCACCCTAAGCTGGCAGGAAGAGGAGGGGCACTCTACTGCATCCAGGGGCAGCCTGCTATAAGGCAGACCACCATGTGACACAGGGACTGAGCCTCTGATATCAGGTCCCTTTGTAAAGGCAGCTGCAATAGAGATAAGACTTAGGGGCTCTAGGAGAGGCAAACCATACCAAAAAACAGCTGTGGGCGAGTGTGAGAGGCGAGAATCAGATGACACCAACAGACTTTTCTACTCTTGCAGCCTGGAACAGTGAGTAGTCAGCCAGTGAGAAGAGTGACTGCCAAGAGGATACGAAAGGTAACGGAGGCGTGTCTAAGGCCTGTTTGAGCATCTCGCCTTCTCAGTAGCCATTCCATTCCTCAAGGCAGGCAGTGCCTGGGTTTCAGTAGCACACATGTGTGTGGAAGTATGTGAGTGACAGACACTTCCAGCTCTAGATTCTGGCACTGTTTCCAAAGTGAGAATCAGGCCATGTGGGCACAGGGGTGACAGACACAAGGTCTCCCCAGGGAAATACACTTGACTGAAGCTGGTGTTTTGTGTGTGTGTGTGTGTGTGTGTGTGTGTGTGTGTGTGTGTATACAGATGTGTATACAGATGCATCTGATAGATGTATGTGTGAGTGCTGTGTCTATGCATGTGTATATGTGTGCGTATTTGTCTATATGTATATGTTTATGTGTATATGTGTATGTCTGTGTGTGTGTGCTGTGTGTGTGTGCTGTGTGTATGTGTGTACAGATACATGGATAGATGTATGTACAGGTGTTGCATGTTTGTGTATGTGTATATGTGTTCATATTTGTCTGTATGTGTATGCTTATGTATATATGTGTGTATGTCTCTGTGTAGCTGTGTGTGTATATTGTGTGCACAGATGCATGTGAAAGATGTATTACGTGTGCTGTGTGTCTGTGTATAAGTATATGTGTGCATTATTGTCTGTATGTGTTTGTTTATGTGTATATATATATATATATATGGGTGTGTCTCTATGTCTCTCTCTTTCTGTGCTTGTGTGTGTGTATGTGTGTGTGTGTGTGTGTGTGTGTGTGTGTGTGTGCGTGCGTGTGTGTATGTGTGTATGTATCGGGGAAAGGAGAGCATTGGGTATCATGGATTTCACCATCAGTTAATTAATATTTCCAATGCTCCGGGATGACTGAGGGTGTGTCCAGCACTTCCATATAAACCATGCCTCAGGTGGCAGCTAGTGTTTGTGAGGCATTTGCCGACAGGTCCATGCCCACAGCCGCTCACCTCGGGCCACAGGCAGCATCTGCTCCGCATTTAGCCTGTTTGTACCGTGGTTGTTATAGCTCGTGTAGGGAGGAATGTGGAGACAGAGCATGGACTTGCCAGAAATAATGGCCAAAATCTGTGCCTTGGTAGTGAGAGAGAAAGAGGGAGGCACAAAATCCCCAGAAAGAAGGGTTTGGATATTACAGAGCCAAACTCTGAGACCAGCACGGGGCAGCAGAGCCTGGGGTGTGTGACTCCTTCATGGGAAAACCACTTGGCCAAGAAATAACTGAACTACAGGGAGGCTACTCTGGGAAAGGCAAGTGATGTTGAAAGAGAACGGTTTCCCAAGATTAAGATCCAGGGAACCTGGCTCAAGCGACGTGGAACACAATAGCAATGACCGGGCTTCATAATCAAAGAATTATGGTGGGGAGACTCTGGCAGAGGGAGAGTCGAGTCCTCACTTGCAGCAAATCCCGCCACACTGAGCTATGAGTGTCTGGCCTGAAAAAGGCCAGCGCTGATAGCAGACCAGTAAAAGCCAGCATGGCTGAGACCTCTCTGCACTAACATGCTTGCCCTTCAATGACAGAGCCCCATGAACTAGGTGGCCACAATAGCTTTTGTCATGATTCTTGAGCCGAGGAGTCAGCATGGCTGGTTCCCGAGACCTCTTCCTTATAAATTCAGGCTGGCTTTGCTGTGTGTCCTCACAGAGTCCTGCCTCTGCCCGTCTGTGTCCTGGTGTCCTCGTTCTCTGAGGATCCCAGCCACGCTGGGTTTAGGCCCGCCTGAAGGACTTCGGAGGAGTCTAATTGCTTCTTTAAAATCTTGTCTGGAGTTCTGACTGCCAACTTATGAACTTGGGAGAAGAAGAAACAAAAGCCAGCCTATTAAAAAGCTGTCTGTGCCACTATGAAGATGTCTTAACATCCATGGTTACCTCACCCCTAAGCGGAAGAATCTGGTGGCAGACCTCATGGCATGTGGATGATGTAGGAGTTGAATGAGGTTTTCACACTCCTGGCACCTGCGCCTGGTCCCTGCTGCCGAGACCAGGGCTCACAGGCCTGCTGTACTTAACATGGCCGTATGTTTTAGTTGATGACCTGACTTCTTGTTGTGTTGGATCGGGTGGAGGCTAAATGTGAAGGAAGCCGTGGTTCCAGCAAAGCACGGTACGATGTGAAAAACTTCTTACAGGCAATAAATGCCTTCTGCTCACTCCCTTGGAGCTCAGAGCTTCTCTAAAAGGCCAGTAGCAGGGTTCTCAGTCCAGCTAACTACACAGCCCCACCGAACCCCACCGCGAATACCTTCCTCCTGACCTCAGTCCTGGGGAGTTGGACCCAAAGTAGTCAATAACTATTGCTTCTGCAATAAATTCAAGCAACAGACTTTACCCAAATTCTTTAGGTGGAGTAAACGGGAAACTCTCCGGCCACGGGGGATCTCTCCACTGAACCTGTTTTTAATTCCAGCCCATTACATTTAACTGACTGGGCGGCTTCTGGGATATAGATGATCTTATACAATGTATAAAATGCTCCAAGGATTTAATGGAAAAACCACTTAGTTCAATTGTTCCTCCTTTTTTCTTTTTCTAATCCAATACTTATATGCTTACAGACCAGACCACACTTAATGGAGACTTTGGAAAGACATTTTGTTTTCAGAAAACTTGGGTTGATATGCAGCCACGGAATTAACTTCATTTTTGTGAGGCTGCCTTGTAATTATTAGGAGCTGGCACTACACGATTCCCTCAAATGATGCTGAGTTTTATTAAAATAATTTTCTTAATGTTTGGATAACATGTTTTTTCTTTAATATCACCAGCAAAAAGACATGAAGAACATTAAATATATTTTATTCTGTGCTCTTGTGGTAATGGTGCTTTTGGCCCAAGGCCCTTCATTACTACCATTTTATTTCTCCCTGTATGCTTGATCTCTGTTTCTCCTTCCATAGCAGCCTCCGAGTGTAACTGCATCCAGAACCGGGAGCCTCCAGGAGCAAGAGCAGCTGCCATTCTCCCATCATGAACATCGAGAAGAGATACAATGTAGGGAAAAGAGCTGAGTTCCTCTCTCTGGAAGACAATTCTGAGACTTTAGTTCAGAGGAAGAGTAGAAGAGCTGGAGAGAAGGTTCATTGAGAGCACTGAGGCTCTTCCAGAGAACCTGAGTTCAGTCCCCATCCCAGCATCCATGCTGGGCATCTCACAGTCACTGAACTCCATTCTGGGAGTTGATGTTCGCTTCTGACCTCCACAGGTCCTGTACTCAACACACACACACACACACACACACACACACACACACACACGGATACACAGACACATGGATACATACACAGGTACACACACATACACACATATACATATACACATGGATACACATACACATACATACATACATACATACATACATACATACATACATACACATACAAATACAGATACACACACATACATACATATGTATATATATACACACACAGATACATACACACATATACACACATGGATACACATACACACATACATACATACATACACACAGATACATACATACACACAGATATATACATATACACACATGGATACACACATACATACATACACACAGAGATACACACACACATACATACACACACAAACGTACACATAGATACACATACACGCACATACATGCACATGGGTACACACAGATATATACATACACACATACATAAATACACATGGATACACACACAGAGATACACACACACACACATACACTTGATAATGTCAAACAAATTCATTTCATGACTCTCCTGCCCCCTCTTCTCCTACCCGCCTGGAACCTCCCTCTCCCTCTGTCTCCTCCTCTCCCTCTGTCTCCTCCCTCCTAGATTCTTTTCCTCATCAATGTCTCCTGTGTCCACTCCACCCTTCCTCTTCACCTAACATTAGCCTCTCATGATCTGATTTCAGGATTTTTAGAACTTATTGACACTTGGACATTTTTAAAATGTCCAAGCAGTAAAAGCAGCAAGTGTAGATTGTAAAACATCAAAGCAAAAGTAAGGAAATATGTACACCATATAGTCTTCTCATTGAAAATAATTTTCATACAATAATTCTGTTCACACAGTCCCCTTATTTCCTCCCCACCTCCCCAGCCAGCCAGAATCCACTCCTTCTATCTTTCTCTTTAGAAAACAGGCAAAAATAATAATTAATTTAAAAAACAATGATAAAACAAAACAGAAAAGGGGGAAAAGCATAAGACACACACACACAAGCCATAAAAACACAAAATTGGAAATCATATAATCAAAAGACTATAGTAAGGAGGAAAAAAAGCCCAAACAAAGCATTATGAGACTAAAAGTTTTCCAAAAATGCCATTGTGTTAATTTTGCTTGGCACATCATACATCCTTAAGCACAGACTAATACCCCACAGTCCAGTCCATCTCGTACCATGTCCGTCAACAATCGCCACCTTTCAGGCCGATTACTTTCCATCGAATGTTTAATCTGTATTCCAGTTTCTACTCAGCGTCTCAAAAACAAAAAGCGAATGTGAGTGGCAAATAATTTTTGAAAAACCCTTCAGAGATAACCCGTAGCTGTAGTCACTGGCCTGCCAAGTCCTCTGATGTGCTAAGCACTGAGAGTGTGTCTTAAGTAGTAGGTTAGAGAGCCGGAGATCAGCACGTGGCAGAATACACATGTCATTTCCTCTGCTGCTGGACGCCTTTGCACCTGGGCATCTCCACTCCTTGTCTGGCCAGCCATGATAGCTAAGGCCTGTAATCCCAGCACTTGGGAAGCTGAGGCACATAGCAAGACCTGTCAGAAGAAGAGAAGGGGGTGAGGAGAGACATAGGGGAAGGGAGGGGAGAGGAAGGAGAGGCATTGTCCCTCAGGAGTCAGGCTCCTGGAGCCCTTCTAAAACACAGGCTTTTGTCATTTCTCTTGGTTGCCACCATAACTGGATGATGAGACCTACTGATAAGTCAACACGTCCACAACGATACACTCTAATATCCATGGCATAGGAAAACCAGCCTCAGCCTGTCCAGGAAGTGCTCTCCCTGCCCACTAGCTCTCACAGTGCTAGAGAGTGCTATGGAGGATGCTGGTGGGAGGTAGGGGGTGCTGGTGGAATCATGGGGGAAGGGCATCAGTGGCTGTATGGACCGATGTGTGAGAACAGCAGCTGGCGTCAGGACACACCACATTAAGCCCAAATAGTTCCATGTGTAAGAGGTTTAATTGAGGTGGGTGTAGTAGCAGAAAGAGAAGATGGGGAGAGAGAGAAAGCAAGGGAGGAGCGTTCCCCATATATATATATATGGGTTCTGATGTAATAGCCACAGGTAAGGGTGGGAAGTGAGCCAAATGGATTCTGGGAATATGGCTGCTGTTGCCTTGGCAACAGGTCTGTGAGGCCCGTCTATGTGACGTCATAGGCTTCAGAGGCCCTGATGCTAACATGTACCATTCATGCTACAGTGATGGTCTGTCAGGCAAGATGTAATAGAGGCACGAGTATTATGGGATAGCCAACCACTTTCTGATTGGATCTGAGGCTGGCTTCAAAAGCCTCAAGTTCTATGTCTGGTACTGTAAACCTAGTCAAATACTCATAGATGGGAGGTCTCAGGCTAAAGGGGATCTGTACTTACTTACTAGATAGTCATGTTGTTGAACGTTCTGAATACTTTTACATCCATAGGTTCCTGATGCTCTCATATTTGGTCAGAGAGCCTTCTATTTGCAGCAGGCAGTGGTTAATGTAGAGAACCATAATTGGTCAAAGAAGTGAGGATATCCCATCCTAAATGGGACATCTGTATCAACACCCCACCTGGCCAAGGCCCATTGAAGAAGAGGGGAAAGAAAGAACCAAGAACCAGCAGATGGGGAGGAGAGTTGTAAACTGTTGTCTCCGGACATCACATGGTGTCGAATACATGAATTCATGGCAGGGGTGGTTACTTACACAGAACCCAGCTAGCCAAAATCCCAGCATAGACCTGGGCGGGGCTTAGGAGGCCACACTCCTAGATGAGGAGCTATCAGCAGTTGATGGCTGCTGGAAAGAGAGGGTATAGGGGGTGTGGTTATTGTAGCTTGTCCTTACTTCAGTGAATATCCATATACCAGAGTATATACAGGCTTAATTAACTGGATTTAGTGGATTATAAGCCAGAGAGAGAGAGAGACAGAGACAGACATAGAGAGACAGAAACAGAGACAGAGCATAAGAACATGAAGTTGAAAGGGAGATGTGGAGTGGGGGAGTAGAGTTGGAAGGGAGTCTGGGAGTTGGGTATGATCAAAACACCGTAATTTATATATATGAATGAGCTTCTCAAAGAATAAGGACAAAAGCTGAGGAAGAAGAATATAGGGGTAGATGTCATTATATTTCACCATAAACATGTATAAAATCCTCAGAGAATAAAAAAAAAAGTTTTAAAAAAAGAAAGGTTAGAGAGAAAGGAAGAAGAGAAGAGAGTGGGGGAGGGGAGAGAGGGAGAGAAGCAGAAGGAGCCTCCTTTTCACAAGAGGCTTGTGTGTGAAAGCCAGTGCCAAGGAAGGAAAGAAATGTCTTCAAAGGAAGAATGGCAAGCCCAGAGCCCCCCCCCACATGCTATGGAGAGACACGGTCACACAGCAACGTTTGGTCAAAGATGCAGCAAGACCCAAATATCCTCTGTGTCCTAAATTCTGCCACAGTTGCCATGGCGACACCACCCTGCATCCAGCCCAGTGGAAGACAGTGAAATGCAGAGGTTGTTTTCATGTCTCAGGAGAGAAGGAAGAAGGCAGGGGAGAAGCATTGCTCTGCACCCGCCACAGGCAGGAATCGGTTAGCGATGTTTTCAACTTAGGAAAGGTAATTCCTATCTCAGTGAAAAGAATTAACCTGGTGAAGATTCAGTTTTCCACTCAGTTTAAGAGACAATACGCCGGTGTGTATTAGGAAGAAAGAAGTCTCCGAAATCATCCTGAGAAGGTGATCAGTGCCCTGAGCACACTTTTAGGTGTCATGAAAATGTCCGTGCTGGTGTGAGTGTGAGCTGGTGGCTCTGATGGTCTGTGGATCTCTTCCCATGTTGGGTCCTCCATGCAGACCTGAGCTGGAGTGTGATGGTAGCACACAGCACCACGGACAGTCACCTCAGCCAAGCACTGATTGTCTTGCACCCCTGAAGGCTGCCCACTGATCTTCGCATCCATTTGCACATTTATTAGATGGAGATGATGATGAACACGCTGTGTTGACAAAGACTGAGTCAGGTACTCCACACGAACATCTCCCACAGACCCTGGAGTGTCTCGGGTGTTTAATAAATAAAGATTTAACCATTTCCTTTCTTTGTGTCCAGAGCTCAGACAGCCTTTTCACCCTTTAGTAGCTGATATCATCCACTCAGGGCCCTGAGAAATGCCTCCAATGAATGCTCCAAGGACCCTCAGTGAATTTTCTAATAGTGATGGTCAGGGTAGAGGTTTGGGTAGAGGTTCACAAGATAACAAATAATACATCAGAAGCTGCCTCTTGGCCCTGATCCCTTTGCTAAAGTGACAAGAGGGAAAGAGAGAGGGAGAGGGAAGGGGAAGAGGAGGAGAGGGAAGGGGAAGAGGGGAAGGAAAAGGGGGAGGGGGAGGGGGAGAGGGAGAGGGGAGAGGGAGAGGGAGAACACACACCGACTTCCACTAGCTCAGCAGGGGCCCTGTTTCTCCGCAGCAGGCAACACGTCCTTTCTGGCTCAGTCTATGGCAGCCTGGCCTTGGGACTCCGGCTCCAGATCGCTCCTGTACTTCTACCCTTGCGACAGCTGTGTCTCTACTCTTCCACAAATGTCTGACTGTTGTTGGTTGGCCTAATGCTAATTTAGGTCCCCCCAAAATTCTTTGTCCCAAAGAATTAGAAATTCCCCATGTAAGACACTGAGGAACCTTGCCCTCAGTTAATCCTGATTGGTAAATAAAGATGGCAGCAGCCAATAGCTGCAGAGAAGAGACATAGGCGGGGTTTAGGTTTCCCTGGACTGGACTTGGGACCAAAAGAAGGAGAAGCAGAAAAGAACTGCCTTGGTAGAGCAAGAGCGTGCAAGAGGGAGTAAGGGAGCCACAATGAGAGAGCTGAGCTATAAAAATGTGGCCATGTGGGCTGGCAAATTAGAGTTAAGAGCAGTCCAGACGGAACATAGAAATTAATAGTTATCAGTAGGAAAGTGGATTCTAACATCGCGGAGGGTAGGCAGTTGCCCAGCTATTGTGCTTCCTAAGGCATATTTAAAAATGTAAAGGCTGTGGGTGTGTGTGTGTGTGTGTGTGTGTGTGTGTCTTGCATCCAAGAACATAAATGGTCTCAGGCCAGAAAGAACCCTGGGCGGGAATTTTGTATACTGCATGTGACCATGTTGGTAAATACACAACACTACCGCACCTAGGCCTTAAGAAGTCTCCTGATATTGTATTTGCCTCAGGCCTTTCCCATCGCTATGAGAACACGCCCCAGACAGCGTGATGGTCCCCAGAGGAGGACAAGACAGCGGCACAGAAATGTCTGAGGCTCGGTAGCCTGTAGCAGGGCCATCCCAGACCTCCCATGAGAAGGAAAGCAGACAGCTGTGAGCAGAGCTGACTATCTCACAGTCCTGAGAGTGCGCCCAGCATGAGGGTGGAGCCACCCAATCAAGGCTAGATTTGATCTGGCTCCACCAACCACTGGGTAAAAGAGTGGGAGAGAACAAAGGCCATGAAGTGTCATTGATTTTTGTCAGGCAGGAAAAATTAACCAATACACTGCTTCCCACAAGAATGACTACTTTGGACTATTTCTCTCAGACAAGAAGAACTTGAAACAATAGGCCAAGGTAAGCCTCCACAGTAGCTTTGCCCTGCCACAATGTTTGCAATCTTATCTTCTACTGGGGGGGTCCCCCAATAATAAAAACAAGTAGCTGTTATGTTTCCATGGTGTCATGACTTATATATTTTAACAAGACCTATTATAAATACTATATTGTGTATTGTATTTTATAAATGGTGAGGTTCTTGGATTTTGTGTAGTAGTCACACCATAGGCATTACGAGAATGATTTTGTTTTGTTTTATCATGGAAAGGGACGTTTTTGATGTTTAGTTTAAAGCTAAAATTGTTTTCTGAATAACCCATGTAACTTGCATGTTGAAATAGCCCCTTGTGTTTGCAGTCCACAGGGACGGCATTATGTCCCCTACGGAGTAAGTGCCCGAGCCTACGTGGCCGGCCCTGCCCTAAAAATAATCCCAGCAGCCACCAGAGCTTATCTACCTGTGGTTATACAATAAAATAAAAATCCCTTGATCTGCCTTATGCTGCCATTTAGAAGTCCAGTTCAGCACAATGAACCATTAACTTCTTTTAGAAACAAGGTTTCTGAGTCTCAGTTTCAGGGAGAACTCCCTCAGGATGTTTACCTGCTGCCTGCCACCCATTAGGCTGCCCCGGCCCTTCGTGAACAGGAGTTGGTGATGGGGGTGGAGGGAAAAGAGTATAAACTTTTTTTTTTGATTCACCAACATCGACCTTCTGGAGTTTTCTGGCTGGGAAACTGCCCTTTCCTAGTTGTTTTGCATCTATGGGACTCTCCTACCTCCCAGTCCCCAGAGGGACGATGGTCTCCTCTCTCCACTTTCTGCATGGTCTCCTCTCTCCACTGCCTGCATGGTCCCCTCTCTCCACTGCTTGCATGGTCTCCTCTCTCTGCTGCCTGCATGGTCTCTCTCCACTTTCTGCATGGTCTCCTCTCTCCACTGCCTGCATGGTCCCCTCTCTCTGCTGCCTGCATGGTCTCCTCTCTCCACTGCCTGCATGGTCTCCTCTCTCTGCTGCCTGCATGGTCCCCTCTCTCTGCTGCCTGCATGGTCTCCTCTCTCCACTGCTTGCATGGTCTCCTCTCTCCACTGCTTGCATGGTCTCCTCTCTCCACTGCTTGCATGGTCTCCTCTCTCTGCTGCCTGCATGGTCTCCTCTCTCCACTGTCTGCATGGTCTCCTCTCTCCACTGCCTGCATGATCTCCTCTCTCTGCTGCCTGCATGGTCTCCTCTCTCTGCTGCCTGCATGGTCTCCTCTCTCCACTGCTTGCATGGTCTCCTCTCTCCACTGCTTGCATGGTCTCCTCTCTCCGCTGCCTGCATGATCTCCTCTCTCTGCTGCCTGCATGGTCTCCTCTCTCTGCTGCCTGCATGGTCTCCTCTCTCCACTGCTTGCATGGTCTCCTCTCTCTGCTGCCTGCATGGTCTCCTCTCTCCACTGCCTGCATGGTCTCCTCTCTCCACTGCCTGCATCTCTTACTTTGAATCCCTGCTATTCACCTGCACTTTCTGGGCTTCTGACCCAAAGTGCCTGGACCAGCCTGAAGTTCCGTGGATATCTCTGGCAGGAGTCACATGCCATGCCCCCAGAATCTTCTATTCTTGGGTCACGGTTGTCTTACAAGATTCATCTCATCAGGAAAGAGAGAGGCACCCATCCATTCCATCCCATGAGAGGCATGGTATGCTGTTCCTAAGGGAATATTTGGTCTACATTTAAGCCTCTCTCGCTTCCTCTCTCTCTTTAGTTTCTCTAACATCTTGAAAGCAGGATGCTGGCAAACTGGGGTCTGTCTGTATGTCTGTCCTTCAATGTTAGCTTCTGAAGCTAGGAAAACACCTAACTTTGGAATATGAGAGTTGAGTCTTGTTATGGTGCCTCAGCCAATTCTGACACAGCACCCCTGGCGCTGTATTCTGCAAGCACACGCTCACAAAGACACCTCTCCCTATTCTCCCAAGAAGCGAGCAGAAAAACCTGTAGAGATCCTTGTCCTTACTTCCCTGAAACTCTTCTGAGGTAACTATCAACCATGTGTGGCACTCCCTTAGCCGTCTCTCAACTACAATCCATCATACAACATGAATGAGCTTCTTGTTGCCAGGCCTACACATGATGGAAAGTGATGCCTTCTGAGCAGAGGAAGGCCCCCCTACAAAGCACAAAACCAAGCAGGCAGAGAAGAGGAGGAAGCCAGACAGATCGGTGGCCATGGCTGACGCCAGACAGAGGACAGCTCTCATTAGACGGCCTCCCTGACCAACCATGTCCTCGGCTATTGCTCTGCTCATTGAAATTCAGAGAAAACAAGCATCAGATCTCACTGGGTTCCTGGAAGTGTTAGAAAAGTTTGGAAAGTCATGTTGTTGGCGATCCGGAACAACCATCGCAGATGGCGGGAGCCACTAGGCAGTCTCTCCCAGCCACACACGTGGAACGCATTTCACTCCCAGGAAGACTGTTGAAATCAAGCTTTCCAGTGATTCATTAACAGCTGAAAGCATGTGGTTCTTTCTCAGGCAGCTCTGGATTGTTTAGTCTTTTCTTCCTTTTTTGTTTTCTCTGGGAAATATAGATGATCACAGTGAAAATGGAATGTCCAAAAGACCATCAGTGCTGTAACTGTGGCCTGTCCCTGCTCCTGGTTCAGGGCTGTAACTGTGGCCTGTCCGTGCTCCTGGTTCCATCCTGATGGACATGCAGAGGTGAACTCTTGAGCTAAGCTGATGAAAAGACAGCTGGTAAGAGTGTGAAAGAAGCAGACGAGAAAGGAACCATTGGGAACCAGGGGCCCCAGCTCCCCAGCAGCTCTGCCGCCATTTCTTTGCAGATTAAAAAATAATAATAATAAAGAAAAGCACACAGATCAGATTCTGTTTCAACTGCTCAAGTCCTTGGGAAGAGCCAAAGGGAGGAAGATAGGAGGAGCCTGTTGTAAAGTAATAAACCAAGCAAGCCACAAAATAGGGGTGTGGCTTTACATAGATATGCCGAAGCCTACATTTACCGCTCTCTCGGGAGTGTCTATAATGACCACATATTAGAAACAAGCAATGTGGACAACTATTTTTTTTTAAGTAGGTCAATAAGTTCTAATCAGGGGCTGGTGAGATGGCTCAGTGGGTAAGGGCACCAATTGCTCTTCCAGAGGTCCTGAGTTCAGATCCCAGCAACCACATGGTGACTCACAACCACCTGTAATGAGATCTGATGCCCTCTTCTGGTGCTGTCTGAAGACAGCTACAGTGTACTTACATAATAGTAAATAAATCTTTAAAAAAAATAAGTTGTAATCATCTAGGCCTGGTATCCTACTTGACTGTGTCCAATTATACTTGAAACGGAACATGTTGACAGAGCACAGCTTCACCATATATTTAACTTAACATGCAGGTTTCTAGAGAATATAGTGATCACAGCTCGATTATTTATGTATGGATATTTAGATACATGTGTAGAAAAATGAGTAGAATTTTGTATACCAAAGTGTTGCCATTAGTTATATTTGAAAGGTAAAATTTAATTTTTAAAGTTGCCTCATACACGTATACATGTATATGTATACACACACATTCTCCTTACCTTTGCCAAGTCATCATAATAGTCATGATGAAAAGAAGAGCTTTCAGAAGAGAAAGAAAAGCTTGTAACTTTCCCTTGAGAGGCTGTGACTACACACCAGACACAGAACATAGTTTCTGAAGACTTTTGACTCTGCAGCTAGTATAGGCAGCTGAGGCAGTGAGACCAGCCGGACCGGTGGGCCCATCTCTGGAGCAGGGAAGGGCCAGGGTCATTCCTGTGCTCTGTGTGTGTGGTTAAGGCAGACAGCAAGGGTGAGGGAATCCACTCCGCCTGTTAAAACTCCAGTCCGTCACTGACTGTACTCACCCCTCCAGTAACCAGTCTCTGGGGAAATGCAGCGATATGCTTTTTGGGGTGGTGTGGTATTCGTGTCCCAGAGAGGCTTTAGGACATACTAAGGGGAGTCTGTGAGAGAGGAGAGGTGAACCCAACCCAATCTGTAATTTAGATTTGAGCCATTGAGCACTTACTCAGCACCTAGAGGATGTCACGTGTGGAATTCTCTAACACACACTGGGATATGATATTAGTCCTGCCCTGAATAAACCCAGCGGTGAGCCAGGTGGATAACGGCACTGACACGTGAGGTAAAATAAGATAGTACACTTTGTACCAGAGGTACACGTGACATACCACAGGAACAAAACGCAAAGGGAAGACATGTATTCTACCAACATGGGAATGGTTAAGTACTAGACATCAAACAAAGGCCACTAAAAAAAGGTTACTCTGCCATTAGACCTTAAAAGACATGGCAGGAAGGAGTATGTCACTCGGTCAAGTTGCCTCTCGTGCCTGTCTCCTCAACCTGCTTGAGGAGGACTGAACCTAACCATTCTCACACATGTGCATTGCTTGATGTAGATAGGCTGCTGGCCACGCTGCAGTCGGCCCTGTTGGCGATGCAGCCCTGAACTCCTGCACACAGCTGTCTGCAAGGGGACAAGGTGCTGAGGTAGGTCTGCCTGCAGGGGACCAGATTTAAGCTCTGAGCTTAGGAAAGTGCACAGACCAGAAAAAAAGCTGTCAAAATGGTGAGTGCAAATTCCTCCCCGCCTCACCAAGGCTGGCTCAGGCAGCCCAGCAGGGCCCTTCAATTCTCTAGGACGCTGCATCTGCTGACGTTTCAGCCCTCTAGTGATTAGCGTCCAGACACCATGAAGATAAGTGTTAGCGTGTCCACTTTTGTCTGGCAGAGATGCAAATTACTTCTACCCTGTTAGACAGATGTCTCCAGAAGGTTGTGGCAGGTTGGCCTTGTAGCCTTTTCACCAGACTTGTCTTTAAGTCAAACCCTCATGTGAGCACACGAAGACACACGCTTCAAGGCATCCTGCTGCACTGTGTGAACCCCAGGTCCCCAAATGGTTGACGCCCATTTTAATATCTTCATGATTTCCTTAGTGGTGAATCAACAGATTCCAACCTGTGTTCCCTCTATATCAGAACGAGTGCAGCTTTTTTAATTTCTGTGGGTTATCCTTTGACACTTGCGGTCTAGGGATATGTGTCAATGGTTGTGTTCCACCTTTGAAGCATTGTATTAAATCATCTTAGTTCTCTCTCTCTCTCTCTCTCTCTCTCTCTCTCTCTCTCTCTCACACACACACACACACACACACACACACACACACACACACACACATTCCATTTTGTGTGGCTACAACAAAATGAGAGAAGCTGGATAGCTTATAAAAGAACAGAAATAATTTCCTCGGATCTGGATGTTGGGAAACCCTCCCTGCTTCACCATTCCATAGTAGATGGCAAAAGAGAAAAGGAGCCAGGCATGCCATCCTTCCAGAAGGAAACCATGCCCTCAATAAGGAAGTCTCTTCATAATGGCATTAAGCAATTCCTGAGGCTTGATCCTCACAGGCCCAACCTCCCATATCACCGTATTAGGGATTAGGTTTCAACATACAAGCTTTGATATCATAGAATTCTGTCACTGGACTGCAAAAGCCATGCATGCTCTTCCCATGGGCAAAATATATTTCAATAGCCCCAAAACTTTAGCTCCTTCCTGCATCTGTTCCAAAGCTCGACATGAACAGTTTCCTCCAAGTCAGGTAGAAGTGAGATTCCGGGAGGGCAGGATGCCCTGGCGGTTGTGAGATTCTGAAATTGAACAGTTTAGAAACCACTCAATATCCTGCAGCGGGGCGGGCAGAACACCAGCACTCCCACTGCAAGTGCAGGAACAGACAAGAAAGGGGTAGCTGGTCCCAGGGAAACCCCAAACTGACACGATGTTACCTCTTATGGCTAGACGACAGTATCTTTTGACTTGCTGTCCTGCACTGTGACAGCACTGGGGTGGCAGATTGGACTCGAACTCTCAGACTACTCTGTTGTTATGGCTCAGCACACATCGGTTCTTATAGGCAAGCATCCTGAACCTGTAACTCTCCCAGGCTGATATCACCACTGTGGCTTCAGAGTTCAGAGGCAGAGGCAGAAGGGCATGTTCAGTGGTGATCTTGCACCCATAGCTCCACTATACATTGTCTCTGGTGGCTCCCTCAATATGTTTCTACCTTTGCCCCAAGCTGTGCAGTAAATCCTTAGAGGTTTCCATGGCCCCTCCACCCCCACCCCCGCACTCTGCATGCCTGTAGAATTGGCACCACAGGCACACTGCTGGAGCTTATTGCTGGAACCTTCCAGAACAATGGCCAGAGCAATGGCCAGAGCCTTCTGACCTAGGCACTCTGGAGTTGTGGTGAGTTTGCCAAGAAGCACTGCTCTGGAATGTATGGAGCAGAGCCCCATGGCGACCTTTGTCAGTGAGCTGACAGAGGGCACACAGAAGCATTTGAAATCTCCCTGCCCATATAGAGCTCTGAGTCTATGACAAGGAGAGTCTCAGAGACCTCCACAGGCCTCCAGGGCCTTTCTCCCATGGCCAGAAACCTGAATTCCTCTACACATGCCAAACCCTTTCCTGAAGGTCACTGCATCCCTGGCTTGCTCTCCAAGCTGAGCCCCGACCCTCACCCCTGGCTTGTTCTCCAGGCTGAGCCCCCACCCTCACCCCTGGCTTGTTCTCTGGGCTGAGCCCCTGGCTTGCTCTCTGGGCTGAGCCCCTGGCTTGCTCTCTTTAATGCCTTCTCAGTCTTGGCTATGTTACAAACTTTTCAGATCTTTCTGCTTTGCTTCTTTTAAAATTATAGATTCTATTCTGAAACCATTTCTTTCTGTCTGTAACCATATGTGGTTAGAAGTGTCCAAGAAACTTGTCTTCAATGCCTTTGGCTTAGAAAGCTCCCCTCTTGGGTGTTGTAGGTGATCACTTGAATTCTGCCTTGCACAGAGCCCTCAGGCATAGGCATAACTTAACTAAACTGCTCGTTAATCTGTAGCAAATACAGCCTTTATCCCAATGTCTGACAGCTTTTCCTTCACTCTAGGAGACATCATGGGAACCGCCTTCATTGCCTATTCTTCTACTGACACTGGTCATGGCTAAGGAATCCCGAAGAGGCTTCAGTGTTTCTTTGCAACTAGTCTCCTTTGGCCCCTCCCACAGTGGGCCACAACAGTGCAGGCTTTTTCTTTGAGCTCATGGTTCTTATCCTCTAGTGGGACAGGGATTACAGATGGTGTAGTCATTTGTACATCATTATAAATTGATATCATTATAAATGGTATAGATGGTGTTGTCACTGGGATCCAAGTGAAGCACCATGAGGAGGGTCAGGGCAAGGTCAAAGGTCGGAGAAGGGGAACAACACAGCCGAGCAGGCATCAAGGAAGCTCTACTGAGGATGTGGGAGTTGACCTGAGATGCCCACGGTATTCTAGCAAAGATGAGATGGGAGGTTATGCAGAAGCAGAACATGTGCAAAGGATCACAAAGGACCAGAGAGAACCGGTGTGAAAGAGAGAACATCTGCAGCCATGTTCAGGGAGCCAGGAGTGATGTGGAAGGGGGCAATGTCTAACCAGGTGTAACCTTTTCATCCCAGGAAGTGCAAATCAAAATGCTACAGAGCCCAAGAAAGACTCTCCCCCGCACGAATGAGAGCTGAGGGTGCTTCACAAAGCCATGCCTTCTCAGTCAGGGATGAGTGGAGAGGCCGTCCCAGGTGGCTGTGCGCAGCTTCACACCCCGGTGTCTTCAGGGCAGTCATAGTACTGCTTATGTCCAGCCAAGCAGTACATTCCTGAGCATGCGCACTTTAAGGTTGTGGTTTGAAAAGGAAGGGAGTAGGACACCTTTAGGGGAGGGACAATATCAGCTCTAGGTCCTGATGCATGTGCTTGAAATCACAGATACACCTCTGTGCATGGTCAATGTTCTCCAAAAGTGGCCCCAGTTGAAGTAAAAGAAAGGATTCTTCAATGTTAATACAGGAGTCTCCCCCTAAAGGTGCCTGGCATGCTCAGCAGAGGTGGTAGGGCTACTGGCAGAAGTGTTTGTCATCATGAAGATAGAAAGGGAAATTTATTTCCCTCATACTTTTTGTCCCTGTGATAAAACCATGACCAACAGCAACTTCTGGAAGAAAGTGTTTATTCAATATATACTTTCATGTCACAGTCTGTCATCCAGGGAAGCCCAGGTCAGAATTCAGGGCCTGGGGCTTCTGCCTGGAGGCAGGAGCTGATGCAGAGACCATAGAGAAGTGCTGCTTACTGGCTTGCTCTCCATGGCTTGCTCTGCCTACTCTTATACAACCCAGGACCATTTGCAGAGGCATGACAGAGTGGGGTGGAAACTTCCCAAAATTGACCATATATAGTCAGTCACAAAGCAAGCCTCAACAGACACAAGAAGATTAAAATAACCCCTTGCATTCTATCAGATCGCTACAGATTAATACTGAACTTCAACAACAACAGAAATAACAGAAAGCCCATATACTCACGGAAAACAAACCACTTGGTCAGGGAAGAAATAAAAAAAGAAATTAAAGAATTCAATGGAAATGAAGGTACAACTTACCTCACTAAAAGCAGGTAAGTAAAAAGAGGTAAGAAACTAAAGAATTCAATGAAAATAAAGGCACAACTTACCCAAACTTATAGGACACAATAAAAGCAGTGCTAAGAGGAGACAATTCATGGCACTACATGCCTCAATAAAGAAATTGGAGCAATCTCATACTAGCAACCTAACAGCACACCTGAAAGCTCTAGAAGAAAGAGAAGCAAACACACCAAAGAGAAGTAGATGGCAGGAAATCTTCAAACTCGGGGCTAAAATCAATTAATTGACGACCAAGAGAACAACACAAAGACTCAACAAAGCCAAGAGCTAGTTCTCTGAAAAAATCGACAAGATAGACAAACCATTAGCCAAACTAACCAAAAGCACAAAAACAGTATCCAAATTAACAAAATTAGAAATGAAAAAGGAGACATAACAACAAAAACTGAGAAATTCAAAAAATCATCACCTCCAAAGCCTGTACTCCACAAAATTGGATGTGTTCTTGGATTCAGTTTTTGAGAATTATATTGAGTATGTATCAATGTTCATAAGCAAAATTGGTCTGAATTTCTTTCTTTGTTGAGTTTAACAAAGAAAGAAAGAAAGAAAGAAAGAAAGAAAGAAAGAAAGAAAGAAAGAAAGAAAACCAGCTAGCCTGCCCCACACTGCAGGCTAAGGAAAGAGAAGAAAAGAGGGAAAAAACGTCATTCAACTTATTCTAACCTGGTAAGATGAGAGAGAAATCTACATGAATGCAATCAAGTTTGAGTATATTTCCCAGTATGAGACACAAGGGGAAAGTTTGCAGCTAAAGAATGCGAGGTTGTCTATACCACACTCTCCCCAAGGCTCAGGCTTAGTAGAGGAGGTGGAAAGATTAGAAAAGTCAGAAGCGTGGATGACCACAAGAAGATATTTTCCTGACACAGTAAGGCAATTGGTCGCATCAGCCCACATCAGTTTTGACAGCGCACACAGGACATGTGCATGCTTAAGTCAGACCCAATCTCAGCATGGAGAGGGGAGGTGGGCATCATGTCCCACACCTCCTAGCTAAAGAGCTATCGGTGACTGACAGCCGCTGAGTCAGTGTTCTTTAAAAGTGCCAAACATCCAAGAGAATATGGGTAGCACGAACTGTGTCTGAGGAGAGACAGACAGAGAGAGAGAGAAAGAGAGAGAGAGAGAGAGATCACAAAGTTGGAAAAGTTGGGTGGGTAGGGAAGGGAGAAGCATTTAGAATTTGGGGAATATAATATGATCCAAGTATGTAGTACCAAATTCTCAAATAAAAACTTTTTAAATGAAAAAAGAAAGAAGAAGAAGATGGAGAAGAAACAGGATCTCCTGTCTTGAGACTAACTTAAAGCAAGTGCTGATGGGGGCTGGTACGGTTGCCCAGTCTCTCCCCTGTCACCAGCTTCCTCACACTCTGTTCAACACTTTCCTTTGAAACTGGAACCTGTGCTATGAGGCCTGGTAAAGCTATGCTTCTTGAGAGGTCGTTTCTGGAAGCTATCACTCAGGAAGGAGGAAGTCATCACTGTATTGTGTGACTCCAGCTTGAGCTGCTTGGTGGGAAGTACAGAGGTGTCAACAACATGGTTCGAGTACAGTCCCCCATTGCAGAACTGCACAGACTAGCATCAAAGGGGCAAGCCAATTACAGCTCACATGTGGTGGACTCTGCCGTTCAGTCTTCAACCCTCACTCCTAAAATAACCCAAGCTGTCACTGTGCTTTGACACTGGGCTCTAACCTCAGCCCCCATGAACTCTCCCACACTTTGGAGAATTCGTTTTAAGGTCTGATTGGATATGGATGCAGACAAATTGGGCCAAAGGGCTAACACACATCTGCAATTGACAACTTTTAGTAACTCTATTCCCTAAGAACACAATGATATTTAATTAAAAATATACAAACTGGATAGCATTTCTTGTGACACTCTGGCTGTGAGGGTCAATATTTCTCTTAATTTTCCAGTTGGAAGAGAGACAGGAAAGCCAGTTTCTTTGGATCACACTGTTAAAAAGAACTATAGGGCAGGACTCTTACCTCATCTAGCAGGCATGAGTGTATTGCTCTAACTTTAAACAAATACAGACCCAGGCTTTCCCTTTGCATTTCCAAGCAGAAAAACATCCATGACTGTCTTCCATAAAATACAGTAAATAAAATGTCCTGGAACATGCGCCACACTGTGTTGCAATTGGCTGTTAAAATCATTGACTGCACCAGGCCAGTACTTCCAAATGCCATGTTGTTCAGAAGGTAGGAAACACACACAAACACACATACACACAAACACAAATACACACACATGCATCCACACACATGCATACATACAAACACACACACATAAACATAAACACACACATGCATACACACACAAACATACAAACATACACATGCATACACATACATGCATTTACAAACACACATATACACAAACACATACATACACACATACATACACACACAAACACACAAATGCACACATACATGCATACACACATGCATATACAAACACACATACACACAAACATACACATGCATACATACATGCATACACACATATGCATACACATACACACATGCATACATACATGCATACACACATACATACACACACAAACACACACACACAAACACACACACATACATACACCACACAGAGACACACATACACACACACATACACACACACACACACACTGGCGCACAGACTTGCATGCACACACACACGCAGACACATGCACATATATAGGGAAGGTAAGCTATAGAGAAAAGGTGGGGTTTGCCTCATCGTTTGAAGGTACAGGCCATCCTAGCAGCAAAGGCATGGCAGTGGTGTGAGGCAGCTGGTTATATTGCACTTTCTGTGAAGAAGGAAACAGAGAGCTATAGATTCTTTCTATATGAACCTTTAGAAATGTAACAGAATAATTAAGAATAAATTTGGAGGAGCCAAGTACTGTGGCACATACCTTTAATTCCAACAATCAGGAGGCAGAAGTAGGTGGACCTCTATGACTTCCAGGTCACACTGCTCTATAAAGTGAGTTTTAGACCAGCCAGTGCTACACAGTGAGCTTCTCTCAAAAATAAAAATAAAAGATAAAAAATAAATGGAATAAAGTTAAAATTGAACACCTGGAGGAAATCTGGGTTAAATACACATAAACTGGTCTCCCTGCTGGTCTCCCTGCTGTAAGGTATGTAAAAGCCTGTAAGATGTTTGAATCTGAAAGTGAGGCTCAGCATGGTCTAGATTAAAGTATGGACATTTTTTTCACAGGATTTTGCAAGCAGGGGGTGAGAAGGTGCCTTCTGGGAAGCCACATCAGGCCCCCGAGTTCCTCTCAGTGAGTTCCTATCTATCCTTGACCCCTACACCCAGCAAGGCTCCTGGTACATACCAGGTGAGCTTCCTGCCAACTATTTCCAGCTCAGTCCTTTGCAGAACTCCAGACCCGACCCAACATCCAGAAGCCTCCCCAGCATCTTTGCTGACATTGGATGGACATCTCGGGTGCAGTGTGTCCAAATCTGTCTTGCCAGCAGCTGTGGGCCTCAGTTGGTGCAAGCACCAGCCTCCCAAGGAATCTTGATACTGGTTTTTCTTTTTGAATCCATCAAAGCACATTTCCATTCCTCTACCCCAGATGTGATCACCTCCAGGACCAACGTGGGGCCCCTACCCAGGTGCAGGTCCTCACCCTGTCTCACCTGGCGTCCTGTTTGATGTTCTCACACATGCTACTGTGCTCTTCCAGTTTCACAGACTTAATCTTAACTGAGCTCACAGGCTCCTTCTCCTCCAAATCCTGCACAGGATCCCCCCTCCAACCCCCCTAATGCCACCAAAGGCTGAAGACTTACAGAAAAACTAAGGGCCTTAATCAGGGTTCATGTTCTCTCTGTCTCTCTCTCTGTCTGTCTCTCTGTCTCTCCCTTCCCCTGTCCCTCCTTTTCTCTACCCCTCCTCTCAGGCTTCAGCCTCCCCTCCTGCCTCCTCTTTCCTCTGTCTGTTTCACTCTCCCTCCCATCCTCTCTCCATTTCTTTCTTCCTCCCACTCAGGATATAATGGCTGCCAAGTTAATGCCCAGTCACATCCTGCTCACCCTGCCTTCGGCCTCTGCACTGGCCTCCCCATGAGACCGGAACATCCCAGCTGATTTTTACATCTCCCATATTTGCACAGATCTTACCATCAAGATGAGGTCTATTTTGAGCAATGTGACTAGAGTATGTCCCCTGCCAGTCTCCTCCTCTCTACCCTGTCTTTCTCCAAGTTCCCCACACCACAGGCCCCTCTTGGAACCGAGTATCACTCTACATAAGTCTCTCTCTCTCTCTCTCTCTCTCTCCCTCTC
>NW_022196913.1:64037050-64048287 GCF_008632895.1 Mastomys coucha
CTCTCTCTCTCTCTCTCTCTCTCTCTCTCTCTCTCTCTCTCTCTCTCTCTCTCTCTCTCCCCCTCTGCTGGAATACATGCTCCACACTCACTTCCCTACTATTCCCTAAGCAACAAGAAAAACGCAGAGCACACAGAGAGTGTCTGTGGAACACACGCATGCGTGGTGAGTGACCAGCCCCATACCGGAGTTGTTCCATTCAGGTCCCCTGAGCTCACATCTTTGATTTGACAGAAAGCCAAACACCATGATCTTTTTACTTTCCGGTGAGATAAAGGTTGTATCTTTCAACAAGTTGGACAAAGCCAACATGCTTTGGGATCTGATTGCTTTCCCAGGTCAAGCAGATAATTGTCCAACATACTCAACAGTCAACCAGGTGCTGTTTTCCATGATTTTATTGAAATTTGCTTACATTGAAGAGTGGTGATCAGGGAAGTCATGGGAAGGACATGCCAGAGCCTCTGGTATCCCACGCTTTTCTCTCAAAACCTCCGCTAGCCTACTTGTCACATGTTTCGCATCAGACTCCTCAACTGGGGCTACTCTTCTCAGGCAGGTGTGAGGTAGTGGGACCTGAGAGGAAATGGGGATCTTTCCAGGCAGTGGCTCATCCCTCTTTTCTATCTCGCCTTACTGTAGCAATCAAGAGAATTTTAATTTCCAGAACTTATCTAGAATTATGTAAAATGCTTCCAAAAATTCAGACCAGTGCCGTGGTAAACGGAATCCCAGATTCACATGCTGGGGCCTCAGAGAGGTGAACAGGGTGAGATGGAGTTATGCGAATGGGACTCTTGTCTGGAGGAGTTAGCGCCCTTCTGAGATAACCTGTAGTTTTTCTCTCTGCACACAAACTGCATCATAAAAGACCCTGTGTGTGCACAAGGGGAGGGAGGCTGCTTGTGCAGGAAGAGAACTCTCACTAGACACCAACCACACTGGCACATGGTCATGGACCGCTAGCCTCAAGTTCTGTCAGAAAGGATTTCTGCCTTGTGAAACTCCGTACTCCGGAGCATTTTGTTATGTAGTCTCAAAAGGTTCGTCTTCATCTTTGTCATCATCATCATCATCATCATCATCATCATCATCATCATCATCATCCTCTCTGGCCTAGGGGGACAGTTTAATGTATAAGCACTTGCCTGGCATGCATAAGACCCTAACAATACAGTATTTTCTATGAGACAATATGTTAAGCATAATATAAAACTTTACATTTTTTCAACAAAAGGAAAATGTCAGAGCTTAAACTTCTCTTCCACTGGGATCCCCTCAGTGCTCATAGCCTCATGCAAAAAATTATGATGAGGTGATTTGATTTAAAATGTTGAGACTCCTTGAAAAGGAGCCCCTCATTGGTCATATGACCATATAAAAATAATGATCTAATCAGATGTGAAGCGTTGTGTGATGAACAGCATTCTGTCACAGCATTACTCTTTAATACATATTTATGTATATATATTTATATAAAATATATTTTATATGTTGTACATAGATAGATAGATAGATAGACAGACAGACAGACAGACAGACAGATGGATAGATAGATAGACCATGAGTTACTGTTTTCAAGGAAAATTGGGGCAGAGGAGAAGAAGATGATAAGACTATCTAGAAGAGTGTTTGAAAAATAGAATTAGCATGAGACCCATACATTGTGTATTTTCTACAGGTGTCTGCTGTGTCTTGAGATGTTAGTTAGGGAAAGTCTGAAATCATCAACTTTAATTGCTCTCCTTGTATTCCTCTTGGTATTTTATGGTACGCATTCACGCATGGACACTTACTTAGAAGTGAGCCAGCCATTCTATTGCTGGGAATGCACAGCCCCAAAACACCTGTGTTTAATAATAAGAGAAAGTGTATGATGACATACAATATGGAGGAGACCAGTAACAATATGAGGCCTGGGTTGTGGGAGCTGATCATGAAGTTAATACATACAGGTATTACTTACCCACAGACAGTATGGGCAAAGTTGGTAAAACTTTTTAAAATCCTTAGGGATGGCAGGCCCATAAACAATATATTATTTATACCACTATAATAGTGCTTCTGTTTTTATATTTCGCTGCCAGAGAAGGCTTCTAATGGTCTCATCTTTTATGCAACATATACCATTGGAGAGGGGACATTCATCTAAGTAATTGAGGTGAATTTTAATTTGTTTGGATGGTATCGAAGCTTGGGATGACTAGAGAGAGAAATATACGCATATTACTGTTTGTGCCAGCTAAAACAGTAGCTCACACTAAAAAGTAACCATTCAGCCCCTGATTTTGAACTTCCAGCCTCAAAACATGTCAGAAAATAAAGATCTATCTGCCGGAAGCATTTTGTTGTAGTGGCCCATAAAGACGCTTGTGAACCACAACTTACAAAGATTTCAGTATGCTGAAAACTAAACACAAGATGACCCAGGACAGCAAAGCACACATTTTCCTCCTCCCATGTGTTCATTTCACAGACCAGGAGAGCCCAGATGTCACAAGCACAGTTGGTACAGTGGGGTAGAAGGTGGAGGAAGAACCGAAAAGATCATTGATTTTTTTTTCCCTGTCTGAGGATGGGAATGTGACCACACCTTTTGACTTGTAGCCTTAGAGAAAAACCAAGAAAAAGAAAAAAAAAAAGCACCCCTGGCTTCCCACCAAGAACGGCAGTTTGTTTGGCTAATTTCAACACAGTGGTTTGATTTTTCTCCTCTCTTTCTTTTTAATTGGGAGATCAAGTGGAACCAGATGGCATCCAGGGTTCCCATGCTCTGTGGACAGTCCATGGTCCTGAGAAGTAGGAGAGTCTTGGTGGTGGGAGCTAAGCTTTCATGCGGCCCTTCTGGTTTTATTGCAACAAGCTGCACAGACATTGAGCAATCATCTCCTCCGGCTCCAGGAAACCAAGACACAGCATTTACTAAACAGGTCATAGGGCCAGGGATGTAGGCTGGTGGCAGGGCACTTGCCTAGCATCTCAAAGTCCTGGGCTCAGTCTTCGGTAGCTACTTAATAAGTTAAAATATAATAGGTGACAGCTGAAGAAACAATGAGCCTCGCCATTCCTGGGCTCCTAGCACTCGTGTCTCAACATCTCATGTCCCTCTCCCTTCCAGCCCAACATGCTTCCAGATCCAGCCCTTCAATAACATGCAGTTAGACAGACAGACAGACAGCCTGGAAAGCATGGGCACTTCTCATCAAGAACAGGATTTGCTAAGAAGCTTGACTGTCCATACCTGGTGTGATGGTTTGTATATGCTCTGCCCAGGGAGTGGCACTATTAGGAGGTGTGGCCCTGTTGAAGTAGGTGTGTTACTGTATGTGTGGGCTTAAAGACTCTCATCTTAGCTGCCTGGAAGTATTCTGCTAGCAGCCTTCAGATGAAGATGTAGAACTCTCAGCTCCTCTTGCACCATGCCTGCCTGGATGCTGCCATGTTACCACCTTGGTGATCTGAACCTCTGAACCTGTAAGCCAGTCCTAAATAAATGTCCTTGTAAGAGTTGTCGTGGTCATGGTGTCTGTTCACAGCAGTAAAACCCTAACTAAAACACCTGGTCTTTGCTACCAGTTCATTACTAGGCACAGGGCCTGAGCTTTCTCATAGATAAAAGAGGCACATCTCACATGCCATAACAGAGGTCAACACTGCCTAGGTGCCATGAACCTGCTTTGACAATGTGTGTGCCTTGGGTGGGGCAGGGGACCTTGAACAATCATAAGAAATCAATGATTGTCAGCCATCACAGTACACGAGATTACAGAACCTATCACCCAAAGCCAGGGAATGGCACACATAATTTGAAATAAAACAACTCCATTCATTTCTTTAAGGATGTTGAAGCAAATTACCCTACTCACTGCCTTTTACATTGTGCTACAAGCCTGTTCTCTCACAGTTCTGAAGCCAACTGTTTGCTATGGGAATCACTCAGTAGAACCCAGGTGTCTGCTGCAGTCTCCGCTGCAGATTGAAGAGTAACGTCCGGGTCTGGCTTTCCCCATGCTGCAGACTGTAGAGTGACGTCCGGGTCTGGCTTTCCCCATGCTGCAGACTGTAGAGTGACGTCCGGGTCTGGCTTTCCCCATCTCCTAAAGGCCGACCTTTGTTCTTAGCTTAGCTCTCTTCATCTGTCTCCATCAACAGACGGTCAATCTTCTCCCGGAAGAACTCTGACCTTTTCTCTAGTCTTCCTCTTCTATATTTATGTTAGCTACTTTTCTGTTGCTGTGATAAAACACCACAGCCAAAAGCAACTTATAGAACAAGATTTTCTCTTGGCTTATGGCTCCACGGCAGAGAGGCATGGCAGCAGGTGGCTAAGACACAGTATCTCAGCCACACAGAGAGATAAAGCTCTGGAGGTAGACCATGTAGAACTCTCAAAGCCCTCCCCTAGTGACCTTCCTCCGGCAAGGTTTCCTGTGCTAAATCATTCTATAAACTCCCCCCCCCCAAATAATACCACTGGACTTGGGACTATGTTTTTTAACATAGCCCTGTGTTAAAAGTTTTTTGCATGAGCTTACAGGGGAACCTTTCTCATTCTAACCACCAAAGGACCCTTGGAATCACATTGACCAAGTCAAGCAAGCTAGGATAATACCCTCGTATAAGGTTAGATGGGTAGCAACATTAATGAATTCTCCTTGATCATTTAAATCAATGTTTCCAGCTTCCAGTGATGGTATTCAGACCCCTTTGAGTATCATTATTCTGTCTACCAGAGCGATTAAACAAAAGATACCTGCCTCTGGAGCAACACATGGATGGAGTCTTACTGCAGTTGAATTGCCACCATGAAGACAGAACAACCAGGGGCTCGCCAGAACGTGAAGGAGACTCCTCCTGAGAGAAGGATGAAGCTCTCCACTCCCAGAACTTAATCACTCGGCACACGTGTGCACTCCACAAACAAAAGACAAGTGGGAACTCATTCGGGGGACCCTTACTTAGTCATGTAGGAAGGGACACAAGAAGCAGGCATGTTCTCAAGCCTATATGGGTGAGATCTACCATTCCCGAGTGTGATCAGCTCAAGAGGAAGACACCACATAAGCCTGAGCGGATTTCCCCACATGGCGAACTTCATGTAGCGTGTTGACACTGAAGATTAGCTGTGGTCTGGACTAGCTTTGAGAACCCATTCAACAGATATGAGCTCACCAAGAGCACACGGTAGACCTCCACGTATGCTACAAAACACCTAATTTTCCAGTGGTAGCAATGGCAACCCCCATAGTACCCAACATCCAGCAAATTGCCCACTCCTCAGCTCATCCCCCTGTGTGAAACAACGGCACAGAAGTAACTCCATTTTCGGTTTTGACTTTGCCAGGGCTATTTCTAAGTGCAGGGCCACTTTAGAAGTGCCATCAGCTTTGGCATTTCCCACATAACAGCTTTGCTCTTCTTTCTAATTGTAGGGAAGGACTCAGAAGCCAATCTGAAGTAGTCTGATAACCATCCCCCCCCGAAGATCCGTACCCCTCCCAGCACTTGATAGCCACCCCCCACAAAGATCCGCACCCCTCCCAGCACCATTATTGGTCTCCAGCTTTGTGTTTGCTCGTGCAAACAATCAAAGGTCTCATTTCCCTGTAGAGAAGCTAGCATGAGTCCATGTTGAAGAGAATTTTCCCAGCGTATGAACGTGCCTCTCACAGGAGACTCAAGGGAAGGTCTCTGGCAGGCAGAGGGACGCTTTGTTGCTCCTCTTCATAATGTCATAAATTAAAGAGGAGATCAATTCTGCCATTTCAATTTGTACCCAGCTGAAGGTCAGGCAGAAGCACACAACAAATTCTGTTTTGGATTTAAGAAATTAGAATCCAACTGATTCTTCTACCCGTAAAAGCTCAGTTCCAGGCCTCCCAGTCAAGAATTCCTTCCCTGGCCGCCATTAGGCAACTCTTGTTCTGGGTGGAAGGCTTGCCTGGTTGTTCTTTTTAGTCCGGACAGAAAAAATAAATAATTCTACTGATTTTATAATTCATCCAAAATTCTGTATCTTTCCACACACACACAGTAAGCAATATTCAATAGGTTCTCAAAAGGCTGCTCAGAGGCTCCTGGTGGCATCCTGTGAAAGCAGCGGCCACCCACTGGTGACCAGTGAATGAAATCCTCTCAGAACGAGGCAGATATTGTCATTGAACCGCAACATAGCATGGCAGAGGAAGTGCCGTGTGGTGTGTGAGCATTAGAGTTCCCAGTGAGTCCCCAGTGAGTACCTTACCTATCTGGGATGTTGTGTCTCTCTGGCTGGCATGTCCGCGTTAATCAAAGCTGTATTGATAAAAGGGGATTGGATAGAAAGCAACAGGACTGAGTCATTGTCCGATGGCCCCCATGTTAGAGTCACCATGTCTTTAATGTACTAAAACCACCATCAGAGAAAAGAAATGTACGTAGCCGTTAAGCTCCAAACCTTGATGCATTGTTAGACTTTCCCACTGTGCACACGGACAGCACAACACAAAACACGGCTCTTGCCTCAAAGGGAAAAAGAGATAGTTTGTTCTGGAGCCAAATATGAGTGGCCATGACCTTGGACCAGAGAGATCCAGGTTACCCCAAATGCCATGTTCCTATGGGCTAATAATTACATTGGCGTTTTATAGTAACAGAGCAAATAAAATTGTAAAGACAGGAAATATCAGGTAAGTAGGCAGCTAGGTGGGTGATGGCAAAGGAGAAAATCTCTGCTGCAGGCCTCAGGCATGATCTCATGATATTCTTAGACTGGGCTGTTCGTACACTCCAAAATGTACTGTTGTAACTAGCTACCTAATGTCACAGGGTCTTAGGCCAAACACAGAGGGGTGATAGGGGTTAACGTAGGGTGATAGCATCTAGAGTGTCCAGTCCAAATCTCCATGACTAGTCCACGGCATGAATTTTGCTGGCAGCCAGTAGAAAGTGTTCTTGGAGTTTTGACTCTTGTTCTTTTCCTGGGCTCATGATTAGCAGCAGCCATGTTCTGCTATCTGCTGATGCTGGAGAGAGGGAGAACCTCCCAGTCAGGCCCGTGGTCGCAGGGTAAACGACAGGGCTGGGCCTGCCCACGGCAGCTAGTGACTTCTTTGTTTTCTACTTATGATGGATTTCTGGAGAGGCCACTCCACAGTAAGTCAAAGAGCTCCTGGCCTTCCTCCCACTGCAGGGTGGGTAGGGGGAGCATTGGGATGGGAGCCATTTGCAGCCCAACCTGGAATCACAAACCCCAATATCCCACTTTGCAACTTAGAATCAAACGAAGCCTCCTCTGCTGGGGTTAAATTTTCTGACTGAAAACCAAAGCAAACACAGGGAAGCAAATACACAATAACTCACCCAGCTGAGAAAACATTAATATTTTCAATGACCTGGAATCTAACTTTAAAATATTATAAATGAGAGTCCTCCCATGACGTGTTTCCAAGACTTTCCCAAATCAAACCACAGAGGAAATCAGATAAGCACAAAACTTCCAGAAAGAGAAAAGCAGAAGGGGTCACTGGGTGGATGCTTGTCATCTGTGGAACTAATTAGGAACACTTCACGTGCACACAGTATTGAGTAAAAGCCACCAAGCCCTCAACATCAGGACCCAAAATGGTAAACAGGAATCCTCAGAATCCCACGGATGTCATGGGGCCCCCTTCAGAAATCCAGTTTTATTTCCAAGTTCTCAGGCAGACAATAGTGTTTCTGGATTCAATAGCACCAGAAAGGGGTACTGGATCACACAGCCACTTCCTAAAGTCCATGTGACTTTACCACGCGCTAAACACACAGCATCCTCTGAATTGTGGCAGAAAGCTACTTCTGAGGAAAACCTCAGACCTGGTCCCATGAGAAAATCAGTGACTCCACAAGCCCATGAGAGACTGTTGGGTGGTCAGTCATGTAGCAAATACACACAGAAGTCTGTGCCCATCCCCAATCGTAAGAAACAAAACCAACACTTTCCCTTTTGTCAGCACATGTCCCCTCTGCCTCCATCTTTGGTTTAGCTGGTTTAAAGGATGAAGTTAAAATCTAGATACTCTTTTTGGAATGGCTGCTCTTCTCTTCAACCTGCTGTACTGCAAAACCGTGAGAGACTGCTTCCTCCCAGAAGGCTCTGAGGCCTATGGGACTCTGCTCCCATGCTGGACTCAGTAGCAGTGACAGTCCACCATGCCCATAGTGAACAGAGCCCCCAAGGTTACCCTGAATGAACACACATACTGGGCAGACAGAGAAACTATCACTGTTGCAAGCAGTGTGTCAGAACATGTAGAAACCCCTCCCCCTCCTCTCTCTGTCTCTGTTATCCTTGTGTCTCTCTGTCAATCTGTCTTTCTGTCTTTGTCTCTGTCTCTGTCTCCCTCTCTCTCTCTCCCCCTCTCTCTTTCCCTCTTCCTCCCTCTCTCTCCTTCCCTCCCTCTCTTTCTTCCTCCCCTCTCTCTTAAATCTAACTCCATATCTAACCCCAGGAATGACTGAAATTTCCTTCGGGAATTCCCTAAAGACCCAAGGCTAGACATCAGGTCACTTTAGGGAAAATTTATAAACCAAACTGAGAACCTGCCCCTTCTCTTTCTGTGGGCAGAAGCTTCAGGCAAGAGACAATGGATAGAGGACACAGCAGTGAGGAAGCAGAAGAAGCCATTGCCTGTCATCCACACTCAAATCATGCCGGTGTGTCTGTGCTGTCTTCAATAGACCAGCACATAGTACTAGCATCAAGCTCCTTTGGGTGGCTAGGACCCCCATGCTTTGAGACGGCGGTATGGCCACCATTGTCTGTCACTTCCTGACATCTAGCTCAGATAATTTCAAAGGAAAGACGGAGTTGCTATGAGGATGGTGTGTCTGTGGTCTGAAAGGAGGGAGAAGACGCATGAACAGCACTCTCCTAGACCCTAAGTTCAGTTTCAACCCATCCATGTCTGGCCCCGTATGACTGATGGCTCAGCTACCACACCTGCCCACTTACCCACCCTCAGAAGCTAATGCTGCCACCTCTATGGCTTGACTCCTGGACACATCCCCTCAGGCAGGCCCCTGAGGGTGGTAAGTAACTATGAGTCAGAAAGGAAGCTGTTTGCCTGGGTGCACATCAGAATCTCTAGGCTGCAGTGCGGTTTACATGGTCCCCATTCGATACTCTGTCTCTGTTTTGACTGAGACATTCATTATTTCTAGATGCCTGAATACCACTTTAAGTATAATTGCTCTTGGAATTATTTTTCTGTTTTGAGCCAAAAGATCAATGATTTTAATTTATTAGTTCCACAAATACATCTTGAGAAGAGTCGTCCCTCTATATGTAGGAGATAAGGCTCCAGGGACCCTACCTGACACCAAGATCTGTACATGCAGCGTCTGTATATCAAGAGCATGGAAATTTGCATATAATCTACATATAGGCTCCCCTAAGAATGCTATACCATCTCTGGATTACTTACGATGCTGAACACGATAGAAATGATGCAGTGATAGTTACTGTACTGTATTTTCCCATGAATAATTACAAAGAAAAACTAGAGATGTCATCCTTTCCTGGACAGTTTTGATACAATATTGGCTGAAGCCACAGGTACAGAAGCAGAATAATAAAGACCACGTGAGCCAAGCCCCTGCCAGGCTCGGCTGTGGGCATTGTCGATAGCAAGGGAGACAGGCAAGCTCTGCTCCTCAGAGCTTCTGCTGCAGAGAGAGAGAGACAGACAGAGAGATAGAGACAGACAGAGACAGAGACAGAGAGAGAGAAGAGAGACAGAGAGACAGAGAGAGAGAGAGAGAGAGAGAGAGAGAGAGAGAGAGAGAGAGAGCAATTGGGAAAGGAATAAGTAAAGAGCACTAGTCATAGCAGCTCTTTAAAGAAGAATGAAGTCAGTAAAAGCCCTCCATGTGGTGGAGAGCACAGAGACGTGTTCAGATGCCTGCACAGGTTTCTATGAGCTGGTAGAGTCCCGGTGAAGACAAGGAATAAGAAAGCAAGACATGTCAGCAGGGACAAGAGGTCACCAAGAAGCCGGGTCTCAACTGCTCAGACCTTCAAACTCATTCTGGGAGAGAGGAATATACACATTTCTTATAACCCATATTTCTTTCATCCCTCAAACCTTCCATGATGGCCTACACTCCTGTTAATGAAACAGTGACAAATACACCCAAGGCTAGAAAATAGAGGTGAAACACCAGGCAGCGCTCATCGCCTGTGTACCCGCATGTGCTCTGCCGCTGAACGTTCCCAGCCAAGGAAGATACAGGCTTGTGTGTAATCCTGGACGGTGAGACTTGACCCAGTAAGAAAGATAACCAAATGGCATCTTGGCACTCTCTCCACAGCTGTGCTCTGAGGGCATTACAGTAATGACAGGGCACAGGAACCCCTCCCCAAGTCAGGGCCTCCTCAAGCACCAGCACAAGGAGGGGCTGAAAGTGAGGATGCCAAGAGATAGGAAGCCTAGAGATGTAGCCAGCCTTTGTAGGGATCCCCACCTCGGGACCCCACTGGCACAGGAGGAAGACCATGGACACCACCCAAGAAGAACATCAGAGAGACTTAAGGAATGAGCCTTTGTGAGGCCAGAGCTGTGGGTGGAAGAGGACCTGTCAAACCTGACCCTCCCGGGAAGTCTTAGCCCTTGGGAGAGTTCAGCTGACAGTGTGGAGAAATCAGATGTCGAGGGGGTACCTTCAGTCTCAGCCAGCTTCCCAGCATGCCCACGCTCATCTCTCTCATCTCTTCATCATGAGCATCCACTGTCTTCCTCCCATTTTCCTAATCCTTGACAGGCCCATCACCTACCAGTTGATGTTCTCTCTCATCCCCTTCATCTTCCTCGCCTATCTTTTTGTTTGAAAGAAATGGCTATATAAGAAACACCTTATCTCTTTTTCTGCTGGTGGTTCTTCAGTCCATACCGGCCTTAAAGAGCAGTCAGTGTGTTACCATGTACAAAGTAGCACAGGTTTCCTACTCTGGGCCCTGTCACCACACTCCTGATTACGTGTGCTCAGCAGGTGAGTCAACAGGAGCCCAAAGGGAAAAGGTCACACATACATCATGTCTTTTGTGGCATCTACAAAAGTCTATAGTGTCAACGCACATGTAAGACTCCTGTGGGTTAGTAACCCCTCTAATGTGATTCACTGGGAGACTTTGTGCCCATTAAGAATCCTGCTTAGAGCCGGGCAGTGGTGGCGCACGCCTTTAATCCCAGCACTTGGGAGGCAGAGGCAGGCGGATTTCT
>NW_022196913.1:64048370-64050719 GCF_008632895.1 Mastomys coucha
AAAAAAAAAAAAAAAAAAAAAAAGAATCCTGCTTAGAAACACTGTAGCAACTTGGGAAACCCTGTCTGTTTATGTGAAAAGGGAAGGATAGAAAATTACTACTGCTTGTTACAATTATGTGCATTTAAAACAAAGCTGGGTTGGTTTTTTTTTTACTTTTTGTATTATTTTTAATAAAAATATAAGGCCTGAGGATATAGCTCAGAGGTGGAACACTTGCCTTTAGTTCTACCCCTAAGCACAACAAAAATAAATAAATGCAAACAATATGAGAAGACCCCAGAAGCTCTGTTGAGAAATCCAGCACAAATCAGATGTAATCTCATGCCTGCGCCCACCAGGCATTGCCTCTTAGATGTTTGTTTTATAAAGTTTCTATCTCTCTCCCTCCCTCCTCCCCTCCCTCCCTCCCAAATCACTTCGCCAAAGGTTGGCTCTAGGCAGGAAGCGCTCTTTATCTGTAGGTGTCTTAGTTAGGATTACTATTGCTGGGATGAAACACCACGACCAAAAGCAATTTGGGGAGGAAAGGGGTTTATTTGTCTTAAACTTCCGCATCCCTGTTCATCATCGAAGGAAGTCAGAACAGGAACTCACACAGGGCAGGAGCCTATATGCAGCCGCTGATGCAGAAGCCATGGAGGGGCGCTGCTTGCTGGCTTGTTCCCCATGGCTTGCTCAGCCTGATTTCTTATAGAACTCAGCCAGATTTTTTATAGTTACACCAGCCCAGGGTGGCACCACCCACAGTGGGCTGGCCCCTACCCTATCAATCACTAAATAAGAAAATGTCCAACAAGCTTGCCCACAGCCCCACCTTGTGGAGGCACTTTCTTAGTTGAGCTTCCGTCCTCTCAGACGACCTATGACTAGCCATCACAGTAGTCATCCTGTGGTATGTCAAATAACCATGATAGGTGGTTCCTATATTGTGATCCCACTGTGTGAAAGTCGCATGCTATGTGCCATCTTGCACAGCAGGTCATATCCTATCACAATTCCATCACCCACCTTCTTCATCTCAGAGCTTTACTTCCATCTGTTCTCCCAGTCATTCCTGACATCCCTTCTTGCTTTCCCTTCATCTCCAAATCCTACCTCCTTGGCCATCTGACCTGCTCTCTAAGCTCATGACCTCCTTGGCCACCAATGCTCTCCTTAAGTGCCCAAGGGAAGGAAGCGCACTATGGATCTGTCTCAAAGCAAAGTCCCTCACAGTGCTCACTGCAGAGTAAGTGCTGCTGTTGATTGGGTGATCAATAAGGAGACCAAGGAAGGCGACACGTGGGAATTGGGACATAGACGTCCTTCCACACCTGTTCTGCATCTTCCTGTCATACTAAAGCTCCCCGAAACCTAATGCTCACTAGCTACTGCAAAATATGTGTGGACATCCATAAACATGAAGCCATCTGCAGCTGATTTTTCAAACCTTTAAACCAGCACAAATGAATATGTATTACTAACAATATCAGTACTGATTAGTAAGATGTTCTAAAGCAGATTAAAGGCTACAGGCAATATTATTAATAACCCAATTATCAGCAAGATAACTTTCTAGATTTAATGTTGGAGTTATAAAGAAGAACACAAAACAATTTCTTGAAAATGTTTTACGTAATTTTTATCTGACACATTAAAAGATGAAAAGATGCATAATACAGCACTTAAGCATGCATATTCAATGAGTTATATCTATGTTTTTTTAATTTAGAGTGTTTCGTATTTCCAAATGGAGAATTTATGCTATAGAATTATCACATATTGCAGGTGTATAAATCACTGACCATGCTAAAAACAGAGCATTCAGGCATGTGCATGCTTGAGTGTGTGTGTGTGTGTGTGTGTGTGTGTGTGTGTGTATGTATGTATGTATGTGTATGTATGTATGTACAACATATGTGGTGTGTTTGTGTGCATGTAAATGTAAGTAGAATGTATGTGTATGCATATGTGTGGTACGTTTTGTGCATGTAAGTGTATGTAGTATGTATGTGCATGTGTGTGTGTGTGTGTGTGTGTGTGTGCACATGTGTGACCTCATAGGTTCTATTCATGACAGCAAACAGCCGAAGGTGAGCACTGTTAGTTCTGTTATCATTTCATCCGGAAACAATGCCTTCCCAGAATTATTATTCTTGTCAAACTTAGTATATATGAACTCTTAGAATTTCTTGATGAACAGTCACAACAATGGTCTTTCCATTCAGGGATCTAATGTCTCCATTGCAACTTGTACATTTCCATGAATAAGAAAGAATGTTCTTGATGGAGTGAAGCCACAGCTAGAGGCACTGCTCAGGACCTGATGAACACTCCAGCTAGAGGCACTGCTCAGGACCTGATGAA
>NW_022196913.1:64051901-64087852 GCF_008632895.1 Mastomys coucha
CTCAGGACCTGATGAACACTCCAGCTAGAGGCACTGCTCAGGACCTGATGAACACTCCAGTTAGAGGCACTGCTCAGGACCTGATGAACACTCCAGTTAGAGGCCCTACTCAGGACCTGATGAACACTCCAGCTAGAGGCACTGCTCAGGACCTGATGAACACTCCAGCTAGAGGCCCTGCTCAGGACCTGATGAACACTCCAGCTAGAGGCCCTGCTCAGGACCTGATGAACACTCCAGCTACACTTTCTTTCTCCTCTTGGAGAAAACGAATTGAAAATGAACTCAGTCCTAATGGACAGTGCTGTTGGAGAAAGATGCTTCCTCTGCACTGGTGGAAGAAGGAATCCTACCTGCCTATGTGGAGGCCCGCTTTCCTGGCTGGGCTCTGTGATCAAATGTTCCCTGTCACCATGGCCATTCAGGATGCTACCTGGAAAAAAAACTTCCAATTTAACTGTGCTTGGCAGTCTCCAACCACAGTGACATTCAAGCAACAAGGGTTGCATTTGTTTTCCACACAAGACAGAAAGGCAATTTAGTGGACAAGGACCAGCTCAAGCATGTGGCCTCTATGGCCAGTGAGAGACAGAGACAATGCAGAGAAACTGTCTTCCGGAAAGCATCTTGGCCCAGAATAAAGCGATGTAGGAAGTCTCGAAGAAATACAGCAGCAGTGACAGATGGAGACTGCACAACTGCTCATGCTAGCATCTCTTCACCTCTCCCTTTAAAGACCTGTTCCTTACCCCACGTTCATCACTAATATGCAAAGATAGTTTGAAATCCCAAGTAATCTCCAATACCCAAACCTACTGGCTACATCCCTGGGTCTCTGGAAAACTTTCAATACTGCTGGCCCCTCCTGAGCTCACTCAACCCTGGCTCTGGGGCATTTCCAGTTTCTTTGCCTCTCCCTATTCCTGCCCCTCTTTCTGCCTCCTGGGTGCAGAAGTCTCTTCAAAGTCTCTCTCTCTCTCTCTCTCTCTCTCTCTCTCTCTCTCTCTTTCTCTCTCTCTCTCTCTCTGTATGTGTGTGTGTGTCTCCCTGTCTCTCTTCCTCCATCTGTCTCTCTCTGTGTCTCTATCTCTCCCCCTTCTTCTCTCGCTCTCTCTCTTTTACTCTCTTGTATAAAATGGTGAACCCCCAAAGTAAAGGCGAGCCTTGATTGGAAACCCTCAACTTGGCTTCGTGTCCTTTTGTTCTCGAACTCTGTGTTTCAGGTCTCCTTTCTCCCTTCGGTCGAGACAACCCGGTTTATGAAACTGCGGGACAGTTTCATGTATGTGTCTACCTGTCTCTCCCTATCTCTCTCCTTCCTCCGCCCCTCCCTCCATCTCTTTGTCTGTGTGTGTGTCTCTCTCTCCTCTCTATCTATCTATCTATCTATCTATCTATCTATCTATCTATCTATCTATCTATCTATCTCTGTGTGTCTTTCCCTGTCTCTCTTCCTCCATCTCTCTTTCTGTGTCTCTCTCTCCCCCTTCTTCTCTCTCTCTCTTTCTCTGTGTGTGTGTCTACCTGTCTCTCCATGTCTCTCTCCTTCCTCCTTCCCTCCCTCCATCTTTTTGTCTCTGTGTGTGTCTCTCCTCTCTCTCTCTCTCTCTCTCTCTCTCTCTCTCTCTCTCTCTCTCTCTCTCCCTCTCTCTTCTCTCTCATAGAACTCTTTCCTCTGTAACAGCTATCAGCACTGTGAGAAGGCCAGGTTCACCCTAAGGCCCCAGAGTCTCTGAGACACTCTTCCAAGATCGGTTCTGTGCCCTGCTTATCATCCGGGAGAAGATGGGTCTGGGTTGGGTTAGGAAGCCATTTGGAATCAAGTATTAGGAAAGGAGTTTTAGAGATGGGAAGCCTAGCCCACAGAGAACAGAGACACAGGATGGAAAAGCATGCCCTCCAGTATGGCTCACATCTTCATTTAATGTGGGAAGGGGGCTTTTATAAACCCCATAACCTTCTTGCTTCATAAATGGCCGGAGGCATCTTCGGGTACTTATTATTCAATTAGATAGGAGCCAGGGTACGAAGACACTTAAGCCTTCTCTCCTTCTCACCTCAGCCATCAAAAAGAACATCACGCTGTCTCCGAGTGTACCATCTCTACTTCCCATCTCACTAAGAACAGTCCAGGCCATCTGTACATGAGCACTCCTATGCTGTTTGTGTCCAACATCTCTGAATCTGACTGATGGTCTTCAGTTGATTTCTTAGGAGAAAGGTCATTCTGTCAGTTTTCAGAATCTCAGGTTCAGGTGATGGCAACGTCAACGCACCCTCCAAGATGCCCACCCACCGTGAGCACCTGATCTACCTCCCAAAGCTGACTGCTTAGCCATGTTGCCTCTGAATCTCTGCAAAGGAGGTTCTAACACTTGAAAATAAGGAAACAGGCTACATTAGTAGTCTCACTCGCTTCCCGGCCTATGACTCAGTGTTAATCACAACCAGAACTCTCCAAAACAACAAGACGGAGTCTGCTTGGACTGTCCTATGCCCCAAACTGGAAATAGTCTGACCTTCTTGAACCATACATTTTTAAACCATTTAGTCCCAAAGAGGGGCAGCATTAGTGCCAGTTGTGTGATACATCAAATGAATGCAAGGACCATGTGCAAGGGTGGGCACGGGGTCATTGTCCAGGGACTTCTCTCTCTTGAGTGTAGTTCAATGCCCTGATCTGTCTCTCTGCATGCTTCTCTCTAAATATGTGGGTGTATTCCAAACACCCTTGCTCCCCTCCTCTCTGCCTGTATGCTCTAAGGGTGGTTACAGATTCTAAGGCCAAAGGAGAGAAGAGCATGGTTTGCGTGCACAGGATTGTAGTCCCTCATTCCCCTTAGTGTTGGATTAGCCAGGACATCATAAATCAACTTCAGAAGAACTGTCTCTCTTTACCAAAAGTTATCTTAATGCCCACAGTTAAGTGTGATCCATATGCTAGTTACCAGGCTTTTAAGAAATAAATCTCCTGACATATGCTTTCTCTGGTGATGGCACAGTTCCAGAACTAACTAGAAAATCAGATAAAACACTGAAGCATTTACTCGAAGGACCTGGAGACTAGCCAAGAGAAGCAGGACACCAGAATGCCAAGAGAAGGGGCTGTGGGCGAGCTGGCCTGGGCGCTGCTTCCAGCCGAGGCTTTGGCTGATGTCTGCCTGTTGGGTGGGCTAGACTCGAAAGACTGAGCACAGATCTGGGGCCGAGAGACAAAGGGGCCGCTGGAACTTGGAGGAACCTCGTAGAACAGGGGGACACAGGTTTCAGGGCTGATCTTGGCACGTCTCTCAGCTACTGAAGTCCATTTGTGTTTCTGGATCTAACACAATACCCAAGATGGGGTGATTTATATGTAATGTGCTTTTATATTTCCCAAAGTTAGGGTGTTCATGACCAAGGAAGGTACCAGCAGACCCATTGTCCCAAGAACACCCTTTTCTCAATGATGAGCCTGTCCAGGTTTCTTCCCATCAGAGGAGACAGAAGGGATCAAGAAACACTGCGTCTCCAGTGTGTCAGAGCAGGAGCACCCTCTCCCCTAAGTTCTGTGTTAAGTGTTTAATCCCATTCTTACTGGCAGAATACTCATGGCTTCTTCGCCTTCTGAAGCTGCTACACGGGAACCCAAGATCAGACTGAATCTTGGGGGAACACCGACAACTCACACTTCAACAGAGCTGCCTGGCACAGAACTCCAGACAGGCAGAGGGTCAGCGGTAAGGAGAGCGAGAACCAAGCGGCAGCCGGCTAGGAGCTGAAGCTGAAGGATTCCACCCAGAACTGCGGAAGCCGCATCAGTCTCCCAGTGGCCTGGTGGGTTCATTTAAGAACAAAAACTAAGGTGCCCTCATAAGCACCAGAGGCTTCCAGGTTAGATTGTCAGTAAGCTGTACTTACCCAAGGAGCGAGACACAGAACAGGGAGGCGGAACCTTGCTGAACCCAGATCACCCGGGAGGCGGGAGGACCTTGCAGATCACGTGGGCTCCCCATCTGATCAAATTACAAGGCCGTCCCAGCTGTGTTCGGTCCTCTCTTAAAAACAGGTAACATTATCTAGAATCTCCACAGCCTTTGTACCCAATACCCAGCCTCAAAGTAAAACCTATCGGAATCCCAGCACTTGGGAGGCAGAGGCAGGCAGATTTCTGAGTTTGAGGCCAGCCTGGTCTACAGAGTGAGTTCCAGGACAGCGAGGGCTACACAGAGAAACCCTGTCTCGAAAAACCAAAAACAAACAAACAAACAAACAAACAAAAACCTATCGGTCATAGTGAAAAACGAGAAACAAACAAAAGCAAACTCACAAATAGACTATTTTTTTGAATCGTGAGATACTAGATTTAAAAATGATTGTGATTAATACTTTCTTAAGAACGAGGGATGTGATTGTTCTGCCGGATGCCGGTAATATTCTCTTCTCAAAACATCAAATAGAAATTCTAGAACTAAACGTTATTAGTTAAAGTTAAATATCCAATAGGTAGGTGTTGTAGAAGATCAGATATAGTGAAAGCAGTGGGTATAAAATGTGCAAACTGAGTCTCAGACAGCCAAGTGGGTGGAAAAAACAAAAAGGTATTAGTGAAACACGGTGCACTACAAACTGATGTGGCAGTCAGTGACTGAGTCAGCAGAGAACTGCCAGCCGGCACTTGGGCAACAGAGGATACCTGCGGTCGAGAACAGAATGCAACAGGATAGCCTGAGGTCAAGAACAGAATGCTGAGTGTAGTAGAAGCAAAGTCTAGACACCACAGTAAAATCGGTGGAGAGAAAAGGAGCCAAGGCAGAAAAGGAGAGTCGGTTCTTCTGCAGCACAATGGGGTCACGGTAGCTCACTGTGACAGAGAGTTACAGCTACTGTGTAGAGTTACTGTGACAGAGAGTTATATAAGGAGCCAGAGAGAAGAGTTTAAGGCTTTGCATCACAATGAGATGGTAAAAATTTAAAGGGATAGGAATGTTGGCTACCTGGGTTGATCATTTCATAGTGTCTCCAGGTGTTGAATTATCACCCTGTGCACCTCTACATGTGCCAATGTGTCCATTAAAGTTATGAAAAATAAAAATTTAAAGATGCCCTACCTTCTAAGAAGTGAGGACAGCTTCATGGTTAAGTTTTTAGTAGAAAAATAAGGACCTAGGAAACAGCATCGCTAAGGCATGACTAGAAGATAACCGTCATGCCCTGGAAAAACAGCAAGGATGAGGCAGGGCTCTTTCACGAGGATGGAGGGGCTGCTCAGCAGTTCAGAGCACTGGCTGCTTCCACAGGATCCAAGTTCAGCTCCTAGCACCCTCATGGCAGCTCACAACGGCCTGTAACTCCACTTCCAGGAGAGTTGATGCCCTCTACTGGCCGCCACAGGAACTGCATGCATACGATACCCATGCGGGTCTTCACACATGTAAAGTAAAAACTAACATATCTTTAAAATATGTTAAAGCAGATAATTTTCAGATGAACAGAAGGGATTTGATCCTCCAGTCAGTAAGTGGAAAGAAGATGCTCCTGGGTAGGAACAAGAAAAGGCAAGAGAGAATACATTAAGGAGATATGGCTTTAGAAAACAGAAATGGATGTTAACAGTAAATCCATTAATCTAATCTGGCAGAGGGAAGATGCACGTAAACTAACTGTATGGTGATGATGGTGGTAGAAAGGAGAGGGGGGTAAAGTGAACATATTTTGAACTTTAGCATTGTTGGTAACCATAGACAATGAGAATAAGCCTAGGTGCATGTCAAAATATCTAAGATAACCATTACCATAGAAGCACTGAATGCTCAAACAGCTAGCAAAGGAAGAAAGGACAACAAAATTCCAACACAAGTCAGTGTGACTGTCACACCACCAACAACCACAAACTATTACAAGGAAAGACGGTGGCAAGTGATTTCCTCTGCCAATAAAATTGCAAAACTATTAGCCAAAGAATAAGATAAGCAGCTATGCACACAAGGTTAAAACGTGATCAGATATGTTATGCACTGATGGTAGTTAATATTTGAAAATTACCCAATGCAGTTCTCAGATCAACAGGAAGGAAAGAGGGGCTGAACCCCTGCTGACTGACATAGGAGGGCTTGTCGGTAATGCTCAATACCTGAGGTGATTTAGAGCAAGCTGCCGGAAGGTGGGGAGAAAACAGAAGCTCTTTGAGCTCAGCGTAGGCATCTGTAAAATGCCCACAGCGTGCATCATCTGCAGTGCTTGGCATATTGACTTTGTTCTTGCTGAGATCGGGCATGGAGCAAGCAAGGGCTATACTTCCTCTTACCACAAGAAAAATGGAAGACACAGAATTAAAAGGAAGACAGAGATGCGCCATTATTCAGATGAGAGGATAGTATCTGAATGCCACCCCTGGCATCCACAGATGAACTATTGTAATTAATAGCCGAATACAATAAACATGCTAGATCAGTATAAAAATGCACAAACAATCAAAGAGACCACATGAGACACCTGCAGATACTAGTCACCACACAGAAATCTATTGTAAGGTGTGAATTCAAAACAAAACACCCTAAATATTCATCAGAATCACTAAAATAGACTCAAGGAGCGTGTGAAATGCTGGCCTCGATTTGAAGCAGGAGGGTTGAGTGTACCCAACTCTGGAGATCTAAATTTACACAGGGAACATTGAAAAACCGCTTAATGGCATCTAAGGAAACCAAACATGTTGCTCCTCCATGAACCAGTAGTCTCCCTCTCTGAGACTAGCCACCCAACAGCTTAATGGGACAAATAAAATGATGAACTATATTTGACAGTAATAATGACAAATGATATATTTTATATCATAGACAATCTATACCCATAAATCTTCTATCATGACATTGGTGTGACGTTATTTTTTAAAATTTAGTTCTATTTTATTTTAATTATTCACTTTACACCCCGCTCACTGCCCTGCTCCTTGTCACCCTTCCCACAATCCTTCCTCACCTCTCCTCTCCTCCTTCCCCTTCTCCTCTAAGCATGTGGGGGATCCCTAGGTATTCCCCACCACTGGCACTTCAAGTCTCTGCGAGGCTGGTCATGAACACTGTTGCCTGTATGTGCGATACGTTCTCTAGCTGGGCTGCCTTGTCTGGCCTCAGTGGAGGAAGCGCCTAGCTTCGTAGAAACTTCTGTAAAATTTTCAAAAGGCAAAAGAAATCTACGATAATGGAAGTCAGAGTAGGGAACCACGTTTAGAAGTAGGAGTTTAGAAATGTAATGAAGCCTCTCTGCACTCGGAGAGCACCGTTTGCATGGCGCTTCACTGCACATGGATCTGTAATTTTATGAATTCCCACTATCTAATTCAACAATAAGGCTAGCCATTCCTGGGCCTGGAGACATGGCTCAGCAGTAAAGAGGACCTGCTGTTCTTGAAGATGAACAGAATTCTGTTCCCAGCATCCACACTGGACAGCTCATAACCTCTTATAACTTAAGCTCCAAGAGATTCAACATGCTCTTCTGGCCTCTGTGGGCATGCACACACACACACACACACACACACAATTTTTTAAAAATAATTCTTTTAAAATTTTTCACAAAGTCTGGCCAGTCTGGCCTCATGGGTAGCAAAAGAAGGCCTGCTCAGAGGCAAGGAAGGAGATGGCATGCATGCTCCACACAGAAAGCAGCGGGCCCCTCTGATCACATGAGAAGCAACATCCCATCTAGTGTTTCTCGGTCATTGCTAGCTCCTAGCCCCACCACATATTTTCCCCAGATGAACAGTTTTGTATTCATAGGGATCCTGACCCCACCCAGAACACTGACTTGGAGCCACAGAGGGCAACTGAACCACCACAGTGCATCGATGGGGCATTCCAGATGTGAAACCCAAGCTCCCGCCTCATCTCTTAGAGAATATCTAGTGCCACAGACTTGATGTAGGAACCTGAGGCTAAGCATGGAGCTAGGCTGGCATAGTCAAGGGTGAGGGTGGTAGGTAGGACCATGGAGTAGAAGAAAGAAGGGTGAGGGTGGCAGAGAAGCCGAGAGATGTTCTTCATACACCATTCAAAACTGGTTTGTCTGGCTCTTATACATTGTCTGGCTTTTTTCCTAGGGCCTTGGGAATAAGTCAGTAAGTGGAATTGGATCTGACTCATTAGGGCTCAGAGTCCAGATGGCATTAGAGGGCAGTGTGAGCAATTGCGAGCCTGATTTGTATAAGTTGAATACAGGAATGGTAACACCATCCTGGTTTGTAGAATGGCATGCAGTAGGCCAGCACATAGTAGGACAGCACAAGTTAAACCACAGAGCTTGGTGCTGATGAGGAAGAGAGGTTTACCCACCAGAGCCCACCGCACAGAAGCCACATGGACAAAAGATCAAAATATGAAAGTGAACGTCATTATTCCATCCTGGTCCTGCCACAAAATATTTGACCAGAATGGCCTGTACCAGTTTCTGTTAGCCTGGGAAGGTTACCCCTGTTAGGAAATAATCCCATGATCCTACGGCTAAGACTAACGGCTAAATTGGAGTGAGAAGGTCATGGGCTCAAGGCCAGAGATTGTGTATCCAAAGATGCCCCTTGTTCCATCTTGAGTGCCAGCCCATTCTAACCTCCTCCTAGTGAGCCCGATTCTTCTCTGTTGGCATATAGCTATAGTGAGAGATCTCAGCCATCTCATTGGCAAAATTTGCCCTACCAGTAAAATCCTAGAGTTGAAGTCTATGAACCATCTGTAGGCATCGTCTAGCTTTACAGCGCTAGGCATCTGCATTAGGGAGATGCTCGGACGGTAAGAGCACTTGCTGCTCTCGCAGAGGACCCAGGTTAATTTCCTAGCTCCCACAATTGTCTATGTTACCCACATGGCAGCTCACAATTGTCTATATTATCTGTGTCAAGGAATCTGACACCCTCTTCTGGCCTTCTTGGGCACAGACATACATGCAGTACGCAGACATACATATAGGCATAGCACTTGTCTTAGTCACTGTTCTATTGCTGTGAAGAGAAACCATGACCAAGGGAACTCTTATAAAGGAAAGCATTTAACTGGGGGCTGGCTTCCAGTTTCAGAGGCTTAGTCCATTATCATCGTGGTGGGAAGCGTGGCAGTGTGCGTGGCTCTAGAAAAGTAGCTGAGAGCTATATCCTGACCTGTTGGCTGAGAGAGACAGGCAGACAGACAGACAGACATTGGACCTCATGTAGGCATTTTAAACCTTAAAGTCACTTCCACTGACACACTTCCCCTAACAAGGAAGGCCACACCTATCCAACAAGGCACACTTCCTAATCCTTCTAAGCCTTTCAAATATCAAATATCGTCCATTCCTTCAACGGAGGTAATTCTTATTCAAACTCCCACAACACTCATCCACAGAAAGTAAAAGGTAAAACAAACAAACAAACAAACAAAAACCTAGGCCTAAAATCAAAATTGTTCTGCACTGGGCATCTGATAAAATACACACACACACACATACACACACACACACACACACACATGAAATAATTCATTCGTAGAATTAAAGGGTGGAAACACTCAATTTCTGGACACTTAACTCTCAGTGAGACCTATTCTATTCTGTCACCAGCAATGCCAGTGTCCTTACAAAGAAGAAGAGCATCAGACAGAACAAGCCAGGAAGACCTCTGTGGGCATGCACACACACACACACACACACACACACACACACACACTGTAGGACCAACAACAGGTGTCACGGAGTCAGAAGGGCTTTGAATCTCGATTTATACTCTAGCAATCATTCTTCAATCACACGAGGACAACTCTTCATGCAACCAAGAGCACAAAGGTCTGATCGGTCAGCCCCTGGCCCACTGTTACTTCAGGAATTCCTTTTGTAAATGTGTGACTGCAGGTCTGATAGTCTCCGAACTGAAGATGTTGAAAATGGCCCTGAAGTAGCCAGCCACGCTGTAGGACGGCGGGTTTTCTTAACCTCTTGGCCACTGTCTCGTGCCGCTCTGGCCTATGCACCTCCAAGGCCATGTCACAGTCTTTCAGAACAGTAATTTGTTTACTGACATCTCCCATTTTTTTCATGTTCCAGGAATACGAACAGAGTATTGGGTGTGGGAGGTAAGGCCTTGTCCTGAGAGCCTGGGAGCCGTTTGAAGGTCCTGACCTACGTGAAGCATGTCCTGGCCTGTAAACATGTCAGAATGACATTAGCCGTGTATTTACAAAGCCTACCCTGAGTGGGCCCATTATGCCTTGCCTAATGGAATTGCATTCCTCTAAGTGCTTTTTAAGTTGTGTAGACAGCACTGCCAATATCCCTGCAGGGAACTCGGATGCTTGCCGTAAATAGTGAGGCAGGCCTCCCAGGGCGATCCTAGGTTGCCTTGGGATCTACTGAAAGGAGGCTCAGGTCCTCTTCATCCTTTCTCGCGGTGCTGTCCATTTGATTGAGCCTCTGAAACCCAAACTCATTCAGCTTTCCTAAACCTGAGAACAAAATGCACCATCCCTCCGAGTGACTCCCATGCACCTCGGGCCAAGCTCACTTGTTCCACCCTGTCCCAGCCCTGCATGTCACATGCATGTCACATCTATCCCCTCCACATCTTACAAAAAGGAAACAGAATGATTGAGATGTAAATGAAAATGCCTAATTTTCAAGGCCCAGTAACATCACTGCACAACTGAGGAAATTGAACAGGTCACCCAGTGAGGTGACAATTCACACAGTGAGGCAGGGCTAGTAATTGGCAGAATGTAAACACACAAGCTGGTTTGGTGTATGGGGCCACACTCTTTCCTCTGATGCTCAGGAGGCCAACAGAACTCAAGGGTCATCGGGACCACTCTATCCTCACTTAGTTGGAGTGGACTCGGTTGAAGACTCCTATTTTAGGCCTTCTTCCATTCCCCCGAAGGAAGTCCCACCTGACCCCACTGACGAAGAGTTATCTGAAGACATGGCGCTCACCTGTGTGTGATATGGTCCGAATCAGCAACCATCGTATGGGAGCATTCTAACCCAGTAAAAATATCATTATCATCTATTTGATTTTCCTTAGCTGCTCCAATTTTTGAAAGTCATTCATTTTGAACATTTTGTTTTGTAACAAGCCAATTATTCAACAAAAATCCTCCACTTTCATTAAAACCAGCAGGGCTTCCAAGAAGTGATAATGGAGTTAATTTTCTCCTTAATATAAGTTCATGTGTATGCATACACATGTATAGACCCACAATGTGATATTCATGCATAGTATTTACACATCGTATACACACACACACACACACACACACACACACACACACATACTGGTCAACACTTTCAAACACGAAAGGTCTTTTAAGTTTAGCCACAAAAAAGTTAATTAATATTCTAGCAGGGTTTAACCTGGAAATATCCCTAGCAAGTTTTTATTGATAGAATGGATTTTTTTTTTTTTTGCTGAACATACTCATGAGTTAAAAATAATAATAATTCTAATTTATACAACTTGAACTTTTATTTAGCTCCTGAATTCTTAGCTATGACTTGTAATAGAGTGTTATAATCATAAAGCTTCTATAGATGCCAGACAAAAATATGTCTTAAAACACTGGAAGGAGAGGAAGATTTATAAGATTAAAAGTAATTAAGAAAAGGGTTCGGATTTTCTTGAGAATTTCCAAAGTCTAAAGAAAAAATTCACAGCAAGAAACAGCCCAGTATAAAATTAAATCAAGCATGGAAGCTGGTTTCATAATCAGATGTAAACTTAAAAAATAAGAGCACAAGCACACACACATGCACACACACACACGCATACACACACACATGCACACGCACACACACGCACATGCACACACGCACACGTGCACACACACACATGCACACACACATACACACACGCATACACACACACATGCACATACACATGCACATACACGCACACACACATGTGCGCACACACATACACACACATGCACACGCACACACATGCACATGCACACACGCACACGCGCACATACACGCATATACGCGTGCAGAGAGAACACACACACAGAATAACACACTTCCACTGCACTTTATCTCAGATGTATCTTATCCATCCTCTACCCTATAGAAAGACATGCATTCATATACATATGGATATATTATATATATACATATATCCTATGCTTTTTATTTTCTTTCTTTAAAGTTATATAAGGCCGGGTGGTGGTGGTGGCACATGCCTTTAATCCCAGCACTTGAGAGGCAGAGGCAGGCGGATTTCTGAGTTCGAGGCCAGCCTGGTCTACACAGTGAGTTCCAGGACAGCCAGGGCTATACAGAGAAACTGTCTCAAAAACAACAACAACAACAACAACAAAAAGTTATACAAGAACACAGTTTCAATGTATTTAAAAATTCAAGAAAAGCCAAATTTCAAATGAACCTGGAAATACAAAGATAGTTTATATCCCACCCGCAACAAACCACGTATGTTTTCCTGGTGCCAACCCACAAGACAAAACCCACCTGATGGAACCAGAGAAGCCCTGCTTATTAATGAATGCTTTTATCGATGTTTCCTCGTGCGGCAACTCAATCAAAAAGGCAGCATAAAAATAGATTAGCTGAGGATGTAAGGTCTTATTTTACAAATGATGGCACTCAAAAGGTTTCATGTCTGCCGCGAAGCCCACGACCAATGGGCTCTCCCTGCCCTGAGGGAGCAATTGCTGTCCCGTACAGGAGCTTGCCGATATAGTGAGATATTTACTAGGCCCTTCACTTTCCAAATCAGGATGTAAAACACATATTCACAAACCACACAACGATGGAATCTACCCTATGGTGCAGCAACTACTTCCTTTAAGTAGTTACCATGGGGATCCGTCAAAGGCATAACACCTGCAGCTTCTCCAGAGTGCTGTGACCCAACACTGTGAGCACCTACAGGAGCCATGTTGCCCTCCCACACTTTGACAGCTATATATGGACACTGCTGTGTCTTCGGCATCTGTTGGGGCCACAGACATCTTTTTGCCCACAGACGAGGGAAACCAGGAGTGATCCTCATGCAGGAGTACCTCCTTGAAGGAGGAGGTACCTGTTTTCCACCCAGAACGCTAGGAGTGGACATTGTTAATGGCCTGGAGACCTTTGGCTATTTGTAGAAGCAGACTTCACCCAAGCACTCCAGACTTTTCCATCCCAGACATTCCCGCCCATGACCTTCCGCTCTCAGGCAATATAACATATCCTTAGCAGGAGATGTCACATATACTTTATAGCCTGCTGAACTCTATGCTGCCCCAGTCAGAGACTCCACTATTCTAGGCCTTTAAGCTATAGAATATACCTTCACGCTCACATGAACTTTGTAAAGGGATTCCTATGTAACCACACCTTAAACTTTGTTGTGCACCTGGATTTGGAATGAGTATTGCCTGGAAACATTCCCCTAAATTCTATTGTTTAAATACACTGACAATAAACTGCCCGGCATCGGACTCTTTTAAAAAAATGATTTACTTATTATTATAAATAAGTACAATATAGCTGTCTTCAGACACACCAGAAGAGGGTGTCAGATCTCATTAGGGGTGGTTGTGAGCCACCATGTGGTTGCTGGGATTTGAACTCAGGACCTTCGGAAGAGCAGTCAGTGCTCTTATTCACTGAGCCACCTCACCAGCCCCCGGCATTGGACTCTTTAGACATTTGATTCGGTTTGATGAAGTCAAACTGAATGGAGTTTTCATTCTCACTTCTTTAAGGTTCATTTTCCTGCCTGCGGTGACTTCTGCAGGGTACCCCCTGAAGCATCTCTCTCCAAATGCACCTAGTAGATCATACACACTGAGCCCTTGGAGATGTCAAAGGACTCTGTGAGACACACACACACACACACACACACATACACACACACACACACACCACTCTCTCAGTTCTGTTCCATAGACAACCCTGACTAATATACCAGAAGATGGTTCTTAATGTTCAGTGTCCCTCTCATAACTGGCCACACCTACTGCAGTACCTAGAATTAAGGATCTAAATTGAGATGTACTAGATTAAAAAAAAAAAGCCTGCCATTTATTCTTTTTCTTTTTACCTCTTCTGCCACTCCCTCCCACTAGACAAATCATTTTTCCTTCCTCTGGGGTTCTCCAGAGGTTCCTGCTTCCTCTTTTGAAGATGTACTGAATTACTAACTCCTTTTATTAATTTCATAAGTTTGCTTTGCACCAGAGCTTAGACCTTTAACACAAGGGCAGTAGGGTTTAACAGCTTGCATAGATTCAGAAGACCACAGAAGACTAAACTGGGCAAAAGGACAGAGTCCCAAAGGAAAGCTGCACACACACACACACACACACACACACACACACACACACACACACATCTTCGATGGCGCATGGCCACGGATGTGGGGTGAGTGGTTAACCACTCTGGAAGATGTGGGCTCAGTGTCTCCCCAGAGCATACTGGCAGCCTAGAACACCAGTGCCCTCCTATGGACAAGCTGCAGAGATGTTTAAAGCACAGACCTCGGCTCTAAGGCTCCTCACCCCTCTGTGAAGTGAAGATGATGATGGTGTGCTGGGAACAGAGACTTCCCCACCTGTCTCGCTCTTTACTCCTGAAACCGGTGAGGACCGCATCCTGCAGCTGCTTCCAGCCCAATCAAACATAAATGTTAGCACAATGCCTGCCATGAACTGAAGCATCATCTGCCCATTAGTAAGACTCATTTTCTGGGCTGAGAAGATGACCCTCGGTAGGAAAAGGGTTTGCTTGACAAAAGCATGAAGACCTGAGTTCAAATCTCTCCACACCCATAAAGCCATGTGTAATAGAACATGCCTGGAACCACAAGGTGCCAGGCTAAACTCAACGCCAAGATTTTGGTTTGGTGAGAAAACCCTGTTTTCAAAAACTAAGGTGGAGAGCAATAGAGAACTCTGCCTGAGGGTAGCCTCGGATACTGGGCGTGGTCCAGGGCAGGGTGTAGGAGAGGGCTGTAAGCCTCAAAGACAAACCTAAGTTACTAGACTTGCATGGTATGCTAATCAATGCTCCTGGTAACTCAGAATACATGGGCTAACATGTGTACTGATCCGTTACAGGTGCAGAAACATTCAAAAGATCGGCTCCTTCACTCTGCTTGTAGCATGATGGCTACGGCAGAGGGAAGCCTGCATTAAGGGGTTCCCTGTGTCCTCGTGCCTGTCACACAAGGACACGAAGTCGGGAGGAGACTGGGAGCCACACTGCCTTTCCAGATCTTGAGATCCATCTGATTGCTAAGCCACTTCCTTTGCGTTCTGACAATTTAAGGAAAGTTTTGATCCTTAATGAACAGAAGAGGAATCAAGAATCATCGTGTTTCTCGCTACGTTTGAAAGGCTCGTCCTCACAGCGTAAGGGGAAACAGGGACACTCCTTAGTGTCTTCTCTCTTACAGAGCCGGGTGGAAGAAGCCCGTAGGGGGGGCCAAAATGTCTAACTACAGGATTAGAGAGGCCCTGGGAGGAAGCCTCTCCACACAGCTCGGAGGGTCTGCTTTATGCCCCATGAGGGGTAACACCAAGAGAATTCTGTGGACTACTGATTCTCATCAACGTACTGACTGTTCCACACAGAGCACACACTTGGAATGGTCCCCACAGTGAGAACAGACCAATTAATAGCTGAAAAGTAGCCAGGTTCCTGGTGAAGATCTGTAATCCCAGTTGTTTAGACGGTTGAGGCAGAAGGATCATAAGTTCAAGGCTGGCCTAGGTAAATCGGTAAAACCCACTCTCAAAATAAGAAGTAAAGGTGGGGCTAGGCCATTCATTGTCACAGTTCTGACCTAACTGATTTCTGATGCCTGGTAGCAAGAAAGAGAGAGGGAGGAAGAGAGAGAGAGAGAGAGAGAGAGAGAGAGAGAGAGAGAGAGAGAGGGAGGAAGGAAAGAAGGAAGGAAGGAAGGAAGGAAGAAAGAAAGAAAGAAAGAAAGAAAGAAAGAAAGAAAGAAAGAAAGAAAGAAAGAAAGAAAGAAAAGAGGAAGTGGAAGAGATGCAGAAATGAAGGGAGAAAAGGAAAAAGAAGGAGGTGGAGAAGTATTGCCAGGTATGGCGGGAAACCTACCTTACAAACCAGTTGAGTGCTAAAAGCTCAAGGGTGTGTATCTTTTCCTTGAAGGTCTTATTTTGCATGGCAACATTTCCCATCAGAAAAATACAGGACCCCAGTAAACATTGTTATGAAGATAAACAACTGGCAACTGAAGGGTTGTGTTTCCCATGGCACCCCAACACCAGGGCACCCCAATACTAGCGCCCTTCCTCGCCCACACAGTACCCCTCCTGGGAGGCCACCTGCCCTGCCTGCTGGCCAAGGCTCATGGATTTCACTAACCACTGAGTATGGTTCCTTCTCATGTGCACCTTGCTGTTGGTCGCTTTCATCTGTCTCAAACTCCCTTCCTGTTGCCAACCCTGTCACTGATCTATGCCATCCTAAAATATATGCCAGTCTCTACAGTCTGGGGACCAGGGAGGAGACAGGGTGCTACTCACAAGATCTTGGCTACTCACACATCTCACTTAAAAGCCAAGTCAGTCTCAACTAACACAAAATCGCCTTTCAAATGAGACATGATTGGCACCTGCATCTTGTAAGTGAGGTGTGTGCTAGGTGATTCTCACAAGAAACAAACCAGATGCCATTGCCCCGGTTCTTGTAAAGACCAGCTAAAGGCCCACCATGGAGACCCAACCCCTACCAACTCATCCTCTGTCCAAGGCTCACTCTCAAGGAAGGCTGCTGCAGTTCCTTCTGCTGCTCTTTGAGAGAGAACATGGCAGTTCCATGGTATTGGTGATGGTATTTTCATTGAGTAATAATGTTGGGTATTATGAATCCATGGGAAGGAAGAGGGCAGAATAGACAGACACTCTCCCCTTCCTCTCAGGGTGGCGCTACAGGCAACCATTCACTGCTGCTCCAGAGCTGCACACTGAGATTGAAACAATGCTTAGCTCTATGTTTGAGGGGGGTTGCTTTTTTAAGAAGTCTAAATCCAAGTCTAGATCTACACATCCCTCAGCCAGGCGTGGTGGCTCATGCCTATAATCCCACAACTTGGGAGGCAGAGGCTGGTGGATCTCTGTGAGTGTGAGGCCAGCCTGGTCTACATAGCCAGGCAGAGATTGAAACCCTGTCTGAAACAAAGAAAGAAAGAAAGAAAGAAAAAAAGAAAGAAAGAAAGAAAGAAAGAAGGAAAGAAAGAGAGAGAGAGAGGAAGGGCAGGAGGGAGGGAGGGAGGGAGGGAGAGAGAGAAAGAGAGAGAGAGATGAGGGAAGAAGGGAGGGAGGAAGGAAGGAAGGAAGAGAAAAGTGGGAGGGAGGGAAGGAGAGAGAGAGAAAGAGAGAGAGAAAGAGAGAGAGAATATTTCTGATTTGAAGTAGGGGAAAAACACTTAGGTGCACAGGCTTTTAGGCTTGTGTGTACCTTGTATGTAGACTAGGTTATGTTCCTAGCCAAGGTACATAACATTTAACCCCTTTGCTTTACTAACCAGAAAGCCCTCCGATGAGCTGCCACACCAGATCGCTCTTCTTTACTGACTGCCCACTTCATTAATCTTCAGGATTAATCAGTGAAAGAGAACATTGCCAGAGGCCTGAGGAGGAAGGGTGTGAGAAGGGAGGGAGTCTGTCTTGGCTCTCTCTCTGTTCAGTAGACCAAGGTTAACCTAGACTTGGATTTGGTATTTTGTCCATTTTTTTTGTTACTTTTTTTTTTTTGTAAGAAAGTATACATTCCATCAGGAATCTGCTCCCTCAGCACAAAGCTGCTTATCTCCCACAGCTGCCACAACTGCCTGCCAAGCTTCGGGGGCTTCAGGGTCAGTGATTACATCTCCATTCTGACACATTGACATCAGCAACAAGCTAACCTTGAAGCCTGAGCTGAGTCACTCCTAAGAGACCTTAATTGGATCTCTCGGTCTGACCCCTCCTGGGGTCTGGCTTTTGTCTTCATCACTGTATTAAGCCGGTGAGAGCCTCCCTGAAGCTCTGAAATGCTCTGATAAGCCTCATCGATCCTGTACCTAAAATTGAGCAGATAACCCAAGTGTATTTTGGTAAACTTTTAACCCACTTCCCAAGGCATTTGTCCACCAAGTAAGAAACCAGAAATGCATGCTTCTTATCTCGTAGAGAGCTCTCATTTGCTTTCCATGAATAATTACTGCTTTAGAAGTAACGTAACACACTCTGTCCATTTTGCATTTATGTTAGCCAGCTTCTGCAGGGATGAGGACTGTTGCAATCGGAAAAGAAAAATAGTAACACTTTCTCTCTTAGGAAATTTAGGACTGTGAAAATTTGGAAGACAAAATAAGATATGAAAAAGTGAGTTTAAAAAAAATCTGATATATTTAAAAGGACAAGGTACCCCAAAAGACATCCCCCCAAAGCAGATATGCAATGGCTGACTTATGTATGAGATAATGCTCATCCAGTCAACATCAGAGAAGTGTCACGTGACTCCATCTTACCCTGGTCAGAATGTCTCCAGTGGGAATAAACATTGTCAGGTGCTGGAGAGGCTATGAAGAAGGGAAAACTACACTGTTGGTAGGAATGTAAATTAATGCTCCCTCTGCAGAGAACACTGTAGAAGATCCCAAAGAAACTGAAAATAGACCTACCTGGCCCATCAACCTCCTTGCTGGTTATTTATCTGAAAGAAAAGAAACTGGTGTTTCAAAGAGACCCCTGTTACACCTGATTACTGCAGACCTGGGAAATGGAATCAACCAAGACTTCCCTCTGAGACAACAGAATACTATGCAGTCATTAAAAAGGGAACAATCCTGTCAATTCAACATCTGGATGGAACTGGTTACCCTAATGTTGAAGGAAATGAGTCATGGACCGAGGAGCACATACCACATGCTTTCACTCTCATGCGGAAACTGAGACCACTCAGTTGACACAGATAGCTAGAGAGCAGAACAGTGGTGTCTAGAGACCGAGAAAAGGAGAGGCTGTTCGAAGTGAACGCCATCCCAATCCCAGCCGCCACACGGGTGCTCGGTTGCTCGGGCTGTGATTCAGGTTGACAGGGGTGGATTGAGTGACCCAAAATTGCTAGAGGAGAGGTCTGGGGTACACTCATCACGTGGAAATGATAAAGACTTGGAATGTTGGGTAACCTGTTCTGAGTTGAGAACACATAATCTGTGGATGTAATAAAGCACCATACCATACCCTGTGAAGATGCCCCATGAAGTCCATTAATGCTTCAGCTTAGAGCTAAAGATGTGGAGCCCATTGATGAAAGCCGCTTCCTGTGCAGTGCTGTATGGAGAAGATCAAGGCTCAATGGTCAGGTGGGACTGGACTCAAAGCCTTGCCACACAGCTTAGAAGTATGTGATGGCCAAGTCATTAGACAGAGCTGAGGATGACCCTCCTGAGTCCAGTGAGGCCCTGCCTCCTTAGTCAGAACAACTTCAAATAGAGCTCTACCATCAGACCCCAGAGTTACACTGACCTGGAAAAATTCTCATTCTAAGCCTCCTTCCTGATGGTGCCCTCAAAGTCAAATACTAATGAGCTTCATAGAAGTCACTTCTTTCTCAGTGCTCGAAGCTTTCCAGGATGCAGTACAGGCCAAATACTTCAGAGATGCACAGATAGGAAAATACAGTAGAGATTTTAAAAGAACCATAAAGCATCACAAAGCTAATATTCAGTGGACATGTTAATGTGGAAGGGGGAATTCCTCAAGGTTTAAATAACTACAAACAACCAGTGAGTGCTGGGAGAATGAGAATTACCCTTTCCCAAGGATACACCTCTTGTTGGCTGTCCAAAACAAAGTAGTCATCCTGTGTGTGTGTGTGTGTGTGTATACATATATATTTATACAAATACACACACATATATATATGGTATGTATATGGATATATATGGTATATGTGTGTATATATGTATGTATCTATATCATGTGACATATATATATATACATTTATACACACATATAGTATATAGGTGGTATATATGTGGTATATATGTGTATATGTATATGTGTGTATATATATCATGTGATATATACATACATACATATATACATACATATACCTCAAATAAAAATGGTGGCACTCATATATTTGTGCATGCATACATAGACACACGTATGTAATGATGATAGTCAAAGAAAAGAAGGCTATCTTAGTCAACATCAGAGAAGCTTCCTCCAGCAGCAATGGGAAACTGATGCGGAGACCCACAGCCAGACATTATTCAGAGAGTAAGATGAGATAAGAGGTCTCCATCGCATCCCTTCCCTCAGAGTTCAGGGCATCCCACGAAGAGGAGGCAGAAAGAGTATAAGAACAAGAAGGGACTGGGAACACTGGGAGACAAGCCTTCTAAGTCAAGTGAGCAAAGATCGTATGAACTCACAGAGGCTGAGGCCGTGTGCATAGTGCCTACGTTTCTGTTCCAGGTCTTCTGTATATGTGCGATAGCTTTTAGCTTGCTATTTATGCTAATGGGACGTCTGAATGTGAGAACTAGTGGGTCTCCACTCTTAGGAATCCATTCCTGCTGTTGGGTCGCCGGTTCCAACTCCCATATGGTGGTTTTGTTTTATCTTATTGTATTTTATTTTGTTGCGTTTGGTTGTTGGCTCTCAGAAGCCCACTCTTTTCTACTGAGAGAGAAAACGGAAATGGATAGGAAGGGGAAGAGGTGGGGAGGAACTTGGAGTAGGGGGAGGGGAGACTATAGTCAGGATAGATCATGAGAAAATAATCTCATCAATAAGAGGAAAAATAATTTTAATGACAAAAATTTAAAAAATGGGCTATCGACTTAAGAGTGGGGCGACATGGGAGGTTTGAGAGAGAGTGTCTGGGAGTAGCAGGGGGAGTGAAGGCAGAAGAAAAAGTGAGGTAATTCTATTTCTATTACAAACATATTTAAATTTATTAATTAAAAGAAAGAATGACTAAGTGATCAGAGTTTCCCAGAACGTGTAAGTTTGGGGAAACTTGGAGTCAAGGAAGTTGGTTGAGGGAGTAAAAACCAAGGTTCACCTACAACCAAGCAGGAAAGCTGTGAGCGGGATCTAGAAAGCTCTAGCAGAATCCTCTGAGCATTCTAAACTCAAGAACATTGGGGTGCCTCCTCAGGCTGCTGTGTTGCTGTCCACAGTAGAATGGAGTGGTCTGTGGGAAAAGCCATCCCTTAAGAGGTCATGTGCACCCCACCTACTCCTTCCAGTCACCCCCACACTCTCCACCCCTTACCCACTTTCTGTTCACTGAGCCCCCAAACTCTCTGAATGTAAGGAATTCTTCTTCCCATGTCACACCTGGGAAACTGAAATATCACATCTGCTTATGATGAGGCATTGAAAATGCAAAACTCCATCAAAGCATTACTTGGTCCACAAATGTCAGCGAGGAGCGACCAGCTATCACCTCTCTTGAGAAGGGTCAAAAGTGATGAGAACATGGTTCCTAGGCAAGGGGCCCAAGAGTAAGGGTGGCTGAGGAGGGCCCGTCTGTGGGGAGCAAACTTGCTTATGTGTCATTTTGTCCTCAGGTAGCTCCTGCCTGCAGCTGGGGCTGGTGACAGAGGCTGAACTTGGACTGGGTTCAGGAAGGTTTTCGGAGGTTTTGTGTTTATTTATTTTGGGGTTTGGCTTTAGCTTTTGTTTGAGTGCCTCTGCAAGCATGGTGCGTCTGGTAGCAAAGATTTATGAACTAGTTTTTCTTAGGTGTTCATTTCTTTTTCTTGGGGTTGGATGTTTTCTTACTCTCTGCTGGTATTGATAACCTGGTAGCTTGGGTAACCAAAGGTGGAGGCCAAGTCCTGTCAGCAGCCTCAACTCCCTCTACCAATTTCCCAAAACAGGAAAGGACCTTCTGGCTCACTCACTCGGAGGCTTCCCATCTGTGATCAGGGGTCCTAATTCTTGGGGCCTGAGTGAGACAAAACATTACATGGGGAAGAGGACATTATTCACTTCATGTTGCACAAGAAGCAGGCATGCCCCGGCTAGTGGCCTTCAGTCAACATCTCCTTTTATATCATCCGGGTCCCAGCCTATTGGGGTGCTGTCCATATCCAATGTGGGTTTTTCCCTGATAATTGTCCGAAGATGCCTTCATAGGCACACCCAGGAGTGAGTTTGATCTCCTAGGTGTCTTTCAATCCAGCTAACTTTTCAGTCAAGCTAACCTATAAGTCTCCACTTAGCCAGTTGGGCAGTCTGAGAGACAGACAGACCTCAGTCAGCTATGGCTCAGTCTACTGGGGAGTGGTCTCTCTTTTGGGGTCATGTTTACTCCCTAAGTCAAGACATTGCTGTAGTTTAAAATCTGTCCAGTTTCCCTTGATATTCAGAATAACTCCAGTGAGCTTTAGAAAGAGAGTGGGTGTGGACTTGGATCATGGAACGTATTGCTAAGAGCCTGAAATCTCCCACTCAGCCAACTGCAAACACAGTTTTTAGGGCTCTCCATTGACCTCTCCCATAGCCTTTAAGGCTACTTGGTCAGTCTGTCCACTGATTTTAGAGCCAGAAGACCTGGTTCTTGTCAAAAATCCTGCAAGCTGTTGGCATAAGAACATTGGGAGAGTTGGGCAAGTTAATATAATAAAAGTAGACAAGTTTGGATAGCTATCAAGTTTGGTTGTCTATCAGCCACGGTAGGGGATCAACAGAGGATCTGGTGAGAAATGTTGAATGGACCAGGTGTGAGAAATTCCCACATTCTTCCATCTACACTCATTGGTAAGAACACAGGTACATGTCAAAATATCCAGGGACCAGGGAGGCTGAGGAAGTATTCATATATTGTAGGCCCCAGGGGAAGGAAAAATGTACTGGCTTCCATTCTAGTCTCTGACATCATGCTCATTAAATATTTGTTGAATTATTGGTCCCAAGCCCATTGCAACCACTCACTGAAAGTTAAAATAATGGCTAAATGTCCTATCCTAAAAATAGCCATTAAATATACCTATAAAAAGACACACTACCTCAGGGATGCTAGGGTCTGAATATTATGTGTGCCCCCCTCCAAAGCCAAATGTTTTAAAACTTCGCTGCTAATCTGTATCAAGCATCATTGTTGGAGCTGGTGGGAGATGAGTGAGTCAGGAAATGGAACACTCACAGATGAGATTAGTTCATATGGAAAGGCACCAGTGGCTAGGGGAAAGCTCTGTCAGTAAAGGACTTCCCATGCAAATGTGTAGGCCCTAGTTTGATTCCCCAGAACTCACACACTAGGGACATACAAAGATCCTTGGGGCTTGCTGGTCAGTGAGTCTAGCCTATGCGGTGGGTTCTAAGCCAATGAGAGTGTCTCTATCTCAAGGAAACTGGAAACTGGATAGTGTCCTGAGGATGAAACCCAAAGTTGTCCTCTGGCCTCCACATTCACAAAAGTGTACATGCAGAAATACTCATGCACATATATGCACGTGAATGAATAAAATATAAACAAATATATATTGTAAAGAAACTCTGAGAGAAAGCCGCCGCCGACTCTACCATTGCATCTCCAGCTGACGACGACCATCTTGAAAGCAGGACACAGGAAATTGTTCCTTAAGAGACACTAGATCTGTTAACAACTTGATTGTGGACGTTCAAGCTTTCACGAGTATCAGAAAGAGACCATGGTTGTACGTAAGCCATACGGTTGATGGTATCTTAGCCAAAACCTATAAGAACCCACTTTGGTTCCTCTTTGTTTCCTAGGGGACTTACACAAGGATTGTTTCCTAGATTCATTTCCACTTCAAATCACTTAAAAAGTCAACTTTAAGGACAGAAGTAAAACAATTGGATCACTTGAAATAACAGAATGGTTCTCATTTTCTTTGTCAAAATTATACGGTATGCATTTGACAGCACACATCATGATTCAATTTGAGGACCCCACCATATCCAATAGAGAGGAGATTTCACAAATTAATATTGTAATTTAAGTTAGTCACACGTGCACAATGACCTGTGCACAGAGTTATTCCTTCTGTCATTACTTATAATAGCATAAGATCAAAAATAACCTCGATGTCTTGCTTCAAATTATCCTAAGGCAATTTGGCTCATCAAGACACATCAGGATGGAAACTTCCAAAGTCGGGAACACAGGGCTTGGGGGTGGGGCACTGTGTGCTGTGCCATGAAATCCGCAGGAGCTTGGGCCCTGCAGAAACATATACAAGTCTGACAACTCCTTCTTTATAGGAACGGTTTTTGTGCTTCCTGATACAGGTCAGGACCTTAGAGGCATCTAAACAGCCATTTAATAATGAAGTGAAATTTCCATTGCTACTTTCCCACACTGGATGTGGGAATCACTGAACTTTCTACAAACAGTAGTACCCAAGGGCCCTGGCCACTGTAGTACCTCTGCTGGACACCTTTAAGGGAAACGGATTGACAGTTGAGTCAAAGCCCAAAGGAAGTCTGTGCCACTGGTAGCTGACAGAGACCAGGCAGCCCGGCCTTTCCAGCTGACCCATACCTAGACTCCGGATACTCGTCCCTGTTGCAAAGGTATTTAAACCAACAGCGGCTGCTTTCCTCCCTGCTTCATAGACACTGTAGCAGTTACTAATATTTCCTTATAATAAGGGATGTGGCTTAAAAATGGAAAAGCAGCAGCAGGGGACCTGACTATTCAGGCAATGTCATAGTCTGCCAGGGATGGAGACATTCTAAAGAGACACTGTGCCGTGCCCCTCCCTTTGGCTGTCAATGCACTCCCCGGGAGTTGAAACCTTCTCCCGTGAATCTCACACCAAGAGAAGGAATAGGATGATGCCTGCTGCCAGTGTTGGGCAGGGGGGTCTCTCAGAAAAAGATTTCACACAGTACAGACAACTCAGCGAGGAGGTAGATCACAACTTATCATCATTATCCCTTAAACAATATATCAGAGAACCTGTTGAGACAGTATTTATATTAACTATGGTAAATTACCTGGGAGTGACTGAAGGTTTAGGGGAGAATATACTAATTGCAAAGGAATTCAAGCATCTTGGGATGTTGGTATCCACAGGACCTGGATTCAGTTCCCTCACAGATACCAAGGGACAGCTGAACTTTGCTGCATGAAGCACTCCTAAGCTACCTCTCTCACGTGAGGCACTTCAAGGAATCTGGGCATCACTTACATGCTCAGCTGGCCTGGCCACGTGATAGCGGACCCTAGGTCTGTAGGGATACTGATGGAATAATCGTTTGCTCTCCCCATTCTCTGACCTCTGCCTGACCTCTGCTCACGACCTTGAGTGAAGGGATGGCACAGTCCACTCATATACCATCCTTCGCTTACTCGGGTTGGTAAAGCACCAACCTGTGCCAGACAGTTCTTGTACATTTTCATCAAATATAGACATTTTCTGAAAATATCTCTTGCCTTCAAAGAGACTGGACTTTTGCCAGACCTTGGAGCCAAGTTAATAATGTGCCTTGAGATCCTCTAAGACTGTGCGTGTAAACTGCTATCCTACTGTGTGCCTCAGACCCAAGACTGTGAATGTAAACTGCGAACCTACTGTGCCTCAGACCCAAGACTATGAATGTAAACTGTGGACCTACTGTGCTTCAGACCCAAGACTGTGCATGTAAACTGCGGAACTACTGTGTCTCAGACCCAAGGTAATGTCAAGGCCTTCCCATGATGGGAGTGCAGATGTTGACAGTACCCAGGAAGTGTCACTTACACCTTCTTTTTCCCAGATGACTGTCTCCTGAAACCGCTTCCCTATGGAGACCTCCCTACCGAGCTGTTCTAGACTATCTCCTCTTCCATACTATACACAATACATCTGCCTCCTCATTCGGCTATGTGTTCTAAACCTGCTGAGTTTCTGGGCAGCTATAAGTGCTCTCCATCAGAGAGCACTGCCCAATGATCTCAGCATTTCTGTGTGTGTTAGTTCTTTGTTGCCTGTTAGCCCAGTTTGGACAATCCCTACGCCATGCAGGTCATAGCAGAAAAGACCCTACAAGGGTTCAAATGCCTGTTGATGTCATAGTTGTTTTCTTTGTTGCATCAGAAGAAATAACCGGTCCTTCCAAAACCCATTGGCTTTCTAATTCCCACCAACCATATCTTTATATGGAAAACTTTATATAGCAAAATAAAGTAATAATCGATGTTGCATTTGTACTAAATTATCCTGGTTGACTCTTCCAGCATCATGACTACTGTGAGAAGGAAAAGTACTTTCCACACAATGGCAGGCTGATGAAGAATATATGAAGACAGAGGCAGAACTTGGATGATATGACCAACTCAGGAAATGTTGGCTGAAGCTGAAACAAGCAAGAACCAGCTTCCCTCATGAGGCGTTCAAAGCAAATACGGACTTGCCAACATCTTGGCTTTAGACTTTTGGCCTCCAAATTAGGGGAAAATTAAGCTCTGTCAATTTAAGTCACAAAGTGTGTGGACATTTGTTACGGAAGTCACAGGAAATGAGTCCATCTTTCACTTGGCCTCTCCATGTGACTAGCATGGGCTTTCCCACAAGCATGTGGCCCAGACTGACTATAACTCTTAACGTGGCTTTCAGTCTCCCTCAGCTAAAGGAAAGCCTGCCGCTAAAGAGTTTTGAATGATAGACTCAGTCAGGACTGACACAGGATTATGTTCATGGAAGGTCCAGAGGTTGGGGAAGCGGCTCCATCATCTCAGGGATAGAGTAGGGCACAGTACAGGTACAGAAAGAGCAGACAGGCAGCCATCTTTGTTGTGAGCTCCCATCCTTAAGGCCAGCCCAGACAACACAGCCATCATGGAACATCCTCCCCTTGCTATGCCACTGTCCTAACATGAACCAATGGAGTTCTTACAAATTAGCCTAGCCCTAATAAAACATTCCACTATATGATCCAACTATATAATCACAAGCTCACATTTTAAGCTTCAATTGCTTGTCTTCTAACTATAGACTTAAGGTGATTCTTATACTAAATCTATATGATCAATTATCATATTCATAAGATCAACATTTTGAGTTTCCTTTGTGTTTTACATATAAGCTTTAAAATGTTTCTGCTTTTACTAAATTTATATATGTACAGGCTCCTAGACAGAAGAAAAAAGGCCTTCTTGCTCCTGCTCCAGAGAAGGTTTTTGTCCTCCCTAAGCTCACCTTAAAGATGGTTCATGTTGTTTTAACACCTTTATCTCTCTTGTAAATTTATAAGCTCCAGGAAATGCACTCAGATCCTCCTCTCATGGACCAAACAGGCTCCATCTGGATAGGTTCATCTGCCAATTAATAGCCCAAGTTTCTACCTGTTCCCTATTCCAGAGAGCAGGATTCCTCTCCTGGCCCCTGCGATTGGGACACTCCTCACCCCAACCACCAAGACCTAAAGACTTCAAATGTAAACCTAAGAAAAAAAGTTTTCTCCCAAAATTTATTCTCTGTTTCTAATGTGTGTGTGTGTGTGTGTGTGTGTGTGTGTGTGTGTGTGTGTGTGTGTGTGTGTGTGTGTGTGTGTGTTTCATCTTGCCAAGTCCAGGCATTTACTCAAAATCTACATCCATGACAGCTCTAAAGGAACACCCCACAGATGCTCCAATCTACTCTCACAGACAAAGATTTCTACTGGACCTGCTCTTTCCTACCCACAGACCCTGGACAGCAAGGAAACAGCCAACTCTCCTAAGACTTGACCAACATCTCCATCCCCATTTTCTTAGGTTTCCCAGAGACTCTTCATCCCAAGTCAGCAGGAAGCAACTAAAGATCACAAGGACCCTATCCCTGCCGCATCCCCACCTCTTTCTAGTTTCTCCTTTTTTAATTAAACTAAAACAGAGGAATGTTGGCATTCCTTCTAGGCTCTGCCCAACAGTTACCTGACAACGGGCAGATAGGCCTGGCTTGCTATAAAGGGGCTACTTGGCCTCTCCTTGCTCGCTCTGCCCTTTCTCTCTCTCTAACTCTCTCCTTTCCCTAACCCCTTTCTCCCTCTCTCCCCTTTCTCCTCCCCTCTCTCTCCACATGTTCCTAGCCAGCTTTTGCTGGCCTCTTCTCTCTCTCTCTCTCTCTCTCTCTCTCTCTCTCTTTCCTTCTCTGCCTCTATCCCTTCTTAACTCTTCTTTCCATGCCCTAAGTAAACTCTATACAATACCTGTTGTATGGCTGGTACCTCAGGGGGAAGGGATGCCTCAGCATGGGTGCTCAGAGGCACCCCAGTCACCATGCTTAATAGAACATATCTTTGGCTTTTTTTAATAAAACATACCAGTCATGACCCAGAACCTTACCTGACATGCTCTAGGAGGCAAACTAACTTCTGTGAGGAGTGATACATATTTGTTTTACTTTTTTTTATTTCACTTTTTGAAGGCATTCTGTTATTAAAAAAATAATGTATACATTTAAAGAGAATTGCAAAGTATCATAGTAAAGGACATAAAAAAGACCTGCTCTCATTGCCAGGGTCTTCATCAGCTTCTCTTTGCTTCTCGACTTGCTTCTTATACCATACAAGCATGCATGTGCTCAAGCTTAGAATATGATACAACTTTTAAACTATTACAGTTCCCAGACCTGCCCACCAACTAGTCACTGTGCTAAGCAAAGATGAAGTTTAAGACTTCAGTTGCTTCTTGAGAACTTCTAATTCCTTTGACTCCCTCAGGATTGTATGAGCCAAGTGCTACATTGACAACGTATGGTGCCTTGCCTTTCAAATCATCCTCATCTTTTTTTTTTTAAAAAAAGAGTTTATTTATTTAATGTATATGAGTACACTGTCATATGGTTACAGGTGGTTGTGAGCCACCATATGGTTGCTGGGTTAGGGACCAGGAACTCAGGAACTCAGGACCTCTGGAAGAGCAGTCAGTGCTCTTAACCGCTGAGCCATCTCTCCAGCCCCCCATCCTCATATTTTTAAGAGGCTTAAAGCATCATTCAGTACTACATTCAGATTCTGTTGAGCCCATGAAAATTTTCATCCTTTGGGAATACAGTAAAATACCATTAAGAATTACATACAGGCAATTCCAAAGTATACACTACTTATCAAGAACTGATGTAGTTTACCAATAATATACACTAATATTTAAGTTGGAAAAAGTCAAGCCCTATCGCTAGCGGCTTTCGTGGATGGAATGAAGGTCATCTTTAATGAACATCAGTTACTTACATCCTGATGGAGGCACAAAATTCTTAAAAACATCTTCAAAGCACAGATGGATTTTATTCAAAGTGGGGGCCCAGAATCAGCAATGAATGGCCCAAGGCAGTGACTGCACACAGGAAAAGCAGCTACAAGCTTACAGGACACCAGAGCACCATCAGCTCCAAGAGATCAGTTCACCATCAGCTCCAAGAGGAAGGATTGATGAGCCGCTTTCAAACCTTACCTGGCAACAGAGCTAATGGTGGTTTGTGCAACTTGAAATACTATTATCTGATTTTCTCTTGTTTTAGAACTTCAGCCCAATGTGTACATCCAAATTCTGTGAGGTTCAAAGAATATCATGTTAAATCACACCACATGTGAATGTAATTCACTATCTCAGCATTTCCAGCACTCTGCAGGAAGCATTCTCAGTCCCTCTAGAGTTTTGGGAAGCACTGACCCTGTGCAGTCATGAGAATCCTTAACAACTTTCAGACAGTGATTGTCAAAGCACAGGCAAAATCTGAAGAACTCTCTGACAGACTGCTGGAACACAAATACGAATGTGGGGAACTAAATAAAGCTATTAACAATGCGTCTCTTGTCAAAGTTTTCTGGATGACAGTGAAGTTCAAGGACGGCCGTGTGAAGCCTGAGGTAGTTGCTGTTTGGGTTACAAGGTGAGCAATAGAGATCAAGCCCAGAGAGAAGAAAATCAACCAGCTTGGGTCTCAGAGAGCTATGAAACACACAACCTTAGGCTGGGGCAATGGTTCAGTGCATAAAGTACTTGCCAGCAAGGGTAAAGACCAGAGTTCTGATCCCCAAAATCCACATAAAAGTCAGGTGAGTGTGGTAGCCAACCTGCAATCCCAACACATGGGGGTTGGAGACAGGAAGTCTCTAGAGAACACTTGCTCACCAGATCAGCCACATCAGGTTCAGTAAGAGACCCTGCATCAATATATAATAAGGAGAATGACCAGGGGAGATGTCAAGCATCAACACTGAGCTTGCAAACACACACGCGCGTGCACACACACACACACACACACACACACACACACTCACAAAATCTCTATCTTCCTATGGTGTGTCTCTTAAGATTCTCACTGTGTGTGAGTCTTAGTATTTCAGTTTGATTAAACAAAACAATGGCACTGTGTTGTAAAACCTCTGAACAGAACAGAGGATAATGGAGATGGGGATGGATTACAAAGCCATGACCCCAGAAATCTCTGAAAAGGAACAGGTAAGTGGGAGCCATGCTACCTAGAATGGTGTGGACCAGGGAAAATCCCACCAGCAATGTCTTGAACCACCTTGTCCCATCTTTAATTCCCTGCTCCCAACAAGTTTTTCTTTCTTTCCCTCTGTGCTTAAATGCGAACTGTCCTTATTCTCTACAGGGAGAAGAGAGAGTTGGGTGAAGAGTTGAGTATAGAAGCAAGCCTTGAACGTGCAGCAATATTAAAGAACAGAGCAAGATGTGTTTTGATGAGATTTGGGCCATAAAGGAATGTTCGTACAGAACTGACAGGCATTAGGGGAAAATATTTGTACTAAACAGCTGTGCATTGGTTAACAATAATGAAGGATGGGAATAGTTCAGTGGCATTTGTCTCTCCACATCCCATAGCATGGACCAATGTCTGCTTAATGCTGCCATGCCCACTTGTCTACTCCAGTAAAGTCTGCAGTGTCAGGCCTGAAGGCCTGATCACAGACCAGAGGCGTACAACTTCAAAGGGAGTTTGCCTCCTGGGTATTCAGTTAGTCGCTGTCATCTCACTCAGCCGTGTTCCAGATTATTCTTTCCAATACTCAACATGCCTTCTTATTCAGGCATAAAGGTGCCCCAAGAAATGATTCGTAAATAGTTAATAGTTAAAAGTAAGATTAAATATTGTTCCCTGGCCAGCACAGTGTTCCAATATATCCTAATTTATTACCAAGCTGTCATTAGCTTGGAATTTCTCACAAGGAAGCTGCCTTATCAGACAGAGTGTCCTCAGAGTTAGGAACAGAGATCAGGTACTATTGCTAACTGTAAACACAGAATTCTCAGAGCAGTCCCTCAGAAGACAGAATTGCTTTACATACCAGAGAGTAATTAAAAAGCTTCCCTCACTTAAGGGCATTCTCAGGAACTGCTAGATTGGGATTTCCTGGTGCTTGCCCCCAACAGGCCCAGAGAATTAGCTTGGGACTGCCAAGATAGCCCCAGTGGGGAGGGCACCACTGCTCTTCCAAATCACACCTGGATGCCTGATCTTACCGACCTTGATGTGACCATCACTTGCCTATATGACTTTTGTCATCTGCCCTGTTTTCTGTATACAGTATAAGCCTGAATTTTACCTTGTGCAAATACACTCAGACTCAGCACTCTCCTGTCGACTCTGTTTGCCATTCTCACCAACGCCTTGTCTACCTGACTAGGACCCCGTTTCCCCCGCCGGTTGAGGGAGGCCCAGATTGGCTGGCCTGTGGCACATCCTAACTCAGGCCAGTGAGCAAGTCTGTGACTCTCCCCGTCATCTCTGCATTCTGGGTGTCCTTCACAGGAAGCGCTGACTTTCTGTCCCACCATTCCCTTGTAGACCAGCGCTTGCCATTCCAACCCCAACAGCGTCTCTGTCTCTTTCCCTTCAAAGTGTGGAGATCGGTGATTGGCTTTGTGTCTTATCCCCTTTCCTAATGCATAGAACCCATCCGCAAAGGTTCTCCAGCAGCCATGTTGATGTGCATGCTGAGGTGGGCGTGGATTACAATGTATAATATTAGGTCTGGCTCAAGAACAATTGTATCCGTTTTGCTTTTGAATCCATTTGCCTTTCAGTCCACAGCTATCTAGTGACAAAAGACTCCAGTAAACATGACAGGATCCCCTCTCCCTTGGTCAAGTGCCTCCTCTACTTCCTAGGCTCTAGGCAGTGGAGTGAGGACTTCCATAAATAGTTCTTAGAAACTATCCCTCTATTGGTTACCACAGGAAGTGTATGTGACAGAAATGAGGCTCAGTCACAGGCATCAGGGCAGAGCATTTTGAGTGGTGCATGTTTAAGCAGCATTACAGCTCTATAGGCTATCTGATGCCTCTTTTAGATTACACTTGCGACCCCCCTACTTTCTCCTTGCCATTTCATTCACCTTTGTGCTCACAGGACCTGCTGCAGGAAGATCTGGAAGGATGGGGGCAGGGCCTCAAGAAACTCAGATGTAGAGCTCAACTAAGACACAAGAGCTCATGCTCCACCAATGATTTTACTTACGTCCAAGTGACCTAGATCCAAGAACATATCTCAGAATAAGGAACTCCTTGGAGTCCCAAAGAATGGAATGAGAACTTGGAAGTATGACCTTAGAAAAACATCCTCCCTGAATCCTGCTTTCTTCAACATGGGATCTATAGTCATGTTTCCTGATTTTCCTCATGTAAGAGAAAGACAGAGCTGGCAGAAGAAGACACCCACAAGAAAGGGAATAAAAGCCAGCTCTGATGCCATTGAGTGGCACTAACTGGGACCCTGTGAATTCTGAAAGTAGCCATCCTTTTGTTGGATATGTGACCTCTCACCCACCCACCAAATGCATGCGGGCTCTAGCATTTGTTAAGATTATAGTCTGTACTTTAATAGGCAAAATTCTACTGAATTCTCAAGACCCATGGATAGACCAGATGTGGTGGTACGCACCTTTAATCCCAGCACTCAGAAGGTGGAGGCAGGTGAATCTCTGTGAGTTTGAAGCCAGCCAGGGCTATGACCCTGTCTCAAAAAAAGAAAAAAGGGAAGGGGGAGCAGAGAAAGACCAGCATTTCTCAAAGTACAGTTCCTGGATAAGCAATGTCTGTGTCCCCTGGGAACTTGTTAAAAATCAAAGCTTTGGGTTCTGTGTTATACATACAAGACCCAGAAATAGGAGGGGTCAAGGGTCCCTCTACAGCTTGTTGCTACAGTGTAACTCAATCTAACCTAACTGATATTACCAGAAATTATGGCCATATCGCTAAAATATTTCTCAGTAGTTTTAATCTTAAATATCCCACCCTACTTTAAAGCCATATTGTTTTATTTTGATCATATTTTAGTTACAGCTGCTCTTCTTTGTCTCATGTGTGGTCAACCCAGAGTTGATGAGTATTAAGTTATCTGGGCTGGAGACGTGGATCAGCAGTTAAGAGTACTAGCCATTCTTCCATGGAACCCAGGTTTAGTACCTAGCACAACCATCTGTAAGCCAAGAACAAGGGGAATCTGGTGCCCTCTCTGGCTTCCTCTGGCACCAGACATACATATATACACACAGGCAAACACTCATATACATATAATAAAATAAATAAATCTTTAAAAGTAAGTAGAATGCTGGGCTCAGAGGTTAAGAGCACTGACTACTCTTCCAGAGGTCCCGACTTCAATTCCCAGCAAACACTCATAACCATCTATAATGAGATCCGGTGTCCTCTTCTGGGCATACGTGCCGGCAGAACACTGCATAAATAAAAAAATAAATAAAAAAATAAATAATCTTTTACGTAAGTAAAATGTTACCGGTCAATCATATCTCCACCCACTTAAGGCCACTCTTCCCTTGTAGCCCATGCTTACCTGTAAAGTAGAACGAGCCACTCCTCATACCCACCCCCCAGTAGTTTCTTCCTCTCTTAATAGTTCTTAAATCCAGCTTTTGAGTCTCCTTGCCCTGGTTAGTTATTAAGTGTGATTAGACACTCCAAGCATTCTGGAACAGTCGGGTAATTGAACACGAGTAATTTCCCTGAGTCAAGCCAGAATAAGGACAAAGCAAACCCCAGAAGCCCACGAAGGGGCGCTTGTCTGAGCAGCTGGATTGCTTAAGAGTCACGCCTCTTCCCCATTGACACTGAGGAGGCCTCTGAGAGGAAGCCCTCTACAGTGAACACAGCCTCAATATTGCGCTGGCAAGAATCTGAAGCTATTTTCGACTATGAAACTGCAACACACCTACTACCCCATGCAGCCTTCTGACGTAAGCACACTTCGAGAATCAGGCTGTGGGCTCTCGGAAACGTGGAGCCAAGTCTCATCAATGTCTGTGACACCTTGAGGTTTGACAGAGTCTGGCACATTGCAATCAGTACATGGGTGGGTGGGTGGACGGATAGATGGGTGGATGAATGGATGGATTCAAAACTTTCTATTGAATAATAACACTGAAAGGAACCAAAAGCCAAAATTTGGTTTATGATCCCTATGAGAGAAACATAATTATCAAATTTTCTGTATTCAAGATTCTCTTTAGGGGATGTGGTTGCTCCCATCACTCAAGAAGCAGAGAGAAGTAGGTTTCTATGAGATGGAGGGTAACCTGGACTACTTAGAGAATTCCAGGCCAGCCTAGGCTATACATTGAGATCCTTCCAAACAATAACAAAACAACAGAAGGTTCTGCTTACAGGTTTCTCCCTTGACTGCAACCATTAATGTCTGAGAATGCCTTTACCTCATCCAGGCCCCCCTCCCTGTCTGTCAGTGATTCTGGATACAATAATAGCCATGCTAAAGGTTAAGCCCTGTCTCAAGAAATGGTAACCCTGTGATTTTTGGCAGAGTGAGTCCCACACCATTTGCCAAGGCATGCTGACAATGCCAACTAACAAAGGAAAGCGATGGAGAACAAATCCGTTCATCAGAACAGGGACAGTGACTGCAGGATGTCAGCAGATCCCAGCCTTACCATTGGAAACGAGGCCTCACAGAACAACACCAGCTCCTGCCTGCACCTCGCTCTCTCCATGGCTGTCTCTGTGATGGATTCAGGTCTTCCTAAACCCCTCCTTGGTACCCATGGGGGTCACTGACTCCACAACTCCTCATGAATACCAGAATCCAATGATGGTAAAGACCTTGTATGAAATGGCCTGGTATTTATATGTAATCCATGCATACCTTCCACACATGCTTCAGACCATGTCTACATTACCTACAAACTCTAGCAAAATATACCTTCTTTGTGGATAGCTGTTATCTACGTGTGCATATTAAACACAGATGCAGCATTCTTGGTTATTTCTTGGTGTTCTCGTCACTATTTCCATATTTGTGGAACTTTCCATTGGCAAGTTTAATTCCATTCTGAATAGCAGAGAAGAACATTTAAAAAGGTGTTTTGTGGCCTCTTTGTTAGTGGAACTTCATGTGTCTTCCTGTGAGGGGCATCCACGTGCCTGATGGTGTCACATAAGGGCAGTGACAGTCCCTAAAACCTTTGGAGACTGTTATATTCTCCAGTTTTCATTTCTGTCATGGGATACGCACACGTCTTAGGGATTATTGATATATGTTAATTCTTGAATACATTTATACTATCATTAAATGAGAGAACTTTGTGCCCTCATTTAGCCTGCAGCAAATTAGGCCAGTGCTAGGAACTGGGGGTGCAAAGTACAGAGCCCACTTTTTCTGATACTAAGGAAAGGCCAAACGAGTTGATGAATCAGAGACTCAAGCATCCTTAAGGACACAGTATACATTAACTCCAGAGCCAGAGATGAAAGTGCTTTATTTTTCTGAAGGTCATTGGGACTTATCACCTAGAATTCAGATGATAATTATTCTAAGCAGACACAGCTCAGCTGGGCATGGTGGTGCACACCTTTAATCCCAGCAGAGTCAGGCAAATCTCTCTGAGTTCCAGGCCAGCGTGGTCTACTTAGTGAGTAAGGTAACTGGGACTACATAAAGAGACCCTATCCCAAAAACACAAAAATAAAAAGATAAAAAATAAATTAATACATAGTCACAGCTCTGCTGTGACTTTATTTCATGGATCCCTTGGTGGTTTTTTTTT
>NW_022196913.1:64087862-64126413 GCF_008632895.1 Mastomys coucha
TTTTTTTTTCTGGTTGTTTTGTTACACTGGCAAATTTGGAGGAAGCAAAGCTAACAAGCGCCATGGCCTGTGCTGTTAATGTTCGTTTAGCTCAGTCTTACCACGCAGACTTCACAAAACCTGAGAGCTACGCCTCGCCTCATCCCAGCATGCACAGTTGCCATGGTGCACATAACAGTTCCGGTTAGAGAAAAGACAAGATGCAATGCCCTCATTAGCTGGCTGTTTCTCTCTGAGCATCCTTAAATGCTTCCAGGTCAGAATAAGGAATGCAGGTGCAACAAACCAGCAGTGTTAAGAGAATATCAGGATGGTATTGCTGGCCTGAACACAGTGTGGGTGTGCAGTGCCTGACATAGAGTGTTGCCCACCGTGACAGAACCTCAGAATGTGGATAGACATTTAAACTCACCTAGACCAACTGATACATAGGAATACCATGATGACATCTCTGGTAAGTACTCGCGCCAGCTACTACCTGAAAACTTCCAGTGTTTCCAGGACTCATGGCCTCTCCTGCCAGCCTACCCCATTCTTAAATCATGCTGACTGTTTGCAAGTACTGCCCACTTATGTATGGTATTCAACTTCACTTCGTGTAGATGGTGATCTGAAATGTGCCCACAGGTGCCTGCAAGAAAGGCTTGGTCCCTGACCTCTGGTGCTACCAAGAGGTAGTAGACCCCTCAATGAGTAGACTTGGGCTGGAGAGATGGTTCAGCAGTTCAGAGTGCATACTGCTCTTGCAGAGGACTAGTTCAACTCCCTGCATCCACACTGGACAGTCCACAACCATCTCAAAGTCCAGCTGCAGGAGTACCCCATGCCTCTAGCTTCTGTAGGCACCTGCACACATGCGCGTGCATGCACACACACACACACACACACACACACACACACACACACTCACACTCACACACCTGTACTTGTACACATATACATATACACAAAATTAAAAATAGTTGGAGGATGTTGGGTCCTTAGGAACACACCTTTATTAGGGATATGGGACCCTAGTCCCTTCCAACCCTTTTGGCTTCCATTGCTGCCTGCTCCTACCATGGCAGAACCATGCCAGGGGCGAGAATGAAATGGGGCAATTAACTGTGGGCTTAAAGCTTGGAAAATGTGAACCAGGTGAATCGCATTTTATTGAGTTGATTTATCCTAGGTGTTTGTTACATAAACAAAAGAGCCAAATAACGCTCTATCCAGCCATCACTTCTTCTGTAAGCCCGTGAGAACCCAACTATTGTAATACATTTGCCCATCATCAAACGTTAAATTGCATCAAATCTACCTACCTCATCCATCTGCCAACTGCCTACTCGTCTCCATTTCCAGTTAATGTATATCCCTTAAATGACTCCTACTGTCCCATGAGTCCTTCCTCCAATCTCACCCCCTCCTGCCCACTTAATACATTAGCCTATAAAATATTCTCAATATGATCATCTTCTTTTGAAAAAGCCCTAACTTGCATCATATGGCCTTCAGATTGAAGCTTGGTTCTTAGATCTGTTAGCACTCCACTATCTGACCCTTCCACCTCTCTCCGGAGCCGTCACTCACAAGACTTCACCTCCGTCACTCACAAGACTTCATCTTCCACAGGAAACATCAAACTCTGAACTTCTTTGAGTTCCCAAGCCAATTGCGCTCTCCTGTGTGAGTTGGTTTTTTTTTTTGGTTTTTTTTTTTTTTTTTTTTTTTTTTTTTTTTTTTTGTTTTTTGTGACAGGGTTTCTCTGTGTAGCCCTGGCTGTCCTGGAACTCACTCTGTAGGCCAGGCTAGCCTCGAACTCAGAAATCCACCTGCCTCAGCCTCCCAAGTGCTGGGATTAAAGGTGTGCGTCTTAATCCATCTGTTAATGGCCTCTTTCCTCATTCAATGGGCTCATCATTTTAGACTTCCTTCCTTACACCCTTCCCAAAGCCAAATTGTTCTCTCTCTCTCTCTCTCTCTCTCTCTCTCTCTCTCTCTCTCTCTCTCTCTCTCTCTCTCTCTCTCTCTCTCTCTCTCTCTCTCTCTCCACTTCTGTCTCTGTGTATGTGTGCCTCTGTCGGTCTCTGTCTCTGCCTCTCTCCCACCCCCCCCCTTAACCTGCACTATAAAATAAATGTTAAAATAAAATAAAATGTTGCCATCAACCTGCACTATAAAAAGATACAATGTTGCCATCATCTGTCTGCTTGTCTGTCTACTACTGAAGTACTATGTAAAGGAGGGAATCGTGCTCCTTATATTAACATGTTCCCCTATGCTATGCAGTTCCTGGCATATTAGAGACACACCGCTGTTCTCTGTTAAGTGATTAATCCAGTCTCTCCAACCTTTTCTTCTTTGCCCACAAGAGCACCTGTGATCTTGGTTGTTCTCCTCCATCGCTCTACATATCCACAAGTTCATTAACACTCCATATAAAACCAAAGCTCCAACTTGCTCCTAACCTGCCTGTCAGATCCAATTGCTGTCTTCTGCTCCAACTCCATGCTAACTACTGCCTACATCACAATCCCAAAACACAGGCTCCTAGTAGGTCAGAAAACACAGGCTCCTAGTAGGTCAGTAGCTTTGCCAAAGACCTACTGGAACTTAGTTTCTCTGTGTGGGAATTAACAACGACTCAGCCGTATGGCTGTATAAAATATGCATTAAGCAGAACGTAATGCCTATTAATGAAACATTGATGCATCTGTTTATCTGGCCAATTATTTGAAAATAGCCTGGACCTTTTCCAGACGATGATTTCAGCTTGGCATCCTGTAGTGTGAAAGCCATTGCTGGACCGTGCTACTGGGATGGACTTGGTAGGTAAGTTGTTTTCCTGCATGCATGAATAGTTTTATTCTCGGGTGTCTTTTGGAGGTGGTGGGGTCCAGAGAGCCTATCCATTTGGCAGCAGCCAGGGAATTAACTCACTATCCTGAAAGGCCTCTCCTCTGGCTCCCATTTCCAGGCTCTCATTTTAACAGATCTCCTCAGTGCTATAGTTTCTCATCCTTTTTTTTTTCTAAACATCCATTATCCACAGCAAATCTTATCTCCTTGCAAGACCAAATGACATTCCCTTAGCAACATTTTCTATAGCTTTTGAGCATTCTTGTACATAATCCAATCAATTGCACATTAAAAAAAAAAAAATGCCTCGAGGAGTGGAGTTGGCTCAGTGGTTATGTGCACTTCCAGAGGACCAGGATTTGGTCCCTACACACACATGACAGCTGATAACCATCTTTAACTCCAGTTCCAGGAGATCCAATGCCTTCTTCTGGCTTCTGAGGGTACTGCATGCATGTGGTGCACAGACAAACATGAAGGCAAAGCACCCATGTACTTAAAAACATAATAATTTAAAAAAATATATATTTCTGAGTCTTCAGAAAAGTAAAGAAAAACCAAAAGTCCATTTTAATTGTGTGACTAAATAGCAGCATGTGCAGAAGGTACACATTCCTGAGAACAGCTGTCTAATCGTTCATCATTAATAATTGTGTAAATAAACACCAGAGGCAACGTGATCGATGGTTGGAAATATTGTTGGTATAAAGACAGATCTATATCTAAATGTGCTCTGTAAACCTGGACTAAATAACTGATGGAAGGAAGGACAGACAAAATAGTAGACATATTTGCACATCCATATCCACGCGTACACATACATATACAGAGATCACGTGACTGCCTTTCCCCTCACCCACTTCCTGATTTAAAGGAAGCTGTAAAAGAGCACTCCCTTGATTCTCATTTGTTAGGAGACACATTCCCAAGGTTTAGTGTCAGTCAAGTTGCTAAATTCCACCCCTTTGGGCACTTAGTCTCATTTCTCCGTCCTGGTCTCCCCATGTCTGTGGGAGAGTTTCATGAATTTTTATCCCCTCAAAAGCACTTGAGTCTAGGATAATAAAACTACTGCAGGGTTGGAGATGTAGCTTGGGGGTAAAACATGTGCCCATCCTGCATGGAGCCCTTGATACAATCTCCACATCTTCAAATATTCTGCAAACACTAACATGTATATGATATGAACTGTAATTTAAAATGAGAAAAATAGTTAGAAGTAGTGGTGCACCCCTCTAATACTAGCTCTCAGAAGGCTGAAGCAGGGGGTTTTCCATTTGAGGCCAGCCTGGTATGTGTGTGTATCTGTCTGTCTGCCTGCCTGCCTGCCTGCCTGCCTGCCTGCCTGCCTGCCTGTCTGTGTTTGTATGTGGGTGTATGTGTATGTATTTGTGTGTGTCTTTGTGTGTGTGTGTGTGTGTAGCTCTATGTGTCTGTGTGTTTATGTGTGTATGTGTCTGTACCTGTGTGCGTGTATGTGTGTGGAGCTCTGTGTGTGTCTGTGTGTGTATTGGTGTGTGTGTTTGCATTTTTCCTCCACTTACACACTTCTGGTAAAATTTACCTTACAGATTACACTGAGAGACTGACATTAATGATAAATTAGGTGATTTACAAGAACCTACTCTGATAAAAGTTATGTGAACGTGGCCTCTTGAAGCAAGGCAAGCATTACTATTTTCTTATGGTTGCTGAAGATGAAGCTGGAGTCATGGGCATTAGACTAGGGGACTAGACTAGGGGACATTCACGCTTTTGTATGAGTTCCCAGCTCTGAGGAGAAATCCTCAGAAAGGCTAAGGCTGGTGGTGTGTGGCTGTTACTCTGAGTCCCTGAGCACCATCTCTCAGAGGTGCATGGTTCCTGTTTCCCCCATGGAACACCAGTCTCTTGGACCAGGGCCAAACGTGATCGGATAAATCAAAGTGGAGCCTAGGCCTAGGCTGGTGTTTGGTAAGAAATGAATGCTCAATAAATGGTTATTGAATGTTAGCCAAAGGGAAAATGCTTTTTCTCTGGCCCCACGTGGTCTTCTAGGTGCAGGAGAACATTCTGACCATGAGGATTGGAGAATACTTTAGGACTTCAAAGCATGAGAGGAGAATTCAGAGAAGAGAGGGGAGGGAAAGAGGGGGGACCAGAGAGTGAGTGGAGAGAGGGGACAGAAGAGAGGAGAAAAAGGAGAGGGAGGAGAGAGGGGAGTGGAAGATGAGGCCCTAAGCCTGCTGATGGAACAATGAATGTCGTCGAACGTCTGGCTTCACGTATTGGTAATGGTTAAAGCATATTCTGATGCTGACTGAATGTTCTACAAACAAGTAATTAAGGTAATCTACATCACAGGGGGTGGGGGAGTTGGGAGAAGCCAAGCTGCAACATGTTTCGAACAGCTGGGGGACAGAAGAAATACGGGAAGCAGAAAAGCCACATGCAGCATCCTATGAGGGGCATTTTCATAGAATTTCAAAATAAAGGCCAAGCAATGGAACACAATTGTTGTGAGGGACCACATTGGATTATGTGCTATCTTGGTTGTTCAAGGGACAGAAGATTCTATATGCTACCTTGGCAATGATATAGAGCAACTGCTATGTACATTGCTAGCTTGTGAGGGTGACCAGGATGGAGAACATCACACAGGGAGGGCATCTCAGGCCCCACTTTTAGTGTAAGTTTAGAGTTCGTGAGCTAGAGAGGTGGAGACAACTTAGCGGTTAGAACATTGGCTGCTCTTAGAAAGAACCCAGGTTCCATTCCCAGCATCTATGTGATGTCTTACAATCATTTGAAGTCCTGCCCGAGGAGATTCAATGCCCTCTTCTGGTCATCTTTACATAAAAGGAAAGTTTATCCTCATTAACTCCTCAATGGGACATTTCTAGTTATTCTGAAGTAGGTTTTAGGCAGGTATGAAAAAGAGAGGGGGGAGGGAGAGGGAGATGGGGAGAGGGAGAGAGAGAAAGGAGAGGCAGAGAGAGAGACAGAGATGACAAGAGAGACAGAGAAGAGGCAGAAAGAAACAAAGAGAAAGGAACAAGCGCTAGAGAGAGAGAAAGGAGAGAGAGAGAGAGAATCCATAAACTTCCTCCTGGCTTTTAGCCTGTGCTGAATACGTTGTCTCACTGGACAAGTTTCAGAGCCTTCACATATTATCCATCCTGTCTGCCCACTTTGCAACCCCTATCAATCAGTGTGGTGACTTAGAAAGACCCCTCCCCCACACACACACTCCACTCCCCTCAGAAAAAGGCACAGAGCTTGACTCTGGGTGTCTAGGGAGCATCGGTCCCAGTTTCATTAGCTTTTTTCTTAGGTCAGGTGTTAAGCACATCCATGCCATTCCTTCTCCCATCATATAATGTAAAGTCAATACCCGCATCAGCTCAGGGCTCTCGGATCCTGGGTCCTGAGAGAAGAGCAGAGCCAGATGGCCGGTTGGTGCTCTGAAAGAATCCCCTAGTCGGTGAGTGGTAGGCACCTGCCGCCTTCCCTCCTAGGCTTACCAGCCGTGAGTTCGCTTTCTTGATTCCTTAGCCCTAACGTTCAAGCAGGACTGGACAGGCTTTCCACACTCAGGTGCCCTCAGCCAGTTGCCCTCCATTTCTGTCTCCACGCTCATGTCGCTCACCTTCTGTCTCCCTTCCCTGGTGACTACAGCCGACCTTCAGGCAATCTGCCTGCTGCTGAGTCTCTAACTCCATGCCTCTTTGGGGGAGAAACCACAGGCTAGAGTGCAGAGGGAAAGTTTCTGATAAATAAAAACAAGGTGATTTAAAAATCTAGTTATCAGTGATATTGACAAGTTCTTCTAAGTATGCTTCCTAGTATATTTGCATGAGAATGTTATTTGAAAATGAGCACACCCTTCCAAAATTCACTAATTTATTAAAGACTCATACTGATGGGCTTTGGAGGAAACAGGAGCCCACGTTGGACTTAAACCTGACCAGGAGAAAAAGGACTACATCTAAATGCTGGGCTTCTACTGGCAACTTGCCCAGAGCAGTTTGTCCATGGAATAAAGTGACATGTCTGAGCCTTTACTGTAGATTCTGTGTCCTGGGAAATAGATATGACACTCATTCTAAAAAAGACTGAAAATTAACACTTTAAAAACAGTCACAGTTCTATACTTTAATGACCTTATTACCATTGTTTCACAATAAGATCACAGAAAGTTTATAAAAAATTTACATATCCAGGCTTGCAATCATTCTATTCCCATGTTTACCCTGTATTCAGAAGGAGTCAGACAAAGCCATATTAACTTCTGTTTCTGGGCTTCAGCATTTCACCAGCACTCTAACAAGCAGGCTTCTGACTTAGCACATTACACAAACATGGGATCTACCGATGAAATGTATTTATCATGTCCCTCACCATCTGTCCTTGCAACTAAACCAGAATAGGATGCTGCTGCAGAGCCAGTGCCTGGCCTGGAGCAACCACTTACAACTTATGTAGAAAAGGGCTTTTAATTTGGAGAGAGAAGAAACTGAACAAAAATTTACATGGGAAGAGGAAAAAATCTAGGCTATCATGATTGCTAGCTGGATAGCTGCTGTTGATAATCTACAATGACAACAAAAGACCTTAATTAAAATAATTCAAACTTTTCTCACACTCTGCTCTGAGCAAACACCACTGGCATATCCTTCCCTGGGGGTGAAATCTTGGACCTGAGCCAGTAGGATCTCTCAGCTGGTAAAGGGCACCTGTCACCAGGCTTGGTGACATCCCCAAGACCCACATGGTGGAAGGAGAACCAACTCCTGCTGGTTGTCTTCAGGCAACACACAAGAATAAATAAATAAATAAATAAATAAATAAATAAATAAATAAAAGTAATAAAAATTCTAAAACTGTAGGTCTTGTTCTAGAGTGTTTCAAGTTGTAGCTGGTAGATCATCAAATGGGTCCTTCACTGAATCATTAAAATGTCTACCACATTCTAAGATTCACAAAAGGTCTGGGGTGTGTCTCAGTTGTCAGGGCTTGCCTAGTCAACAAAGCTGGTTCAGTCACCAGCACCACACAAAACCAGACACGGCAACATAAACACCTGCAATCTTAGCAATGTGGAGGTGGAGGCAGAGCATCAGAGATTTACGGTCACCTTGGCTTCAAAACAAATTTGAGTTGAGCCTGGAATGCCTGAGACCATTCTCAAAAACAGGAATAGGAAAGTCCCACTCCCAGCCTAGCCATCAAAACTCCGACTTATAGCCAGTTGGTGTTTCTCTTCGCTGCGCCCAGCGCAGGTTATATCTAGACTTAAAGTCTACAACGAGGGCAGAGCGGGGGTCAGCTTCTTTTTGGTTTTCTAACTCCTCTCCTGCTCGCTAGCTATGGCCCCCTCCCAATTTAGGTCCCTTTATAGAGGAAGCTGATGATCTGAGAGGAGCGACAGGACTGTGGAGCCTGTTTTAGCTGGTACTCCAGCCGTGGACTCTTAAGAACGACTAGTATCCACACTTTACTCTTCTACCTGAATCGGTTCTTCAGAAATACTCAACTGGGAACTTCTACCCAGTGGGGAAAGGCCTTCTCCTGAACTGACCGCTGAGGATTCCTTCGCCCCTCCTGCAAGGGTTTAGCATTCGTTCCTCTAGCTTAGATAAGATAGTTTTTAAGACAATCCAAGACATTTTCCTGTCACAGCCTCAGTATGGCCAACAAGGACCTATCCCACAGAACAGCTAATTCTGAACTATCTTTGCCACCTCCCCTTCCTGTGTCCACGTCCCTCCCCGTGTCCACGCCCCTTCCTGTGTCCACGCCCCTTTTGTGTCCACGCCCTTTCCTGTGTCCACACCCCTCCTGTGTCCACACCCCTCCTGTGTCCACGCCCCTTCCTGTGTCCATGCCCTTTCCGTGTCCACACCCCTCCTGTGTCCATGCCCCTTCCTGTGTCCACGCCCTCCTATCTCTAATGTTTCCTAGCAACAATCTAACACCAGTCCCTAGGTTGCAAGCTCCATAGGACACGGGACACATCCCTAAATTTCCATCTTAAAGCTTCTCTCACTGGTGTGAAGTCAGGTGGAGATACATACTCCTGTCCCTATGGATTGAATGTCCCTGTGGATTCAAGGGCTTATATACCAAAGCGCTTCAGCAGCAGCTCTTCTCCATCTTATACGCCGGTCTGATGGCTGACAGGTGAGCTCTGGCCAGTCTCCAATGATCTCTTACCGAGATCTCCATTCTGCTATATTCCACCCCCCACCTCTCATATTTGGACATTGGGTACTTACCTACCTCATTATTCACAGCTTTTGCAGAGTCAGCCAAAGCTGAGGCAAAAAAAAAAAAAAAAAAGTCTCCATTTAAATCCTGTACAATAGCATGAAATTTAATAAGAGCATGATGAGACGGATAGAGCTGTCTTGGCTGGAAACTCTTCAAGGAGAACAATGTTTGTTTAGAGCAAGTTCCATGAAAGGAAAGACTGGAATGTTGTTAAAACTTCCCTGTGTTGCAGAGGAGAGTTTCGTCTAATTGTTCTAAAGATGGAAGGAAATTAAACAAAACCAGTGGGATGGAAATCCCATCTAGATTCCCCGCTGCTAACCCAAAATATGCACTGAAGCCTCCAGAGTGGAAAGCATGTGCTGTGTGGGCAAATGCATATGGAGACACGGGGCCAGCTCGGCTTCTCAAGGCCCAGGTGGAGGGAGGCAGCAGCAGGAAACAAAGAGTGAGCGAGCAAGAAAGAATGGAAGCAGGTGCTCAGCGGCAGGTTATCCGGAGCCAAAGTCTCTAAAGTTACCCAGAATGCTGAGCAGCAGGGTTGGTCACGTGGGTGTGAGGTTTCTTCCCCACCGCCACCTAGGTCGACAGCCGAGGGAACTCACTGTTGAGACAGAGTGACAAGCCACAGTCCAGTTCCTTCTTGGTCTTTGGTTCTGCTAGTGTAAGCCAATTTGGGCAAATATCTAGATAGTTCTGAAGCCCAGTTTATCATCGGCGTGATGCTAGTGAAACCTTATGATCTTACACTAAGATCACAGCCCAGAACTGTAGACAGTGTTGGGCAAAGGTGGGTACCTTCTGTGAGCTGTTTCCCTTTCTCCCTGTAGGCCTGACTCGTGCCTCTCTTCGTTACCACTCTAAGTCACAAATTGTGGTCAAATTGAAAATAAATTCAGTAAAAAATCAGCACGCTAGGCTCCCAACATGGAACTAAAAGCTAGGTGACTTTATAGAGGCAGGGAGCAGAGACTGGCGTATGAGTACGGACTCATAGGGAAACAGTGTGGATCCAATGCCCCCCTAACAAGCACGAAAGTCTTCAGGTCTGAGTTTGACATTGAAAGGGGGTGGGGGAGGCAGGATTTTAAACGTGCGTCAAAGAGGGAGAGGAAGACATCAGCATTCACTTGAAGCATTATTTTCCAAAGTCAGAGGGGTTTTCCTCAACAAGAAACATTTCAATCGGAATGTGGGAGGCTGTCAGATCTGAAACAACCAATATCTGAAAAAAGAATTAGACTTTTCCAGCAAGTCCTAGGCTGCTGTTTGACAACAACGAGCTGGAGACATGGGTCAAGAGCAGTCCAGGTAGCCCCTCTTCCCTGTCCAGCTGTGAGAGATCTTAGGCAAGCCATTTACTTTCCTGGCTGTAGTTCATCAGATCTGCAAAATGAAGAGGTAAAACTAGCAATAGATGGGACTAGAGAGATGCTCAGAGCTTAAGAGCACGTGCCCTGGGGGACCTGAGTTCAGTTCCAAGCACTCTCGGGTAGCTCACAATTCCCTGTAATTCTAGTTCTGAGAGGTATACTGCCCTTTTCTGGCTACCATGGGTATCTGCACTCAAATATCCCATATCTACCGCGTGCGCGCGCGCGCGCGCGCGCGTGTGTGTGTGTGTGTGTGTGTGTGTGTGTGTGTGTATGAGAGAGAGAGACAGAGACACACAGAGAGACAGAGATAGAAACACACAGAGAGACAGAGAGAGAGAGAGAGAGAGGGAGAGGGAGACGGAGAGGAAGAGGAAGAGGGAGAAGGAGAGGAAGAGGGAGAGAAAGAAGCTTCTAAGAAACTGGTTTTGCCCACTATGTAGAAGGCAATTTCAACCGTCATTGATGCCCAGAGAGCTAAGAGGCCCTGTGGCAGGTGTTCTACAAGCCATCCAATCTTTGCAAGTGGTAACTGAGCACCACTGAGACTGGTATACTAGGGTGGGCGGTACTTAAGACATTCAGCATCTGCTCTGTACAGTCTTTGATATCACTTCCACCACTGAGAATAAGCAGTCCTGAACCCTGGCATGGCTTGGAGATGTGTTGTGCACACCTTTAATCCCAGGACTCAGGAGGCAGTGGCCGAAGGATTGCTGAAATCTGGATCCAGTCTAGAATAAACAGAAATTCCAAGTCATGTGGAGCTACCTACGATGTGTGTAAACAAACCAAAGCACTGGCTCCATTATCACGAGTACTTGCTAAAAATAAAAACTAAACGCCAATACACACAGTTAGTCGGGCTGGCTATGTTTTTACCCACATCCTTAGGTTTCTGGGAACAAATACTAAGGACTTGACATGGGCATCTAGGAATAGGAAAGTTTCTTGTTGACATCAGAAAAGGAGATATTCCAGCTGTGGCTGTATTTTTCTTTTAAGATTTGTTTTGTCATTTTATCTTATGTGTACGTGTGACATATACATGCACGCAGTAACCGCAGGCGTCAGAGGAGAGCATCCAGATCCCCTGGAACTGGAGTTAGGGAAGGTCGTGAGCCACCATGTAGGTACTGAGAATTGTACCCTAGTCCTCCACAGGAGCAGCCAATGCTCTTAACCAGCGATCACCCTTCTGGCTCCCTGCTTGGATTTTTTTCTTTAGAAAAATGTTGAGCCAGGCTCATTTTTTATTCTGTAGCTTTAAGACCACATCTTGTTCCTCCTGAAATCAAGATTCTTCTAGAGTAGGCCACCCTGGTTTTTAAAAAGAACCATAAGGCTTCTGGGGTACTAGCCTCTCACAGAAGGGCCGGCTTGACTAGGTAGACTGGAGGAAGGGGCTTCTGTCCCTTTATGCGCAGGAAGGAGACAGCTAGGTGAAGCATTTTGGTTGTAGAGGTGCCTTGAGGTAACTCAGTATGCAGAGGCCATGCCTTGGTCTCACCTCCCACTGATAATAAAATTGATACCAGGGGCAGAAAATGTAATGTCTTACTGTGAACATTGCATTCGTTTATTCCCTGGAAGTGATGAGCTGTGGGTGTGAAGATGAAATGACCACTCTGTGGCATGGCCTGCTTTGACAAACGTGCTCGTTTCTCAGACATCCTGGAAGTCATTTAAGCCACTTCGCCCTCAGCAGGGCCGCACAGCCGGAAGATGAGTGGACATAGCACAGGCTCCCTCGGCCATACCCGAACCTTCAGAAAGGTGACTGGTACCTGGTACCCTCCCATATGTCCTAGCCATGATTTTGTAACTGTCCCCAAAATAATTATCAATTTTCTATTTTTAACTTGACTAGACTTTTTTTTTAGATTTATTTTATTCTATGTGTTTGAGTGTTCATCTACATGTATGTGAGTGCACTCCATGGATGTCTGGTACCTGCAGAGGCCAGAAGAGGGTGTTGAACCTCCAGGAACTGGAGTTATAGATAATTGTGAGCCACCATGCAGGTGATAGAAACCAAAGCCAGGTCCTCTGCAACAGCAGCCAGTTCCTTTAACCATTGAGTCCCCTCTCCAGCCCTGTGGACCAGAATCTTTAGTTTTTATCTGATACATTAAAATAGAATCCATGGTGTATTCAAGCCCAATTATTCCTACTGAAAGGGTTTTAACTTGAGGAAAATGAATTTATAGTAAGCCTAGTTGGTAGGTTTTAATCTCATTATTCCTAGATTCTTAAAGTAATTTTGTGATCCTCTGATCAAGCTGGCTCCAAAACCAGAAATAACCTGTGCTCACACTTTATTACCCACTTCTCTGGCTCTGTGAGAACAGTAAAGAAGGGCCCTTAGGAGGGAAGAACACAGCAAATGGTCCAGCCACGGGTGCTGCGAGGACTGCCATCTTCATGGCCCGAACAGTCTGACACCGGCATAGAAAAGGATACCTAACGCAAAGGTTTCGAGCAAGCAGTCTGAGTCTGTGCGGTGACTGGGTGTTGCTGTCCTGGAGGAAGCTTAGAAGGCCTTCAACAGTTCTCTCTTGTGTATGAGGATTCAATGTTCTCTCTTGCTCCCCACCAGGATTGCCCGTAGTCTCCTCCTCAATCCATGACACTGGTGTGGGGAGCCACAGACATCAGGGCAGTTGTGGGAGAGGCTTGGTCCCTAAGAGGACTCTGTTCAGAGACAGAGCCTAACCGAAGCAAAGGCTGCTGCTATCAAGCTCCACCCACTTCCCACAGCCTGCCGTCAAGCTCCACCCACTTTCCACAGCCTGCCGTCAAGCTCCACCCACTTCCCATGGGATTTGGTGGCTCCTTGGCTAAAAAAAAAAAAAAAAAAAGATGGAGGAAGGCTTGCCAGCAGCCAGGAGCATTCCTGTGAGATATGCAGGCTGAGTAATGTCCCAGAAGACATTCATGTTCTAATCCCTGGACAATATGAGTGTTGGTTTAGGAATACCGCAGACTGATTAACTAAGCTTTCAAGGGGAGGGCTTATAAAGAATTTTCGTAGGTCCTTAATGCAACCATGATGTTCTATACGGAAGCTGAGTGGTCAGCAAGGTGCTCTGATTTGACCATAAGCCAAGTACCACAGACAGCTACCGGGCTCTGAAAAGGCAAGGGCCGCTCCTCCTTGGAGAGAGTGCATCAGCCAAGCCACACTAATTTAGGACTTCTGGCCTCTCTAAACGTGACACCTGACAACAGCCTGTGATGTAACCAAAAAGATATTTTTTAAAAAATAGAATATACCATCAAAACGATTAATCTAAATGTTAAGAAGAAGAAAAACACAAAAAAATGAGGAAAGGTGGTTAGTGGGGAAACAGAAGGAGCCTCCCCATCCACCTGAGAGGTAGGAAGGTAATACCTCTGTGCACAGCAGATGGGAGAGAAACGCAAAAACACACACATATGTGGAAAGGTGGTGAGATTTACCTTCAAATTAAATGGTAGAAGTCCAAACAAGAAGCTTTAGAGGATGTGGTAGAGAATCTCACAAAGACAGTTGTGTAATTTCCATATTCTATAAACAGGAGCCAAGGACGAGGCCAGCCAAGAGCCAGCCTCCTGCTCGGGGCTGAAGAGAAGGGACGGGGCCAGTCAGGCACCTCCTGTGAACAGCACTCTGTGTTGGTCGCAACTGCCGGGAGAGCTATCATGTTTTATGGTGAGGAAAATTAGATTTTTCAGCCCCATTGATTCTGTCTCATTCGAGTCAACACTGAGGAGAAGGGTCAGAAGGGGAGGGCAAGAGCTTCAGGGTGGGGGTAGGGTAAGGATCCCCCAAAAAACAACCCTGGCGAAACCCAGGGGTGAAAGGATAAAGGGAAGTTCTTGGGGTATTGACTGGACCATTGGTCAAGTGCGAGAGACAGAGCCTCCTCAGGTCACAAAGGGAGAGGCCATGTGGCTTGTGAGGCTTACAATGGGCTCGCCGGGATAATGTCCAGACCACCTCACTTCCAGCACACAGGCACTGATTGAGCCTTCCTGGGGAAGGTGGGTTTCTCTGTCTGACAGGTAACACAACCAGGACTGTCACAGTCAAAGAGCTGGTACCAACTGGGAAGGCAGGGGGTGACAGGAAGCGGAGGCCGGGGGTTGACCCCACAGCCCTCTGTGCAGTGCAAGCATGCAAGCACAGAGCCTCTCCAGCAGGGAAAGCATCAGGAGTCTAGTGCCCAATGGATGTGAGGAAGTCGGATTAGTCATGGACGGGCAGACCAGCAGTTCCTGCTCATCCCCTCCCTCTTCACAGATCGCCAAAGGGATGCACATTTTCATCCAAAGCAAAAGTGCGCAAGAACTAACAAGAGAACTCGGTGGGTTTGGGTGCGAGATCACTTGGAAACACTCAGGCAACAAGAATGCTTTCTGCTGTTATCTTGAAACACCATGATGTTTCGAAATATATAGATAAGGTTGGTCCTAGGTTCCACAAGAATGCATTACTTACTAAAGGCTCTGAAAGGCAACCGATTTAGTCTGTCTAGTGTTTTACTAACAAGGAGTAAAGGAATTAGGAGTGAGAAGGCTTTACTTCTATGTATTTCTTACTTCTCTAAGAAATGTTATTGTGAGCCTGGTAGGATCCATGATATCTATCAAGAATGGTGCATAAAGCCCTATACTGTGTGGTTTAAAGGCACTCGCGCTAGACATAGCCATGCCTTGGTGTACATGTGGACATCTCTCATTGACAGATGAGATTGACTCATGACACAATCAGAAGACACCTCTTAGGAGTCTGTTCTCTCACATCCCCTGTGGGATCCAGGGATTGAACTCAGGTCATGAGGTTTATATGCAAGCACCTTTACCCTCAGAGTCATCCCACCAGCCCTATAGTATGTAATTTTTAAGCTAATGACTAACTGCTTACATATTCATCCTTAAAGAAACAGAGTCAGTCATCTGTGGTATCCATAGACATTTCAGGATCCTCCACAATACGTAACTGGGTAGCCATGATGCTTAAGGTTAAGTCTCTAATAGGATGTGTAGTGGTGTCTACATAGATTCTGACCATGCCTTCCTATGCAACAAACAGCAAGTGTGATATGTCTCTCCACATTTACCACAAACAAAGCCCCACTGAGGGGAGGCAGCATAGCACACAGAGGTGTGAGGATGCTGCACCCACTGAGTGCTGGAGAGACTGAGCTGTCTGAGACAGTGGAGGCTAGATACGACTCTGACCACACAACTCCTCTTTGGCATGGATTCAGTGTTGTGTTTGGTAAGGAGCACATTCAATTCTTTTTTTTTTTTTCTTTTTCTATTTAAAAAAATCTATTTTAACTAAAATACAATATCACTTTCCCTTCTCTTTCTTCTGACTAACCCCTCCCCCATCCACTCCTCTTCACTTCCTCTTACATTGGTGCTTTCTTTGATGGCTGTCTTAGAGTTTTATTGCTGTGAAGAGACACCATGAGCATAGCAACTCTTACAAAGGAAGCCATCTATTGAGGCTGGCTTACAGTTCAGAGGTTTAGTCCATTATCATGGTGGGAAGCATGGCAGCATGCAGGCAGACATGGTGCTGGAGAAGGAGCTGAGGGTTCTACATCCTGATCCAAAGGCAGCGAAGGAGACTGTGTGCCACACTGAACATAGCTTGAGCTTAGGAGACCGACTTCAAAGCCCATCCCAACAGTGATGCACTTCCTCCAACAAGGCTACGCCTATTCCAACAATTCCAACAATTCCTTCTAACAGTGCCTTTTCCTATGACCAAGCATTCAAATACATAAGTCTATGGGAGCCACGGCTATTGAAATCACCACAATCACTATTGGTGTGTGTGTGTGTGTGTGTGTGTGTGTGTGTGTGTGTGTTCATGGATATATATATACAACCTGCTGAGTCCATTACTGCTGCCTGTATATATTTGATTTCAGGGTTCATCACTTAGTATTGAATAACCAATTGGGGGCTCCTCCCTGGGAAAGACTAATTCCTCCTCCCTCAGCAATCCTTACTTACCTGGAAGTTTCTTGATTAGGGATGGGCTTCAGGGGATTGGAGCTGGAATGTGCAGCCAGAAAACCTCCTTTCAACATGGAAGCAGAAGATGTTAATGGATTCTCTGAAACTAGAGGTATGGACTACTACAGACTACCATGTGGGTGCTGGGAATCAAACAGGGTCCTCTGCAGGTGACGGCAGTGCTGTTAACCCCTGAGATATCTATTTCTCCAACCCCAGGAGCTTTCATAGCACCAGAAAGCATTGTGCAAGCTACCAAGGAAGAAGAACCAGTCAATAGTCCTTCGCAGCAATGGTGCCTGCAAACCACAAGAATGGTCAGTATGGCAAGAGACATGTGCTGGCTAGTTTAGTGTGGCAACTTGACACAGCCAGAGCTATCACAGAGAAAGGAGCCTCCCTTGAGGAAATGCCTCCATGAGATCCAGCTGGAAGGCATTTTCTCAATTAGTGATCAAGGGGGTAGGGCCCATTGTGGGTGGTGCTATCCCTGGACTGGTAGTCCTGGGTTCTATAAGAGAGCAAGCTGAGCAAGCCAGGGGAAGCAAGCCAGTAAGCAGCACCCCTGCATGGCCTCTGCATCAGCTCCTGCCTCCAGGTTCCTACCCTGTGTGAGTTCCTGTCCTGATTTCCTTTGGTGATAAACAGCAATGTGGAGGTGGAAGCTGAATAAACCCTTTCCTTCCCAACTTGCTTCTTGGTCATGATGTTCTGTACAGGAATAGAAACCATGACTAAGACAAGAGCCCAAAAGGATCAACAGCAGCTGCACAAACATTAGTGGTGACCAATAACTGACTTAAAGTCCCCTCCACAGAAGGGAAGTCATGTGCCTGGTACTAGAAACCAGTGAGGTCATGGATTGCTGCCTGTGCCCTGGACTACTCACTGCCTGACCCTACCTGCCCTTGGGGGTTGGAGGTGAGGTGGTGCAGAGCCAAAGACACAGACTCCAGGAGCGGCTGAGAAACGCCACAGCAAGCTCCTCTGTGCACTGCTACAAGCCCCTTTAATACCCTCCACCCACAACCCCACTGGTTCCAAAAAAGTATCTCTTCTAAACAGCAGTTCCTGATTGGCTGGCATTGTCTGTACCTGGCAATCCTTGCTCTCTCAGGCAGTCCTCAGTTAGGCCCTCCTGCAGGAGATGCTTTTGCAGCTGTAAGGGTCCCAGTGTTTACATACAGGCGCTGGCTGTTCCTGCTACAATGTATCTGATAGGCGAACACCAACACCACCTTACTAGACAGCATACTTCCTAACAGCATTCTAAAACATACCCTTATACCCTTCTGCCCACAGGGCAGTGCAGCCCTCACCTTTCATCAAGCAAGCTTCCTTTTGCAGGGAACAGAATATTACAGAAAACGCTCACTAATCATCATGCAGAGGTTAAGAGATGCAAAGCCCTAATGTTTGTACTGCATATACCTCCTGCACTTAGCACTCCAGAAACATGGGGGTAGGAGGAGCAAGATTGTAAGAACTGGAGGGCCAGGGAGTCTGGTGGGAGATGATGACAAGGAAGCTACACTCATGATGCCCTGGCAAGGTGACTCGCTAAACAAGACCTGAACATCGAGAACTCCAACAGACACGGGACTCTCAAAGTTTTCTTTCTATGGAAAACAACAACAAAAAGATTAACACTTGATTGAATCCACAAATGTAGAACCCACAGATATGGAAAATCAACTCTAACAGTTCCTATTAAAGACAGATGGTAGATCTATGTCTCAGCAAATAGTTCAGAAAGAGGTCTTGGGAGAGGCGAAGGATGAGGAGGTTCACCTGGGGATTGCTTTTTGCTTTGTTGTTGTTTTGTTTAATACAGACGAGGAGGAAATGAAGACATGGGTGTTTTTCTAAGCCTGTTCCTAACTGCAACTGTTATCTCAACTATGACAAAATCAGAAATGAAATTCAGAGGTGGAAATGTACGTCATGGGTTTCCACACAAATAAAGTCATGCATAAAAGGTATAGAATCTAGACAGTCAAGCTTCAGCAGGGCCACAACTCCAGAAGAGTACAGCGTGGCCTGTGCCTCAGCAGTTACAGGTGTTTTCCTGGGGACACATTAGGAGAGGAGGAAAGACGGAGGAAGAAGATTCAATGTGCCTCTGGCTAGCTCCCTGGCCATTGTGGCCCTGTGGCCCTGCTATGCTTCCCATTTCTCTTTAATAAGGTCATCTGTCAGAATGCAAAACTACCATGTTCCCAGGCTGAAGAAAGAAAAGCCAGATGTGAATCCCTGGCTCTGCCGGGATTTCTGTACTAGTAAGAATACGTGCATAGAGCTATTTACAGCCCTCCGGTCCTGGAGTTTGGTTGTGTTTCACAGCAGATAGGGCATCTGATTGGTGCATGGAAGGAGTACAGGTGTGTTTGTCAACCAGATCTCAGTGTGGCATGTAAATTTACATACTTAGGCAATCAAGCATCCCATAAAACTTTAGCTCACAGCCATTCTGGAGGCATCCTTTGTGTCTCTGAGACTCTGTGAGTCACTTAAAACCATTTAAAAGGAGGCGTGCCAGCCAAACAGAAACAAGTGCATTCTCTGGGGATATCTTGCTCATCTTTAGAGGATACTGTTTCTCATCGCTGTGGACGAAACTATGGATGAAACACCAAACGCTTATGAAAATATATGTAAGTTTTATTTCCATGTGTTTCAAGTTTCCACCCCCTCTGGGAGGTGCTACATCATCTGGCTACCAATTGCTCTCTGACCAGAGTCTCCCATTTGCTGAGAGGCAGGGAATGTGGAAAAGCTAGACCACTTAGGAGAAGACATAGGAAGTATGGGTTTACCTCCCACCCGTAGGCCCTGCGCCAGTGACCTCCCCAGATCATGCAGTTAGCTCCTTGCTCTCATCTTCCAGCATAAGATTGGGTTAAGACATTACCTGAATTGCATGCTTCACCCGGAAGGGCTGGGTGGTAGGAAGGGTGTTGAGAGCTAGAGTCCCTCGGTCCACATGTGACCGGAACTACTTAGCTGTCACTCAAAGCCACGCCCATGAAAGCTGAAGAGACCTGAACAGCTAGCTGAATTTTGTTTCATTTAACAGAGCTGAAAAACATCAGATGGTAGAGGTGAGGGTAAAAGACAGCAGCCAGAATAGGCAGAGTTGTGCTGTTTGGACCTTAGTCATTGGGAATTTGCACCAGATTTTTGCTTTTATTTCTCACCCCAACCCTCTCTCTCTCTGTGTGTCTGTCTCTGTCTTGTTTTAAAAAGTAATTTGTTTGTATCTTGAATTTACGAGGTGAAAACACAATGCAAGACTGGGCTCAGCAGGATCATGTGACCCGTGTTGGGGGAAGGGCAAAAAAAGACAGCTCAGCTGCAGAGATAAGGAAACCTGGAGTAGTGGTGTCCCACAGAAAAGTAACAGAATACGTGGTCCCCGCAGTCCTGTGTACCCAGGGAACTTGTTAAGCAAGGATTTATGCAAGTAGCGTCCTTGTGTCAGACATATTCTAACATTTATAATGATAAAAACATTTTAAACAAGCTTATTCTTGATAGACTAAAACCTTCTATTATGGTATAATTAAAAATAATTACGTTAAAATTATTAGGTAACATACAATTACAGGTAACAATTATGGGGTTCTGGCAGTTCATCCTGGACTGTAGGATTTTCATAGAAAAATTTTGAGTAGAATCTATTTTCCATCTAATTAATAAAGAGCACAGCACTTGTTCTCCATCCTCATCTCTTTTCTCTCCTCCTCCTCGTTTGTCTTCCACTTTTTCTCCTTCCCCGATGATAAAAATCTGAAAAAAAAAAGAAAAAAAACCATAAGTCAAATACCTGTTCTCTCTAAAGATGAGCTCTGAGACTTAGTAAGAAAAAGCTCCTTCATGTATAGTCTTAAAATAGCATACTTAGAATGTCATTTATAGTTAAGTGAGTATAAACTTATATTCACCTTTCTGGTGTCATTTATATTTAAAGGTAAGTGAAGCTGTGAATTGCCCCAGGAATACCTCAGCCATGTGGTAGCCTTTCACACACCATGGCAAGGCTTGCTGAGGGATAGAAAGCTGAACTGACAGTGCTATGGCTTGAGAAGACGCTAACAGCTGAATGGGTGGGTTTGTCCACAAGGGCCAGTCGATGGGCGGCCTTGGTTCTAGAAAATGCTGGAAGGGGGAGGAGTCCAGTGGGCAGTCTTTGTATTAACAGGGTGTGACCTTAGAAGGGAAGGATGACTTTAGTTCTCCTGGAACCAGCTGCCCTGGCCTCCTGTCCCACTGTGTGATCTCTCCATCACCCTTCACTCCCAATGCTGTGGCATCTTCAACTATGAGGTTCCTGCCAGTGCCACACCTTGGACCCCCCAAGCTGTGAACTAAATAAAGCTCTTCTCTCTGTTTCCTAGCCTTTGGCATGTCATTACAGTAACAACAACAAAAAATGCCCTAGATACAGACTGATCACTAGCTAATATCTACAGCAGGGGAAAATATGAAAGAAAAACAATAACTTTATTGTGTGTTGTGGTTTTATTAGTTGAAGATATCATGTAGAGGCAGAGACAGCAGTATTATCAGAGTTTGCAAGCTCCCAGCTTAGTTCTAGGTTCAGAGAGAGAGATTGTCTCAAGGGAATTCAAGGAGAGGGAAATAGAGAGGGAATCAGACATCCCCTCATGGCTTCCATGAGAGGCCAAGAGCATGCACTCACATACAGACACACATAATTACACACACATAGTCATACACACACATATATGCACATACTCACACACAGACATGCATACATACACATAGTCATACACACATATGCACAAAATCATACATACATATACACACGTGTACACAGTCATACAAACATAGATACATATACACACATATACATATATAGTCATATACATACATGTTCACATAGTAACACATATATGCACATAGTCATACACACATACACATATATGTACATAGGCATACACATACATATACAGATACACACTGTAGAGAGCTGCGATGTGCCGCGCCCTAAGATGGCGCCAGCTTCCGCGAGGTAAACAAGTCCTTACTTGGCTATGGGCTGAGTCAACTGGCTTGCTTCCGCTATGTGGGCCTGTAAGATAGCGCCACGTGGCTTTACCTGGGTGGCTGTCCATACAGTATTTAGCCTGTGGGCTGGCTCTCCCCGGGGTCAGAAGATTATTCAAGGTTCCGGATTAAACTACTTGAGAAGAGCTCATGTGTGTTCCATTGTCCTTGCTGGTCGAGGGTGGTAGCGACAACACACAAACACAGATACACACATATACACATGTACATAGTCAAATACACACGCACGCACATAGATACATGCACATAGTCAAATACACACGCACATGCACACACCCACATGCACACATGGGCTAATGCTGTGGTAGGCTTGAATGAAAACAGTCCCTACACGTTAACATATTTAAACATGGAACTGCTTAGGAAGAATTAGAGAGCCTGAGCTCATTGAAGGAGATGTGCCACTGGGAGTAGGCTTTTAGGTCTCAAAGGACTCTACATTCCTAGTTAGCTCTTTCTGCTTTGTAGTATGTCTCGAGATGTGAGCTCTCAGATACTGCTCTAGCGCCATGCCTGTCTGTCTGCTGCCATGCTTCACACCATGATGGTCAAGGACTCTAATGCTCTTGAACCATAAAACCAAGTAAACCTTTATGTAAGTTGCCATGATATCTTATCACAGTCATAGAGAAGTAAATAAGGCACACACAGTTGTGCACACACACACTTGTGCACACACACACTTGTGCACACACATGGACACAGTTATGCACACACTCACACATGTGCATGTGCACACATGAAATGGCTGTCTCAATCCTCTGACAATGATATTCCCTCTAGTCCTTGGTTGCCTCTTGCTTCAGTTGGATGGAAGTTCTTACTTTTCATATAGGTTGAAAATTTTATTTATTGAATTGGTCAGAGATAAGTCAGGAAAACAAGTCTACCAATGTAAAAGAAAGAGAGAAAGAGCCCTGCAAAGCTGGATGGATTTAATAGAGGTAGATATATGTGACAGGGCCATTACTGCACAGCCGAGCAACTATTGAGACAATTGAAGACTGGCCACAGGAAGTGTTGACCACTCCCAAACATGAGAGAAAAACTGAGTATGTGGTTGACTAGAGCAGCCCCTGGGGAGGGTGGGGGTCTGGACGAAACATACACAGTGTACGTAGGACCACTGAAGAAGAGACTGCCAGGGAGGAGACAGGGACCCCCCAAGAGAGTCACAGTACCACACTACAGGGCACACTCCATCACTTAGTTTACTTACAAACATTTAAGTGGTTACAACGGGATAGAATCCAGGGTAAAAATGTAAGCTTAGGCTGAGACTTGGTGATGTTAACCTAAATACAATTAATTATAACTAGATAAGCAGAAAATAAAACTATTTCTCATTTATAATTATGATCTCCCTGTTTTTAAAATGGAATTTTTATAATCAGCTACAGGAAAAAAAAACTTAAAATATCATTTTACAAGTATCCATACCATAAAAAATATAGCTATTTCATAATCAATCTGTTACCTGAAATATGTTTTTTAAGTTCATGGCCAGAATTATTTTTCTTTATCATACCTGGACTCAGTGGCCTTATAGAGTGTCAAAGAGGGGAAAGAGAGAGGAACAGACAGACAGACTGACTGACAGACAGAATCAGAGAGAGGCAGATGTTTAGCTCACACAGCAGTGGGCTCCTGTGTGCTGTGCCTGGGTGCCTAGTTGTCTGCACACAGGGAAACAGTTGCCTAGACATCTTTGTGTGAGTAAGACATCTGGAATTCTCTCCTCAAAGCATTTGTTCCCAATGAGCTAAAACTTCACAGCCTGAGTCTGTCTCGGTACGGTATGGCCTATCTCCAAGATGACCACAATGTGTATTTGCTAGTATGCTGATGCACAGTAGCTAGTTTGATGCTCAAACCCAGGGCCCAGTGACTGCTGGGCCAATTCCCTTCTCCTACCTGTGGACCTATTTCTAATGGCCGAAACCTCTACAGATGCCTCACTTTCCTTGACCTCAATTCTGTATCTCACCTTACAACCTATGTGGTCTTTTTTTCCATGGGCTTCTCCTGTTTCCTGAGCAAACTAGTGTTTAAACTTTTTGTTCTATTCTCGATTCCTAATTTTCACTGTAAGTTTGTCTGAAAGCAGCCAATGGCAGCCCTGCCACAACCATGCTACTAGGCTGCTTTAACATAAATCACCCACCGTTTTTAAGTTCAGCCTTCCACAAGGTCTCAAGACAAAATGTAGACCCATTCTTTGTCAGAATGTTTTACAAATGGTCTCTATCCAGGTCCTAGTGGACCCTTATTCCATCCTGAAGCATCCTAAGGACACTTGGCTATCCCACCTCTAAATATCAGTGATCTGGTCTTTTGAGCTCCCGCTAGCATTGCGTACACAGCTGTGTGTGTAAACTCTTCCAAATTCCTCCTACATACTAGTCCCAGGGTTTTATGACCACATGGTTTGGTTTGTCACAACAAACTTACTTTTCTCAAACCAAGTTTCAGACATTGTCACCGAGACAAAATTTCTGGCCATAGCACTTGAAGGAAAGGGGATATACACTATGACTCATGGCATCTGAGGACTCTGTCTATCTTGGGAGTAGGGGTCTACTATGACTCCTGGCTTCTAAGAGTTCAGGGCATCTTGTAGGGGAAGCGTGTGGCAGAGCTCAGCAGTTCACACCATGGCAGCCAGGAAGTGGAGAGAAGGTAGAGGGTGAGGTAGATGAGGGGGAGATAGAAACCCTAGACCACATACATCCCTCAAGGACAGGACCTCAGGAACCTACTTCCTCCAGTTTCCAGAGCCTCTCAGAACAGCTGTACCAACTGAGGACAGAGCCTTCCACTGTGAGGCAGAGGTTGGTGGGGCACTAGCTGCTCGAAGGACGGCAGGCACAGCCTCTGAAAGCCATCACTATAAGGAGGACTGCACACTGGGCGAGTTCTCAGGGTGGTTAATGGCATCATTTGCAAGAGCACTGATTTTCCATTTAATGGAACATAAGTTATCATTTTTCACCCTTAAAATGATTTCATTCTGCTCACAGTTCTTGCCAAGATGAAGAATCAAGATTTGATCTACTTGCCTTCCCGAACTGATATTTTTAAATGAACAATATATATGAAAGAATAGTTTTCGGGATGTCAGGCATCAGATGACAAAACACATTAAACTCCAAGGGAATTGAAACAAACAAGCTAAACTCTAGGACTTCCCTGGATTGTGGCTAGAAATAGTCCCACAATTGGAAAATCTGAAGGCAAAATTTAGAAAAATTTTTATATTATAGTCAGCAATATAGGAGACTAATATCCTATGAGCACAATGATAGTCTGTAATTCAATCAGCAATCAGTGGAACCCGTAATATAGACAAGCTGAACGAGCAAAACTGCATCCTTGTCTCAGAGGAGACTAAACATTCATTTGGCAAACCTAACATTCAGACTTCTTTAAAAGAAAGGGAAAACTTTAATAAAGTAAGAATGAGCCAGTGTCCTTGGACTAACACCTGACACCTATGACACTCACCTTGACCTCCCTGCCCAACACTGCACTGGGGGTTAGAGTCAACAATCTGTAAGACCTGAGAAAGCGGGGATGCATGCTGGTCACACCGATGATCTTCAGAGAAAGCAAACTGATGAGATGGGGCTAGAAACAGAGAGATGGACAGTGAGACAGACAGTGAGAGGGAAGGGAAGGTACAGTGAGGGGGAAGTGGGGAGGGAGATGGAAGTGATGTTCAGAGGCCAGAAAGTAAGAGCAAACCATCAAGAGGAACCCGGCAGACAAGATGGCTGGTAGGCAAAGGTGCTTGCCACCAGACCTGATGGCCTGTGTTCAGTCACCCAAATCTACAAGGTAGAAGAGAGAGAAAGAACTGGATCCCACAAGTTGTCCTCTGACCTGCATATGCATCTCACACACAAATGAACACATGAAAGAAAGAAACAAACAAACAAACAAAGAAACAAAGAAAGAAAGACAGACAGACAGACAGACAGACAGAAAGAAAGAAAGAAAGAAAGAAAGAAAGAAAGAAGGAAGGAAGAAAGGAAGGAAGACAGACAGACAGAGAGAAAGAAAGAAAGAAAGAAAGAAAGAAAGAAAGAAAAAGAAAGAAAGAAAGAAGGAAGGAAGGAAGGAAGAAAGGAAGGAAGACAGACAGAGAGAAAGAAAGGAAGAAAGAAAGAAAGAAAGAAAGAAAGAAAGAAAGAAAGAAAGAAAGAAAGAAAGGAAGGAAGAAAGAAAGAAAGAAAGGAATAAAGAAGGTAGCAACATGGAGCTGATGGTTGAGCTTTGGGAGATGGGGCACAAAGACAGACTTATGTTTCCGTACAGCACACAGCCAACTCACGCAAGCAGTTCTGTGCCACTTACACTCCTGGATCTTAAGATTTAAAACCCAGTCTCCTTTCTCCCTGTGAGTGCATGCACATTCCGCTTCCAACTGTCAATCCTCACACCAAGTGTGAACCTTTTATGGTGATGCTTGAACTCATCATTGCTTAATATTGGTTTCCTCCAGTGTTGAACCAAGAACCAAGTGGATGGGAATTGAGGGGAGAGCTTGTAAGACCCCGTCAAAGCTTAGCTTACCAGAGACCCCCTGAGTGAATCTCATGGAGCCTGATCGAGGCAAAGAGCATGAGGATTTTTATTTCAGTGCACTGAGGCTGTCCCAGACCCTAAGGAAAGGAGGCAACCCCACACAGCTTGTTCAGTGAGCTTTTATACAATCTTCAGGGCAGCAGCCATTAGACACAATGTGATTGGTAGAACAGTGTGACTTTTTAAATTGATTGGTCTTTAGGGAATCAGGTGGCAAGGACTTCCCTTGTCTGAAGGTGGGCAAAGGTCCACCCTGCGGAATGTGTCCCCACCCACAGGTTGGTTCTCACCCTGTGATCTGAGGAATGTTAATTAGCCTTTCCCTTCCAGAGAGTTCTGCTACCTTCCTAAAGTTCCTGAGCTTATCTTTTAAGGAAATTCCTGGCCTCCCAGTGTTTTTCTGAGATGTCCCTGTTTACTCAGATCTTACAAGCCGATGGGTATATGATATCTCCGTGTTGATCACTGTAGCGAGAACTAGCCAACAGTTTTATCCTCCTAATCCCGAATTAGAGTTGATAAAGTTAGCATGTGCCTTAGCTTGTTTTGAGTGACACTGGATAGCTCCACGTGAGCTTTTACCACACAGGCGGGAGACAAGGACACACATACAGGGAACTGATCTGGGGCGGTGAGCATAGCTAATGCATGAGAGTGTGAGTAGGTGACCAAATGTGTGGCTCCTCAGAGCCAGTGTACTTCTGTCACTGCTGAGAGAGGGGCTACATCCTACTGCCCCCGAACCCTGCTGAAGAACCCAAGCAGCTTCCAGCATCACACCACCAAATGGTGGAGCAACACCAGTATTTAAGCAGGATTCCCTCCAGGGCATCACCGAGCATCCAGGTTCTGTCCATGTCATGAAGCAGCCTCCCACTCCCAGGAGAAAACCCTTTGGCTTCTAGAGAACAGATCATTCAAACTGACAGATACATGAGGTGGGGAGCACCCACATGGCAGATACATGAGGTGGGGAACACTCACACTGGCAGATACATGAGGTGGGGAGCACTCACATGGCAGATACATGAGGTGGGGAGCACTCACATGGCAGATACATGAGGTGGGGAACATTCACATGGCAGATACATGAGGTGGGGAGCACTCACATGGCAGATACATGAGGTGGGGAGCACCCACATGGCAGATACATGAGGTGGGGAGCACCCACATGGCAGATACATGAGATGGGGAGCACCCACACTGTCAGATACATGAGGTGGGGAGCACCCACACTGTACATGAGGTGGGGAGCATTCACATGGCAGATACATGAGGTGGGGGACACCTACATTAGCAGATACATGAGGTGGGAAGCACCCACATGGCAGATACATGAGGTGGGGAGCACCCACATGGCAGATACATGAGGTGGGGAGCACCCACATGGCAGATACATGAGATGGGGAGCACTCACACTGTCAGATACATGAGGTGGGGAGCACCCACATGGCAGATACATGAGGTGGGGAGCACTCACACTGTCAGATACATGAGGTGGGGAGCACCCACATGGCAGATATATGAGGTGGGGAGTACCTACACTGGCAGATACATGAAGCAGGGAGCATACACTCTGGCAAATACATGGCACCCACACTAGCATCAGGATCATCTGAGTCTGGCCCTCAACCAGTCTTGCTCCATCTTGGGCGCTTGCTTGACCTCAGGAAGAAAGCCAGATGTGGAAGTGAAATATATCACTCAAGGTCCGAAGAAGAAAAGTACGCCCTTGCGGTCTCCCCAACCTCATCCCATCTGCACAGAGCACGTTCTGAATTACCTGCTTCTCACATGAGTGACATCAGAGAAACAGACCCTAGGTCACACACTCTAACAAAATTCATACAGGGTGACCTTATACACGCAGTCCTTACTGGCAACATCAGTGGCCGAACTCTGCAGTCTCCCGGGCACAGACTGGAGATGGTGTGATATCTGATCACCCTCCCATCCTGAAGCAGCTTTCTCTTGATGCCCCGTAGGATTTAGTGAGATCCCCTTTTCTAATGGAGGATGGCTGCATTTCTTTTTATGGTCCATATGCCCACTGAACTTCCTTGTGACCTAGGAGCTCTGGCACCTGACATACAATACCATCTACTTACAGTAAACACATAATCTCTCTCTGCTATTGACACTCCCTGCTGCAGGCCTTCTCTTTGAGTGGCTGCCTTTAAAAGAAAAAGCCATTATTAGGAAATAAATGGAGAGGCGATGTGCTACCAGGCAGTGGGGTTAATAAATCTTGGCCTCCACTTTCTTAACTTTTTCTTCTGTTTTATGGCTCCCATTGGCCTCGGTGCACAGCTAACCATGCAAAGGAAATAATGAATCAGTTGATCAATTAGAGACTCGGTGGCCTTGTTTTGACATTCTACATTAAGCAGGAACTAATTGCCTGATTCCAGATGCTTTTTAAAACACATCTTGGCAATCAATAGCCTGGAACAATGTTGAAGTAGATCAGAGGAGCCATGTATGCATCTCATGGTCTCAGAGAGAGAGGGTCACTCTAGCCTTGTCTGGTGAGTTTGACTTCTTCCTCAATGACCACAATATGCCCCCTCAGAACCTCTCACCAATGCCCTCACACCTGGAGTCCTCAGAGGAGTCCTTCAGGCTTACACAGACGGAATGAAAGGTGTAAGAGGGAAGGGACACCCGGGGCTCTTGAACAAAGGCTGACCATGGTTTCACAGGCAAGGCCGGAGGCTCTTCCCCATTCAAGAGAAAGCAGAAATCAATAACATGATAAAGTGTTTTCCAGAATGCTGGGGAAAAGTGCCAGAACCTCCCAGAAGAATCCACAGGTTCTAGCCTCCCTCTTCATCCTCCCTACATCCCCTCACCCTGGAATCAGCTTGCTTCTAAAGTACATGGCTTATGGTAAGTCACTGGTTCTCAACCTTTGAGTCATGACCCTCGTGGGGGTTAAAGGACGCTTTCATGAGGGTTGGCTATTGGAAAACACGGGTATTTGTTTACATTATGGTTCATCATCATAGTATAATTACAGTTATGAAGTAGCAACAAAAATAATTTTACTGTTGGGTACCACAATATGGGGAACTGTATTAAAGGGTCACAAACATTAGGAAGGTTGAGAACCAGTCCTTCAAGGAGTCCCCATGTCTGGAGCATCTTACTGCCTGACAATCAGCCTGTAACCTCATACTGTTATGAAACGCGCTGGAGAAAAAAACTAATCTACAGAAACAGAAATGCCCTGCTCCACTTTCCTCCCAGAGCCCTGCATACACCCACAGGAGCTACCAGACCCTCTGGAAGCTTAAACTGTCAATCACCCAGACAGACAGTGTCTCTAAGCCCCAAGAGTCCCCCGTGATCAGTAATCACCACACAAGGGGGATAAGTGAGTTTATATTTGAAACTTGGAGAAAAAGGATGGCACCACCGTGTCCTGCTCAACTGCCTTGGAAGGAAGAGGAGATGGGGTTTCCCTCCAAGGAGCCATCGCCGCGGTTCCACGGAGTCTGAGAAGGATGGGGCTAATGCTTTGATAGCTAAATGCTCCGTCTCTTAAAATCCAAACACTCTGTGCGCATGCTCAGAGTAATGAACACTGAGAATCTCTGAAACACTTTGCACGCATGCCCAGAGTAATGAAGTCTGCACGAAAACTGAAAGTCTTGGTCTGCCTTTATACGGTGAATCCTCCTGGCTTTTTCTGCCCAACACCCATCCTCTGAGGAAAAGCTGGGCAGACAATGGATGAACGCTGTCCACAGTCTGGGGCCTTTTGTACATTTCTGGAAGAGGATGCCCACTTTGACTACAAACTGAGAAAACACGCTTTTAGACTAGCCGTCTATTGACTTTGGTCTCCCGTGTCTGTTCTTTCCAGATGCCTCACTGCCTGTGACTGCCACGCCTGCTCAGAGTCCAGTGGCCTTCACTGTTCCTTGCCATCTGGACACTGCGGGAGGTTACAGTATGATGACGGAGCAGTCCTGTCAGTGCTTCCACGTGGCTTTCCCAAGCCAAGAGCTACCAGAATGTCGCCAAAATTAATCACTCTAACAATTCCGCCAAATGCATGTGACCAACCACAGATGATAGAGGCAGGTCCCAAGGTGACAGGGGGTTAAACAGCCAGAGCCACAGTGGATAGAGAGTAGGAAAGCCAAGCTCCCAGCTCAGGTCACCATGACTGTAACGTCAGGCTTGGCCACTGCTGGTTGCAGCCATCACTGGTCTCCACAGAGAGGATGCTAGGAAATGCAGAAGAAAACAGACCTTGACCTCAGCATGCACCATTGCCCCTTCTTCCCGAGATGACTGCTCTGATGATCCACGGTGAGGCTGCTCCATTCCTTGAAAGGTGCGCCTTAATTTGCCATGCTCAGCTTCCTTCAAAGTCTGGCTTCGGGACCTGTGCATTTCTTTTCAGACTCCAGGACCCACAGCATGAACTCGGCTCTGATGTGTGTGACTCTGGCAGGCAGAGTCTCAGCATCTCACTGGATGGCAGACCCTGTTACTAATAAGGAGCATAACTCAAGTCTCCTGGGCTTTCTTCAACACACAAGAACATGTTCATTTCATAAACACCTTCCTTATGACATGTTTCTGTTTGTTTTATGGAGCATATCAGTGACCCATTGGAAAATGCTCTGTCTTCAACATGCGTGTGCCTAAGAGCTCCGAGCTGGGTGCAACGAACAGGAAGGTCAGGCTGAGCAGTTGTTTTAACTTGCTTTCTCTTGCTGTGCTATACAACATGACCAGAAACCACTCGTGGAAGAAAGGGTTCATTTCGTCTTGTGCTCCCTGGTTACAGTCCCTCATGGAGGGAAATCATGGGAAAGAACTCAAGCACACACCCCTCCTGTGGAGGAGCATCGTTTACTGGCTTGCCTCTATAGACAATCAGCTGCCCGGGGCTGATACCACCCACAGGAAGCTGAGCCCTCCTATATGGAGGCCCGCACAGACATGCCACAGGCCAATCTGATCTGTGTGACCTTCAGCTGAGGTTCCCTCTCCCCAGGTGACTGGCTCTAGTCTTATATCAACTTGACAGCAGACTGTGACAGAGTCATCAGAGAATTCAGAAGGGTCTTGTGGCTTCAAGACTTATCGTTTTGAAAACAGGAGAATATGTCAGCAAGCAAGCTGTTGAAGCCTATTGTTTTACATTTCCTTTATCGTTCTTTTTGAGGATTTCATGTGTGAGTACTATATTTATATTATTTTCACCCTACCTGTAAGCCTAGCCAACTACCTGTGGCTGGTCCTTGAGGTCACAGACCCTAAACCAGTGTAATCCAACATTTCACTCAAGATGCTTACCTTTCTGTTGACACGTTAATGTCGCTCTCACCCCTCATGAAGGAAGCTTCACTCAGCAGCACACATACCTCCACAGAAATCCACAGTGCAGAATTCAGAGCTCAACTGGCCTGGGATGCCCAGACCAAATGGTAAGTCAATGGCCCAACCCTGTACCCAGGTCACAGAGCATCACTGAAGGGGCAGTGGGGAGACTGTAGAAGCCAGAGGTCCGCGATGCATGCTGGGAGCTCCTTATCAGGAACAGCCCTTCTTAACTGCCTGAGGCTTGATTTAACAGTAATAGGAGCCCAAATTGTTTCACACGATCAGAAATGTCAGAAGTCGAGTTGTAAAACCTGTGCAGAGTTATCGGAATTCTCTGGAGACTGAGTCTGGTCACAGCGTTTCTGTAAGTATCTACAACTGTCTCCAGACCTTGACCTAATGCTCTTTGAAAGCATTCACATATATATGTCCCTGGTCTATGCTGCCATCTGGGGCCATGTTGATATCCGAAGGCAGCACAGTGGAGCCGGCCCTGAGAGCTTGAGAGTGGAAGACATGTTCCTGACCTTTGCCAGGGCACAGCTGGAAAGTTGGTTAGGAGCACTGGCTGCTCTTCCAGAGGACCCAGGTTCAATTCCCAGCACCCACACAGTAGCCCCCAAGCACCTAGAACTGCAGTTCTAGGGACTCTGATATCTTCTTCTGGCTTTGTACACATGGCACACACACATGCATGCAGGCAAAATCAAAATAAATTAAAAAAAAAACACCCATATATTCATAATTTAAAAAAAAAAGACGGTCTTGGAATACTGTAGTCCCTTTTGGCTGAAGCACCAAAATAACATACTTTTCTTATGGGAACGCAAGATCCACTTTAAAAATACATTTGTTACCTCTCTGTTTCTTTGTCTCATTGCTAAATGTTAAATTTAACCCAGATACCCTTTTCAGGGTTTTTCACCTTTTCTCAACATCATTTTGAGAAACTACTACCGTTTATGAGCAGGAGCTAGGTGCCAGGCAGCTCAACGTGGGCTTCGTCTGTACCAGTAGACATGGCTACCAGATGTTACACTGTTACCTGGGGGCACCACGAGCTGGCCTGACAGCCAGTTCATCCTCAGCTGACATTGGAAAGTCCAGCTTGAGTCACCATCTGGGGACCACAGAGGGACAGCGGGATTTAACTCACTCAGTGCCCTCCCGAGCAAGCTCACTCTGGGGCATGTCTGTGTGACAAATGATTTCCCAAAGCTTTCAGTGGCTGCTTTATTTAGCCCATGACTTTGTGATTCAAGAATTTGGAAATGGCTACGTTGAACCATTCTCTCTCAGTTCCTCATCGAGCTAGAGTCAGATGTTGACTCAGGCTTTGGACATCTGGAGACCCCACAGGGTGGACATCCAACATGCCTAACATATGGCCCTCAGATGAGCCTAGGTGTCACGGGGAACTCAGCTGGACTAAGGACCCAGAAACAGTGTGCATCTTCTCCCTTGTGGCAGTCTGGTGACTGGATTTCCTCCACGTGGCTTCCTGCCTGGTAAAAATCCCAGGAGAACCGTGGAGCAGCTGTACAGCCTCTTCCCACTTTGTTGTGGACGCCAAGTAGCGTCACATCTGCCGCCACCTCTTGGTTTCAGGAGAGTCACATGTGGGGCCAGCCAAGATTCAAGGGGAAGCAAAAGAAATTCAACTCTTTGAAGATGAGCTCATCGTGGAAAATTGCACACAGGGTTTGGGAATCAGCATCCTGGTTCAGATTCTACTGAGTGCCCTCGAGCCACGTGGCCTTGTGCTATGGCGGTTGGTTCTTATAGTTCAAACCCTCAGAGACGAGAAGGTGAGTAGCTCTTTCCAGCGGACACATACCTCCCTGGAATTCGCCATAGAAAAGAACTGTCCTGAATCCCACGGATGTTTATGCCCCTTTTGATGGGAACATTTCTCCCCTCTCTTGAGAGGACACGGGAGTTCTTAAATGAGCTGAGGCATCAACCAAAACCAAGCCAAGTGCTGCTCTGAGGAGACAAAGCTTTCTGTCAGTGGCCTCCTCAGATCTGGTTTCTCGGAATAGAGAGCTGGGATAGAATGGGAGCCCTGACAGGTACAGGATCACAGGAAGGGGAAGAGCCTAGAACAAGATGGAGGTATCCACCACTGAGCGATCCGTGGGGCAGCCCTCGTGGCTTCAAATGCTATCCCACACTAAGGAAGGTGGAGGAAACTCTGGGCTGTGTAGTTTTCCTCAAAGAGTCAGAAGTTATAGGAAACCCATGGGGTGCTTCAACCATGCCTGCTCCTCCTCCCAACTGTAATACCAAAAAGAAAGCAGAGAACCTCTCTGCTTCTGTTCTGCTCTGTTCTATGTTGTTATAACAAAGGACCTGAACCTGTAAACTTTATAAAGAAGAGGATTATTTAGATCACAGTTCAAAGGGCCTCATGGTAAAGACATCCATGGTAATTTTTAGGGGTGAGGGGATGCGCAGGGCGGTGGAGACAGAGAAACAGAGAGATGGAGAGACTGAGGACAAAGGAGACCAGAGAAAACCCCAGAGAGGGACCAGCCTCTGTCACCTACGAACCTGCTCTCCTCTAGGAAGTCTTCTGATAGACCTAATGGAAAAATGTTTCAGACTGCCATGAATCCTTGAATAAGAGCAGTAATGCCCAGTGGTCTCCCTCTAAACTTAGCCTCTCAAAGGCCTCATCATGTTTGGATATTGTTAACTTAGGGGGACCAAGATCTCACAAGATGAAGATTCATGGGGAGCATTCTCAGACCTTGGCCACTCCTGGAGCAGCCTGGCATCCACAGTTAGTGTCCCAGAGAACATGGGGTCACTTGGACAGGTTAAAGGCCCCAGGAGAGTGTCCAGCCCCTCCCAGCTCAGTCGAAAGGCGCTTCGAGAGAGTGTGAAGAGAGGCTGTAGGTGCTGATGGCATCCCTTCCCAATTTCTCCTGGTGGCACTCTCCTTCTTTCTCTACTTGCTAAAGTCCTGGTGTCAGGAAGTAGCTGCTGTCTGAGGTTAGTGAGTGTTCGTGATACAAAACCCTGTCGGACATTAGAAACACAGGAGCTAAAATCAGTCCCTTATTAATCACCGCTCCCCTCTTGTCCCCTAGTCTTCCTGCCTGGAGCAGGCTTTACTTTCGGAGGCCCCTGGATTCTGCATGGGTCTTAGTCAGGGTTTGTATTCCTGCACAAAACATCATGACCAAGAAGCAAGTTGGGGAGGAAAGGGTTTATTCAGCCTATACTTCAACATTGCTGTTCATCACCAAAGGAGGTCAGGACTGGAACTCAAGCAGGTCAGGAAGCAGGAGCTGATGCAGAGGTCATGGAGGGGTGCTGCTTACTGGCTTGCTTCCCCTGGCTTGCTCAGCTTGCTCTCTTATAGAACCCAGGACTACCAGCCCAGGGATGGCACCACCCTTGATCACTAATTGAGAAAATGCCTTACAGCTGGATTTCATGGAGGCATTTCCTCAAGGGAGGCTCCTTTCTCTGTGAGAGCTCCAGCTTGTGTCAAGTTGACACAAAACCAAGCAGTACAGCATGGGTCTGTGTCCACCTCTCCCTCCATCTCAGCCATCTCTGCACAACACTTTCACAACACAGTCTTACATTGACACCAAACGATCTTGATGAAAAGCAGATTGTCCCCAATGCTGTGATAAGGCAACACTCAGGAGACAATGTGAGAGTTGGTGGGAAAGGACAAATGTCAACAGGGGTGACCCTCTATTGCTAGAGGACAAGAGATGAACAACTGCCTTGCCAGGCTGGGTGAGCTAGGAGGCCCAATTCGTGTCTGTGTTGGTGAATTAGCTTTCTCACAACACCAGTGGCCTCATAAGGGCCTGAACTATTTCCAAAGCCTCAACTGTTTTCTTTCCTTAGCCCCTGGGAAGTCTTGGCTTCAGACCCTCTGTTGGCAGCCACAGGTGCCAACTTCAAAAGTCTTAGATGAACAGATGCTGTGGTAGTTCTCAAGGCATGCCCTCAGAGATCACTGTGTGCTCTCTGTCAACACTGTAAAATTCAGATCCCTCACATATGCACAGAAGCCTGTAGCACATATATGAGTAGGTTCTCCTTCTTAGTATACGATTTTGTTTTGTTTCTCGAAGTGTGTTTCCATCTCTGTCAAGGTGATACCAGACGCCTCTAAGAGACCATTAGCCACCTACGTATAAAGAAGCGGTGCACCTGAAGCAATAGCCACACCCTTGTGCATCTGGTGGTGAGGCAGTTATTTCTAAACAGTGTCCAGATTCTTCCTACTGTGTGCTGAGAAACTCTCCATAACTAAGAAGTATGTGGACCCAGGGAAACGGTTCAACGGGGAGCTCTAAACAAGAGGGGGAGGTGTCCGGGAAGAGTTTCTCCCAGAGGCTATAAAAAACATCAAAGACTAACAAGGAAGAAGCAATGGTGGAAAACCTTAACAGGGAAAAGAGAATTGAAGAACTTTGGATCCTCAGGGAAAATAATTTTCTAGAACACAATAAAAAGCCAAGTGGAAACATGCTTAGCCGCAGATGGCCCTCAGACAGCTGTCAGCTGTCCATTCATAGCCAACCGTGTGTCCCCAAGAAAGGGGTCAGCTGGAAATGAAGCACATCTGGATCTTAAGAAACCAGGCCCAGGTATCTCCCTCTTCTACCTGCACAGTCAACCGTGGGAATAAAGGTCATGGAGGGGGAGACTCACACAGGAAGGCTACATGGCAAGGAAGGGATGCATAAGCCACCTCTCTGACACATGGGTTCTTTCAACTTTAGCGACTCCAGGATGAATATTCAGCCCTCTTCCTGGCCCTTTGGAGAAAGCCAGAGCTCACCGGTGATTCCTCTTCCTTCCTTAGCTCCTTCTTCACACACTCCATTCTCTGGGCTTCAGGTTTTCTTGACCTAGTTCCCTCCAGTTCCATTTAATCTCTCAAATGTACCTACGTCAAAGGCTGGGAAAGGGATGTAGAATGTCTCTCTCACATATATGAGACATACCAAGAATATTAGTATTATTATTAAATGTATTGTGTATTTTAAATGGGAGTAGGATCAAATAGCTATATGCCTGCCTAGTCCTGGTATTTCTCTGCTTTCCAGAGGGCTACAAAGTGATGATCCTAAGTTAAATATGTCAGCAGGACCACTGAACTCATGAATACACTACAGTGGTGGTGGTCTTCACAAATCAAGGCAGTCAACAACCCCACTTGGAATGGGAAGAGACTCTCATCCCCCAGCCCCAACTGGGAAGCTGTGGGCAATTGAGGACTTTCAGAGGAGAAAGAGTCAGTGTCCTTCAAGAGTGTGTAGGTTGACCATTCTCCAATGGATGAACCACACATCCGCTGGGGCCCACAAATTGGGATTGATGGGTTAGAAGAAGGGAAAAAAAAGAGCACAAAGTTTGGAGACTATGGCAGTGAGATAGATCTAGAAAGTGTTCAGGGAGGAGTGAGGGTGAAACCAAATCACGCTGTATCTAATTCTCAAAAATGATTGGAATTTGTCTCTAAATGTCTAGAATCAAAACACACTCAACACATATAACCAACTGAACTTAAGCATGCTGAAGTGTCTTTGCTTCTCTTGGGATTACATACATGGTAACTGGCCCATGGTAAATGGGCCCTCACTATCACTGCTCAACACCATGACAGCACACAATAGGACCACTATCACTACTCAACACTATGACACTATACAGTAGGACCACCATCACTACTCAACATTGTGACAGCACACAGAAGGACCACCATCACTACTCAACACTATGACAGTATACAGTAGGCTTATTATCACCACTCAATACTGTGACAGTACACAGTAGGCTCACTATCACTACTCAATACCACAGTAGGACCACCATCACCACTCAATACTGTGACAGCACACAGCAGGACCCACCACCAGATGTGGAAGAGATCTAAACTCCAAAGTCAAACTACAATTTCCTTTGGACATTTACTTGTAAAACCATGGAGCTGAGGAGACCCTTTTACTTTGGGCCTGGAGTCTGGTAGGACATCACAGCATGGGACTCTCATGCCAAAGTAAGAGAAAGGTGAGAAAAGGCACCAGTCCTATAGTTGAAGGTCTTGCCCACCAGCTACATGCCTGAGTTTAAATGTCACTGTAAGAGGAAGCTCCACTCCCAGGCTCTCTAACACACCCAGGATCAGAGGTGAGGAGGACATAACATCTGTCCCAACACTGGGAGTAACTGGGACCTGTGGGACCAGGCACACAGGAACTCTGCCAGTCCAGTGACTCAGGTTTCTTCCAGTCTGTCTGGGCTGGTGCCCTGAGCAGACCTTGGGCAAAAACTCCACAGCCAGTCCTGCAACTCCACTGCCAGGTGCTCTAACAAGCCCAGGGTCACAGGATCCCAGAGACAGCTTGACTCTGAGGACTTCTGACACAAGCAGGATCACAGGAAGGATAGGCTCCAGTCAGATTTAGCAAGGGCAGGTAGCGCTAGAGATAACCAGATGATATGGAGCAAGCATAAGAATAAAAGCAACACAAACCAAGGTTTCTTGGCATCATCAGAACCCAATACTTGCACCATTGCAAGTCCTGGACACACCATTACACCAGAAAAGCAAGATTCAGATATAAAATCACTTCTCATGGTAATGATACAGGATTTTAAGAAAGACATAAATAGCACCTCAAAGAAATACAGGAGAACACAGGTAAATAGCTAGAAGCCCTTAAAGAGGAAACACAAAAATCCCTTAAAGAACTACAGGAAAACACCATCAAACAGGTGAAGGAAATGAGCAAAACTATCCAGAATCTAAAAATGGAAATAGAAACACTAAAGAAATCAGAAAGAGAGACAACCCTGCAGATAGAAAACCTAGGAAAGAAATCAGGAGTTGTAGATGCAAGCATCACCAACAGAATACAAGAGATAGAAGAGAGAATCTCAGGGGCTGAAAACACCATAGAAAACATTGACACAACAGTCAAAGAAAATGCAAAAAGAAAAAAGCTCCCAACCCAAAACATCCAGGAAATCCAGGATGCAATGAGAAGACCAAACCTAAGGATAAT
>NW_022196913.1:64126812-64130707 GCF_008632895.1 Mastomys coucha
ATCAACATGAGGAACAAAACTACACCCTAGAAGAAGCAAGAAAGTAATCTTTCAACAAATCCACACAAGCTTAATTCTACCTCTTATAACAAAAAACAACAGGAAGTAACAATTACTTTTTCTTAGTATCTTAATATGAAAATTAATATTACCAACATAACCTAATTGATTGAAATGCAAAAACATGAGGAATTAGAAAATTGTTGATCGTTATCCAATGGTCTCTCTAATTTGGTAATTGGAGAAATAGGTCCAGTATTATATAAGCCATGCCACGGACTGGGTTCGTTGCGAGGGACCTCTTGTTCCGCTGGATGAGAGTTCTGGTCAGGTGGGCAAAAAAATCAGCGAGTGATAAACAGAGTCTACACAAAGAAGTGTGGGATCTGAATGTATTTCTCAAAAATGGTATGAGGCTTTTACAGTCATTGCAAAAGAGAAAGAGAAATCTGGCGGCTCAGTAGTTGAGGTACATATGAGGCCATCTAAAACACACTGGGTCTAAAACAGCAGCCATCTCCTCTGGACTGGTGCAGCACTCCCTGGCTCCCAGCATACTCAGGTCACATGGGCCTGGCCGGAGTCCCAGGGGGGCTGTGGGTGGGCCACCCAGGAGGACAGAGGCTCGAAGCTTGAAGAATCTTGAGTCACGAATCTCGAATGCTGACTGCAGCACACTGTCTTACACACACACACACACACACACACACACACACTCGGCTCAAGGTCCCGCCTATCCTTAGTAAAACGCCACTATGCTAATCTTCTGGGCTAGTAGAGACAAGTCTCTTTCTTGCTAATTCCTAGAGTGGTTCAGCTGTGACTGACAATGAGGATATTAGTTAAACTTGCCCTGGGATTGTTGATGACCACTCAGCAAACTACAATGCCCTATTCCCTTCATTATTTCCCTAACAATGCCAGGGGCAATTTGTCTGAATGGGTGACATCCTTGCGAAATTCCAGACAGAGAATCAGCTCAGCACCAATTAGGAATAGTTGGAACATTGTGGGGGCTGGGAAACATTGTTCAATTTAGTTTGGCTATAACGAAATATTTCTGAGGGCACCTTCATGCCTGAATAAAGCAAGCATGTAGATCTCTCCAGACTTTAGCAGAGACCAATCTGGAACACATCAGAACTAGGAGGTGTCAGCGACTGACCACCTCAGGAGACTGGCTCTCTGTGAAGCGTATGCCTCAGGTCTATGACCAGGATTTTTAGACCTGTCATGCAGGCACAACTGAAGTAGATGAGTGCTGCGTGACAAATCCATATACACTTTCAGCTTGTTTGTTCATGGCAGTGTCTTGCTACATACAACATAATGGTCTTGAGATCTTGCTTCTCCTATCTCAGCCTCTCTATTAGTAGTATTGTTTATTTCATGTTTTTACCCTATACTATGGTTTTCAGAACAGCTTACATATTTTAAAAGTATTTTTATACCTAAAAGTAATATAGACAATTAAATTGGGAGGGGGCTTGTAAGAGAACAACAAAGTGTGAGACTGAATGCTTTGCTTGACATTTGTAACTCTTGTATCAAGTTACCACAGTAAGAGCCAAGATCTTAAGCTCTACTAAATAAAAAACAAACAAAAACACTTTATATATTTATGTTCATTTAAGAAAATATTAGTAGTGATGTATTATTTTGAAATATACAGTTAATACGTTTGGAGTTATTTAAAATTTATATTTAGAAAAACTTTTGTATTTTCAGTATTGTCATAGAAAGCATCTACATAAGACTGTTAAATTGATTGTTGTTTTATATCAAACAACTTTTATAATACTCATTTTTATTGTTATAATATTTTATAAATTTTAAAGAATATGATAAAAAAGATATTGTAGGTATTGAAAGGGGGGGTCTCTGGGAGGAGTTGGGGTACAAAAGGAAAACAAGAATGTGATTTAATTCTATTTACTTAAAATATGTTTTTAAATGTTAACAAATTCAGATAAACTGAAATCATGTAACTTTTCTCATCATATTGCAATAAAACTTAAAAAAAAAATGTCACTGTAAGTGCAAGCCCTGAAAACATGCCACACTTGAAGTTTAGCTTCATCTTATTTGCTCACAAATCCATTTGGAATCTGGACTCCCTACCTCCACCAGAAGATGGTGAGCTTCCTGTCTATTCAACTCCTCGTGGGGTACTACTTACACTTCTTGGGACACAGAATTTCCTTGGCCAAAATGTTCTTGCAAGAAGGAAGTAATGTGTGCCATGAATATCTAAAGGCATCAAAAATTAGTATATTGTGTGCTGCTGGCTGGTCACAGTAGTACAAGCCAATAGCCCCAGAACTTGGAAGGCTAGACAGATACATTAAAGTCATCCTGTGCTCCGTAGGGCGTTCCAGGCCAGTGTAGGCCACAGAGTGGGACCTCTTCTTAAAAACAAATAAACAGGCTCACAATTCTGGAAGACAGGAAATGCTAGCATCAGACACTCAGCATGTAGTGAGGCCCATGTGATGTTTCACAAGTCGGGGGGGAGGGGGTAAAAAGAGTGAGAGAATGATAGGTTGAGCTGCTGCATACCGATCCACCCTGAGTATAACTGACCTGCTCTTATAGGAACCATATCGGTCCCTTGACTGCGACAGAGTCGCTGTGTCTAATTACATCCCAAAGGTCTCAGCACCTAGTCAAATCATACACGAAGGGTCAGGTCTCCAGTGCATGAAGTCGGAGGGGGTCATGCCATCTTCAAATCATGGTGAGGGCAGATGGCATGCATGTTTGCACTGAACTTTCTCATACAGGCCTTGTGAAGCGCTGGGGCAGGTTGGTGTTCAGTTAGAGAACTGGCTTTGGCAATTCCAAGCTGTGTAACTTTGGAATTAAGCTCCTTAAGGTCTCATTGTCTTGCAACATGGAAAACCAAGAAGAATGACCGTATATGTTTTGAAATGTACGAGTCTTACATGATTGTGTGTCTGTGTTTATTTATTTAACTGTAAATAAATAGTTATGGACTTACCTCACAACACTGGCCTCTAAGCTGAAATGGATTTCTCTAGAGAGACAGAACCAACAGTACATTGGCTCACGTGATCAGAGGCTGAGTCACCCCATGGTATCTGCTCGGACCTACAAGTTTTAAGCTGCAAAACACAGTAGATGAAAAAAGTCAGTTATGGTACCTCAGGCCAAAGGCCTGAAGCCCCTCACAGGCCCAGATCCTCCAAGAGTTGGAAGCCAGTTGTCTGCAGGTGACCCTGTCAGCCTCCCAGTCTAGAAGGGTCTAGCCTGCGTTTCCAGAGCTCCCCATTCTTCTAGTGATTTACTAAACCAGAGCCCCTGTGTAGGCACACTGCTGTGCTCAGGCCAGGACAAGCCTTCCCATTCAGTTTCCCACCCCCAATCTTCCCTGAAAATGCCTTCATACTCAGAACTGGAGGTATGGAGTTTTCGACATACTTAGTTCCGGTCTAGTTGACAGCCAACATTATACCTGTCAGGCTGGAAATGTCATGTAGGTTTTACTTATCAAAACTCAATGGATCTTGTGCTATCTTGGGAAAGCATGAACATTTTAATGCCAGATTCTAATTTAAGCGATACTTCAGTGGCTGGAGAGTAAACTCAGCAGTTAAAAGCACTGGCTACTCTTCCAGTACCCACATCATGGCTCGTGATTGTCTGTAACTCCAGTTCCAGGGAATCCAAAGCCCTCTTCCAGCCCCCGCAGGCATTGCATGTACATGGTACACATTCATACATGTATACGAACACTCATACACATAAAATAAAAATAATGAATAAATCTCTAAAAGATACTCAAGTGAACAGCCGGGCGGTGGTGGCGCAGGCCTTTAATCCCAGCATTTGGGAGGCAGAGGCAGGTAGATTTCTGAGTTCGAGGCCAGCCTGG
>NW_022196913.1:64130781-64137586 GCF_008632895.1 Mastomys coucha
CAAAAACAAAAAAACAAAATCAAAAACAAAAAAAACAACAAAAAGATTTATTTATTTAAAAAAAAAAAGATACTCAAATGAACTAGAAATTCTCAAATGTCACAGAAAACCAATAGCTGTGAACAAGAGTTAGTCCATGTTTCTGTTTTATAGATTAGAATATTATTTATAGCATAAATGGCAAAAGAAATAGAAGAGAGGTAGGTCCACAGTAGAGAAATGGCATGCTGTTGCTCGGCTAAGACATGAAATAGCTCTTATTACCGTGTCTTTTAAATTATGTGTATACTCCATAATAAGAAAATTCACAGACTAATTTCTGTGTGCACGGTGACATCCTCATATCTATTATCTGGACTCCGGAGTTCAAAATGGTAAAAGGCCTTGGGATGCTTCTTTGTGCAAACACTTTTCCTTCATGGTATCTGGTTGTAGCAGTAGAGATAGTAAATGGGTTTTTAATAAATTTAGTTATTTTAAGTGTATGCATGTTTACCTGCATGTACATTCGTGTACCATATGTGTGCAGCATGTGTGGAGGCCAGAAGAGGGTCTCAGGTCCCCTGGAACTAGAGTTATAGATAGTTGTGAGCCGCCACGGGGGAGCTGTGCACCGAATCCAGGTCCTCTGCAAGAGCAGCCAGTGCTCTTAACCACTGAGAAAATCTCCAGCGGCCCCCAAAATGTTTGGAAGCTGGTCTCAGGACAGCAGCGGTGAGCAGCTGAGTGAGGGTTGTGTTAGCACTGCCTTTGCAACAGACACCAAGAAGTGGGGAGGGAGGAGAGGGGGAGGAAAGGGGGAGGAGAGAGAGCAGAGAGGGAGGGAAGATGAGGGACAAAGAGATGGGGAGAGGGAAGAGGGGGAGAGGGAGAGAGTGAAAGACACGGAAAGAGAGAGAGACAGAACTACACGAAGAGAGAGAAAAGAGAGATAGTGTCTCTGCGTAGGAGAGATTATGTGTCTATGTTTGTGTGTTGTGTGTCTATGTGTGTATGAATGTGTGTGTGGTTCTGTCTGTTTACCTCTATGTGACTTTGTATACTTTGTGTCTGTGTGTATGTGTGTGTGTGTAGCTGTATGCTTGTGTTTGTGTGTCTATGCAAGTGTGTGTATGAATGTGTGTTTGTGTGTCTATGCATGTAGGTGTGTGTGAATGCATGTGAGTTTATGTGTATATGTGTGTATATGGAAGTGTATATGTTATGTGTATGCATGTGTGTGTATCTATGCATGTATATGTATATGTGTATGTGTGTGGATGGATGTGTGTGTGTATGAGTGTGTGTTTGTATGTCTATGCATGTAGGTGTATATGTGTGTATGTGTGTGTGAAAGCATGTGAGCTTATGTGTGTGTGTATGTGTGTGTATGGATGTGTGTATGTTATGTGTATGCATGTGTGTGTATCTATGCATGTATGTGTATATGTGTATGTGTATGGATGGATGTGTGTGTGTATATGAGTGTGTGTTTGTGTATCTATGCATGTAGGTGTATATGTGTGGATGTGTGTGTGAAAGCATGTGAGCTTATGTGTGTATGTGTGTGTGTGTGTATGTATGTGTATGGATGTGTGTATGTTATGTGTATGCATGTGTGTGGATGGTTGTTCGTGTGTGTGTATGAGTATGTGTGTGGATGGATGTTGAGGGGATGGATGTGTATGTATGTATGAGTGTGTATGGATGTGTGTATGTTATATGTATGCATGTGTGTGGATGGATGTGTGTGTGTATATGAGTGTGTGTGTGGATGGATGTTGAGGGGATGGATGTGTGTGCATATGTATGTGTATGGGTGTGTGTGTGTGTGTGTGAATGTATGTGTTCTCCCTGACTTTATATGTGTGCCTGTGTGTTTGTCTGTCATCTGTGTACAGTTTCAGGTGCATCCTACTCTGTCCCCTAGGCTTTCACAACATAGAACAGTTCCAGTCTGAGGACCTGGAGAGCTCTCAGAGCAGACAGAGCACAGCACTGTGGGGCCTGCAGATGGCTCGGAAAACACAAAGCAGGTCACCAACAACACAGCCAGCCGCCAGCAGAAAATCAGCTCATGGCTGGATGTCTCCCAGCTCCTTAAGGAAACAGAGCCTCTCTCCTGCTGCTGGGCTGAGGCTCCCAATTCTTTACTGACTCCGTGCTCAGGGGTTAGACAATCCTCAGTATTTACTGCATCTATAAGTGCTGGAATCATCCCAGACAATTTAAAGGGACGCCAAACCCAGTTTCCTTTCATACTGCATTACACCATCCAAATCTCTGTTCCACTGAATTTGAAAATTACTCTGTGGACAAAATTTATAGAGGGGATGGTTTGTTTCAGAGGAGGCTCAAACGTCTTAAAGTAATCATGAGAGCATTGTGTTTTTTAAGTTTAAGTGTGTCTCTGTTTAAAATCCTATAAACCGTGGTTTTCAGTCAAGTTTCCTTTAGAAGACAAATGTTTTGCTGCTACAGCAAACCTCGTCCTTAAATAATTCCTCTCAGGTTTGCACCAGGACACAACCCTGCAGAACAGAACCATCTGCATACAGATGGAGAGGACCGATCTAGCCTCTGTCCACAAGGCTGCTCGTAGTTCTTTCCTATGGCAACACCTCCTGTGGCTCCTTCAACCTCACTGTCACTCTGGGAAAGGCGAGGCCCTCGCTCCCTGGCTCTGTTATTAGTCACATCCTAGGAGTCTCCATCTTCCTATCAAGTTCAATCTCCCCTAAGATGGCCTGTGCCTACAGGCTTGGCCTACCTTCAGAATGGGAGTCACATGTCCTCATTGCTGGGCAGTAAATGTCTAGTTCCTTCAAGTGGCTTTGGGGGTCTTTCACTGTAAGGATGCTAGAGAACACCCACCTGGTAGCGCTCAACTAGGCACAATTCTTTTTCCGGTAGGTCTGCTGCCCTCTCCTGGCCTCCTCAGGCACTACATGCATGTTACACACATACACTTGCAGGCAAACCATTCAGTACACATGAAATAGCTAAATCTAAATAGCAAAGCTCCTCACAGCAAAGAAAACAATCCCCAGAATAAAGAGACGCAGACTTAAAGAAGTGGGAAGTGGGGAAATCTTTGTTGCCCAGGGATTAATATAACACAGAAGATAATCACATGGCCAGGAATTAATGCCCAATGTAAGGTAGAACTCAGATAGATAAATAGATAGATAGATAGATAGATAGATAGATAGATAGATAGATAGATAGATAGATAGAAAAGTCAAACAGCAAAAGGGAAAATAATCCAGCCAATAAACAGGCAAATGAACTAAACTGACACTTTTCAAATGATGTACTGATGGTCAATAAATACACAGAAAACAAACTTTAATATTCTAATCCTTCAGGGAAATGCAAATCAAAATTATTCTGCTATTTGACTTCACTACAATCATAATGGCTATCATTAAGAAAAATTAATAAATGTTGGCAAGGATATGGGGCAAAGTGGGCCCTTAAACATTGTTGCTCGGCATGTTAATTAATAAGGCAGCTATGGAAGTTAGTATGGAGGCGACTCAAAAAAAATTTAAAACAGTACTATATGTCCCAACGATACCACTTCTGGGTCCAAATGTCAAAGAATCTAAGTCAGTTTACTATAGTTCCTGCATACCCCTTTTTATCCTGCCCTTTTTCTCCATAGCCTCATACCTGCATACCCATGCTTATTGCATGTGGTCCTGTTTACCACAGCCGAGTTATCAGCCTAGGGGTTCTTCAGTGGTTATGGTCAGACCTTTGTGGTTAAAGATTCATGCAACTAAGTTACACTCGACAATAAAGAATCTAGCCATGCCATTTGCAAGAAGGCAGGTAGAAGGGGCAGTCAGAGCAAACTAAACAGGTCTTTTGAACAACTGCCTCACGGTTCCTCTCCCACATGCAGAATTTGGGGGTGTTGAAAGTAAAAGGGGAGTGGCTTGTAGTGTGGGGGGATGAGGATAAGGGGAATTAGAAGAAGGAGCAAATATGACCCAGGTGCACACATCATAGCAACTGTATCGACAAAGCCTGTATCGACAGGTTAATACACACTAACCTAAACCTGTGGTCTAGAGATGGGAACCGTGGCTTCTTACTGACAATTAAGATCCAGACTTCTCATTGTTCAGCCAATAAACTTGCAGTATGTTTTAGTCCACAGAACAGATCATGCCTTGGTCATATGCTCAGTATGTTTTTAACTCATTAAACATTATACTTCGTCATTTCCCTTTCATTCTGGGGAATGAGCGGGGGAGAGGGTGGTAGTTTGGGTCATCTTTGCTCTCAAGTGCCTCTCACAAACAGGAAAAGATTCCCATTACTAAATCAATAGTAACTACAGTCTTTGGTGCCTTGTACTTAGAGCATAAAATGGTCTTACCAACATGGTAGCAAGATCTCTCTCTCCCCGTCTCTCTCTCTCCTCTTTCTTCTCTCTCTCTCTCTCTCTCTCTCTCTCTCTCTCTCTCTCTCTCTCTCTCTCTGTGTGTGTGTGTGTCCTTTCTATCCTTTCCTCTCCTGTCTCCCCCTGTCTCTCTCTCCTTTCTCTCTCCCCCTGACTCTCTCTCCCCTGTCTCTCTCACTCCTTTCTCTGTCTCTCTGTCTCTGTCTCTCCTGGTTCTCCTCTCCTAGTTCTCCTCTCCTGGTTCTCCTCTCCTCTCTCTCTCCTGTCTCTCTCCTCTCTCTCCCTTCCCCTCTGTAACATCTGCATCTTTTCAATGCCTACACCACCATTCCAAGGCCATGTTCATGAAAGTCGATGTTCTTCTACTTATCTCAACTCCTTCTCCTGTCCCAGCAACCAAGGGGTGCCTCTGTGCTTTCCCATTTGCCTCTGTCATGGCTCTGTGACAGCTCCGGTGGCATGGTGTCCCCAGGGATGCCTCCTAGGCATTCCTTCTATTCACGTAACTCCCTTCTGGTCTCAAGAGGGAGTTTTAAGGGCTGGGAATAAGGCTCAGTGTTTGTGATGGTTAATATGGGCAATAAGACAGGATCTAGAATCATCTGGGAGACCTGCCTCTGGTCATGATCATGAGGAATTAGCTAGATTAAGTTATTCTCTGAGAATGCCTATGGGGGTTATCTAGGTTGGGTTGATTAAAGTGGAAAAACCTACTTTAATTGTGCCTGGCACTATTCCTTTGGCTGGGGACCTGTGTAAGTTTAATTTTTTTAAATGATGGCTTTGAAACACTTTAACCTTCCTTGTAACCCACCACCCACCAAAGGAAATGGAAAAGAAAGGATATGGAAGGGGGATGTAGGGGGAGGGGGTGGAGTGGACCTGTTTAGGAAGGTTCTTTGGAGCAACTCCCATCTGTGTTGTCTGGAAATCAGCAGTTCAGTTCACAGGTTAGCAGGCAACAGCAGCTTGATCCACTCACAAACACCTCAGGGATACACCAGCAGTCCAGTTCAGTAAAGTCAGAATAGCAACAGTGGTGGACATGACCTAGGAGAGACAGCCAGGCCTCGGCTTTAGCTCAAGTCAGCAGGAGGGACCAATGGGAACGCCAGAAACTCTCGGCTGTGCCTCTCTCAGGGAAGCAAAGATGCAAGACCTACAAGCATCGCACAGCTAGCTGTACCAGCAAGCCAAGCTCAGTCACTCCGTGGAGTCCTATTTAGACCCTCCAAACACCACACGTCCTCCACGTGCCGGCTTGCCTCAGCATGTGGCTTGCCTCACTCAGCACGTGCATCCAATCAGCCCCAGTCCTTGGAAGCAACAACAAACTGCAGCGCACCACCAGCAGTTTTTAATGCATTTCTCTCAATGTCATCCAGATATGCAGCTCAACTATGCAGTGTAAGGCGGACAAATACATGCATGTTGTTACCAAAGATTCCTTCATCACGTGTCCTTTCATGTGCTTGCTTTAGCAGAATACCTTCTCTCTTGTGTCAGCTTCAGTGAAACATTCCTTCATGAGTCCGCCTTAGCCTGTGTCCACTTTAACAAAACGTTCCTTCACATGTTTGCCCAGCAAAACACCACCCAACCAACTTCCCAAAGAAACCCTTAAGTTTCTATTTCAGTCCTGGACTGAAGACAAACGACAAACAGCTTTGCTTTCTGACTGTGTGCGTGTGTGACTTTGCCGCCATGGCGGACTGCACTCTTGATCTGTTAGCAAAACACAGACCTCTCCTTAAGTTGCTTCTATTGATTATTTTGTCCCAGCTGTGCATAAAAATAATTACTACAGTGGTAATGTGTGGTGTGCACTTAGCATGTGTGAGGCGCCACCTGAGTAAGAGAGGGACAAAGGGAGAAACAGAGAAGCTGAGACAGATGAGGAACAGCGGTAATAAAGTCCGCAGTCTCCCCACACAGAGCTGTCCAGTTCTTTGTGGTGAGCATTTACACTGTCCTGTCTCACCAGCTGGGCCACTCCAAAGGTACCCAGCTCCCCAGAGCCACACAAACTGCAACCACCAGCCATGACCCAGAGCCACACAAACTGCAGCCACCAGCCATGACCCAGAGTGACACAAACTGCAGCCACCAGCCATGACCTGAGAACTGGACCACCCATTGGTGCTTTGTGTTTGGATTCAGCTCTCTATAGCGTTGCAATCAGCCTGACTGACATCCATTCAGGTAACGGATATGGTCACCTTCAGGCAGTCCCTCAGAATCTAAATTACTGTGAGTCTGGAAGCTTTACAATCCTAATTAACAAATTAAAGATAAAAACCAAACACTTCTGCTCAACAGAGTGAGCATGAAGAGAATCTCCATTATCTATTGCTACCAAGATGTTCTACAGAGAACAATGCCAAAAATCACTCACAAATGTTTTTGGAATCA
>NW_022196913.1:64137596-64148120 GCF_008632895.1 Mastomys coucha
GCAAGTAATGTTAGAATATAAAAGCTAAACGGAGAGCACAAACATATGAACTTATACACTGAAGGGGGCTTTATAAAATGAGAGGGCTGGAAAGATGGCCCCATGGTTAAAAGAATTGGCTGCTCAGCCAGAAGTCCCAGGTTTGATTCCCAGAAGCTACACGGCAGCTCATACTATCTATCAACTCCAGTTCCAGAGGATCCGATGTCCTCATCTGGACTCTGGGGATACCAGATACGCCAGTGGGTCACTTACATTCAGGCAAAACACCTACACACATAAAATAATAAAATCATTTGATATGCCAACTTTCCTCCCTGAAAGAACTCGGGCATTATTTTGCCCTTGTGGGGAAACAGCATGGAATGATTGCGTGTAGACACTGGGCAGCAGAGGACTTAGAGGAGAACAAAGCCCTCAAGGTCGATTTCACACACCTAGATGCCCTTCCCACACTGCTGTGCAAAGAAAGAGCAAAGAGCAGACTCCGTGCTAAGCATCCAGGAGGGGTCTCAGAGCATACCTGCCCTGGGGTGAGGAATCACTACACTGGAATGAAACAAAGCGCATAGAGGCAGATGGTCGGGCTTCTGACCTGAAGAAAGCTCGCTTGACTCACCCGACAGGGACAGAGCTAGAAACACCCGTGTGAGTTCAGACTTAATTAATGGTCATGCGGATGCTGTGCGTGCTTGCGTGCATGCCCGTGCGTGCGCTTGCGCACTATGTTAGCCGAGACGTCTGAGAGACAGCAATGAAAGCGTTCAGTAGCAATGGGTCCCTTCCCTTCACCCCGCCCAAACCGGTCCTAATCCTCTAAGACTCAGGAGAACTATCATCCCTCCCCTTCTTTCTCTGAATGTCCTGCGCACCTCACTATCCCTTCCTGTATTCTGAGATGGTGTGTAAATTTTTCTCACCCCCTCAACGGCGAGTTCACACTCTGTCTTACTTACTGTACACTCTCTGCACACAGCTATCCTTGGTAGTAACTGGAGAAGGGACTGTGCTCAGGGACTCCATCCTAGTCCCTTGTCACCTTCCAAACCATCAGCTTCAGTTTGAGTGTCAGCCACGCCTCTTTGTGGCAGATCGTGGGAGCTGCTTCTCTTCTTACGGACTCCTCAAAACTCAAGAAGAGAAACAATGCCAACAATCTGCCGCTTAAGCAGGAAGAGCAAGTAGTTACTCTGAAAGGAACACTACTCGCTGGCCAAGCCGGGCTCCATCAGCCAATGGCTTTGGCAGGTGTAGACTTTTGCACTACTTTATTTGGGCTCTACATCTACCAGGCTTCTCCCCTTATTCCACCCTAATCTTTCCAACCTCTAACACTAGGTAGGAGAAAATAGAGGTTAGAGCGAAAGGGGACGTAGATCTCCTTAGCCTACTTCCTGCTGATTAGGGGTGTGGAGTTCCTAGCGGAAAGTCCAATCTTCATTGTCAGGATATCTCCAACCAGCAGTCCACAGCCCCTCTAGGGACTGTTTATTCTCTCTCAAGAGTCCCCAGAACTCCAAACGTAAACTATGTGCGGCGGGCAAAAGTCACACCCCTGCTAGAGCACGAGGCAAATCATAGTCGGCTGCGGTGGGCAATCTGAAGCAGCCCCGTATCCCACAAGCGGATTAAAACAAAAACATAGTCACATAACACAAATTGGTCAGGCTCCGGGTCTCACCACACTTCTTTCCCCTCCTCTTTTCCCTCTTCATTGTTTTCCTTTGCAAGCACTGAAAACCCAGAATGTGTCCCTTGAGACACAAATACTATAGAACCTCAGCATGGAGAGTGAGATGGGAGAGGGAACACAAAGTCTTGCCCCTGAGGTTGGTGACTGTGGTGGGCAACTTGACTGGATTTTCACCTAGGAGACACGTCTGGGCTTGTCTGAGAGGATGATTCCAGAGACTGTTAACTCCGGAGGGAGACTCTCTTTGAACATCAATGAACCGTGGTCCCAGATGGAAGAGAAAAAGGAAAAGGGAGAAAGGAAGAACTGAGGAAGCCGGTGTGGTACTCTGCATCCCTCAAACCATCAGGCAAATCGAGCTTTCCTTTCTTCGGTCTCTTTGTGCCGGGATTTTTGTCACAGCAAAAGAAATTTAACTAATACAATAAAAGCATTGTATTTAGCTAATACAATACTTTTATTGTATTAGTTGTAACCATTTGTAGCCATTTCTTCCAAAGGAGCATTTTGTGGTTTTTAAAAGAAGCAGAAGGCTGCCACTCCAAAGACTCAAAGTTATGCATCATCCTGTGACAAATTCCTTCTCCACTTGTTAGCAATCAAGAGGACGGTGGACCTTAATAATGCTGCTCTGCTCTTCTCTCACCAAAATACCTCTGCTGCCTCTCTGGGTGGAGGGCAACATCCGTTTTCCTCCTTGCAGAGCTGGCGGACTGATGCCCTAGGCTGTTAGACTGTCGGTTATACAGCAAGGAATGTGTGAGCCAAATACTTCAAGCCATCCTCAGAGACGGCCATGAACACAGATGAGACCCAATACAGTTACCTAGGCAACATACAAATGGAGGGATGAGCTGACCCTTCTGACTGGTCATTTAACAAGGAGCCTAGCCTGGGTATATTTGGGCACAAATGGGTGTATTGGGGGGCAAAAGAAAAAAATCACATTAGAGGAAAAAAGCTCCTATTGATTGATCCCATTGGAAGAAAGGGAACATATTGATGAAGAGTGGCTGATATCAGACGCGTTATTAGAAAGAGAGGAGAGCCATATGTTTACCTTGTGAAGCAGGGCATGCACATTAGACTGTGGTATCTCTCCTGGAAGTCCTGAGAACAGGAGGGAGTGCATCTGGAGACCCAGAATGATCCAAATAAGCTCTAGAAGAAGGCAAATCGGTCCTGGAAGCCTGACCCCTGTTTTCCACAGTATCATCCAGTCTCAGGACAGGAACACAAAAAGGAACTCAGCTGTGGGTGCCGCGGCCCCGCTTCACTTCCTTTAGAGCTGTTGTAGGTCTTCTCTGTCGGTTGCAGATACCAAGCATGATTTTTATACAGAAAGCCCCAGACTCCTGTTTTACTCTGTGGGCCACATAGACAGAGCAAGGTTGGCTGCCCAGTGAGCTCAGAGGAATTTCCTTTGATGTTCATGCATTTAACTTGTTTTTGTTCCAACCCCAACCAAAATCACAGAATTTTCTTTGGTCCTACCACAGATGTGAGGGACATTTTTTTTTCTTTCTTTACCTTTCCCCTGTACCCCGTCCTAGGTGGTGGACAGGAACTTATCTTTAGATAACCTCACTTGAGGACTTCAGCCCAGATGTGACTCTCATCATTTTCTGTTCATAAGAGCTACTCACATCTGAGGTCCAATTAATATCCACAAACATTGCTAATGAGAAAGTGGGTCCCTCCTGTCTGTGCCCCAGTGCTGACTAGCACCACCCTGACACTGAACAAAATTCCTGTCACAGAGTCTGAACCCTTGATTCTGCCTTGCTCTCCATTTTCTCCCGCTCTCTCTGCCTCTAACTCTCCCCCCATCATTATAATTTACTAGTCATTCTTTACCACAAATTCTCTCTAAGAGAAAAATTGATTATGTCGACACAATCACTCCTCTTACACAGAAGCCTTGAGCATTTAGCAAACTTAATCAGTATACAGTGGCCAAGCCTGAAAGCTAAGCTCGTTAAGCTATAGCCATTGAGTTTTGGACTCAGAGAGATCTCTCTCAGGTATTTAAGCTCTTTGGTTTCATGAGGATGATTTAAACACAAAGTGGCCTGTACACTCCCTTTCAGTCACTCTGCGGTGAGCTTGATCATTTTTTAATGTTGCAGGCAACATGGTCATTCAGGATAAGTAATGAGAGCCATTCCAATAACTTAAGCTTAAATACATAGCTGACCACAGAGTTTCCGCAGACCCCAAGGGCCAACTTTCCTGCATTGTGGCCACACTGGCTTTCAGTTGCCTGTTATAAAATGGTGGTTTTTACATAGTAAGCAAGCAATAACACCACACAGCCTCACAGCATAGCCTAGAAGGATTGAGGGAGCACCCATCAGCTTTCTTTTGGCTCTGTGCTTGTCTGGAAGCCAAGGGGCCAGTTTCTTTGGAACACATTGGCAGTTTAGCAGCGACCAACAGGATGACCATGCAACAATTCCCAGTCAGAGCACTATTGGGACAAGAATAGGCTCAGTAGAAAATGTTAGGAAGCCAATGATAGTCAGACATTCACGTACTAACAAAGTTCTCAATAAAAATACATAGTCTGCCTACTCCATTATCTGTTGTCATGTCTTAAAACCACCGCCCACCCTTACTGAGGATCTGTGTCTAGCACCCAGCACCCAGCACCCAGCACCCAGCACCTAGCACCCAGCATGTAGCACCCACGTCAGGCAGTGAACAATTGCATGTAACTCCAGTCCCAGTAGATCAGACACCCTCTCCACCCTCTTTGGCCACCTACACTCACTCTAACGCATAGGAAACCTATTTCTATTGCTCTAAGTCCACCCAGAACTGGCCACCAGAGAACTAGAGACCATCTCTGTAACCCAGAGCCTCCCCACACTGCTCAAAGTCAGTCCTAAATGGTTGAGGAAATCTGGAGGGGGCAGGACTCAGGCCTGGACCTTCCCCTCCCCCATCCCAGGTTTGTTCTGAGTGCCTTCTCTACAAAAACAAAAGAAGGAACAGTTTTCTCTGCAGTGGCATGAGCTGCTCATGTGACCTTAAGCGCTTCAGACCTAGCAGGAAGCGGGGCTGAAACTCCATTCTGGAAGCTCAATCCAGGGTTAACTATTTTAATAGCTGTGTAAGTTGGATTAAAAATAGAGAACTCATTTACACTTCAACATCTTGATTATGGAGAAGAGACTCGGAGGACTTTTAAAAAAAGAACTGTCTTTTTTTACTTCTTACCAATATTCTTATCAATGGGATATAGCTAGGGTGTACAGATTACACGGGCTATATCCACTCACACATCCCATCTTCAGGGTTTGGATCCCATCCTCTATGAGAAGCTAAGAGAATTCTGGCATATCCTTTCTTCATGCGGCATGGCCACCATTGGTGCCAGATTCCAGACACTAAAATAAGCAGCCAACTGGAACCTGTTCCCTTTCCTGGACGAGCACACTGAATCCAGGATACTCGCTATGAGATGCCTTGACTCCATTCAGCATCAGAGCCTGTCTTCCTTCATCTCACTTCCTCGGAGTCTCCTTGTAGACAAACCTCCAGGTGCAGGTGCCTCTGCAGACACCGAGACACTGATTAACAAGTGTCTTGCAACTGTTATCACTAATTCAAAGATTCCAGGCCTTGGCATGCATTTAGATTTTCACAATCTTTAGCCCCAACCAGAACATATTTTAAAAATCCAGCTTCCCACCTCCGTCCCTTAGAAAGTCAGTTGCTTACAATCACCCCTAGTAGGAGGTTAGAAATTGTTCAAGTGTCTCATGTAAGAGTAAGAGTTTCAACTCTAACTGACATAGGCAGAAAAGACAACTATGAAGAGACAAAGGCTCCGTGAGTGAAAGAGCTTGCCATGGAGCCCGATGATCTAAGTTTGGTCCCCAGGACCCACATGGTGGAAGGAGAGATGCAACCTCCCCAAGTGTCATCTAACCTCCACGTGAGATTACACGCGCTCACACGAGCGCACGCACACACAATTTAAAAAAAAAAAAATTAGGCCCTGAGATTTAATTCAATGGTATAGCACTTGGCTAGCATGTGCAAGGTCCTGGGTTTTAAACCCCAGCACACACACACACATAAAACAACATCATGATCTGGGCATGGTACACATGTCTATAATCTCAAACCTTGGAGACTGTAGCAGAAGTTCAAGCCTAACCCGGGCTTATGATGAGACCCCATAAAAATAAACACATAAGTAAATAAATAAATAAATAAATAAATAAATAAATAAATAAATGCCAGGTGTGAAACACATGCCTTTAATATCACCATTTGGGGGACAAATCTCTGTCTCCTAAGGGAAGGTTAGAAAAGGGGAAGGAAGGGGAGGGAGAAAGATCTTGCAAAACTCCCCAAATTTTTAGACTGGTTGAAAAACAAAATTCAGGAATTTGCAAACCAGGGAATCATGCTTCAGACCTGCCCGAAAGGACTCCCCTGCCCATGGACCCAGGACTAGAAACTGCAGCCCATCAGGATTCTCAGCCTAGAGACCCAGGGTACCACACCCTGCCGTCACTTGTTACAAAGGAAGCTAGGTATAAGGGAGTGACAGCCAGACATTGTTTCAGTCCCTGAGAAAATAGTTTGAGGGTGCCAGATTACAAATTTAAATGTTTCGTGAGTGGTTCTGTTGCTGCTGTGTGGGTAACATGGGTGCCGTTGTCCTCTGCACCCCGAGCATCCAGGAAGGCAGAGCAGAGCACATCTGCACAGTGCTCGGTTCTCCCGGGGCCAAGGCTCCGCGTCACCAAGGTTAGGTTGCCAGATAATGACTTCCTGTTTTTCAGACTCAAGACATATGTCACTCCCGGGTGTCTTAGTTAGCCATAAAATCTGATCATGATGGGTTCGTGTTGTAAGCTAAATAACAATTTATCCACCTATATAACGAATCCAGGGTATCTTTCAAAGATAAAGCCACATATGTGAGCCTTGATCTGTCCCCATAGTCAGACAAAAGGCCACCACACTGCCACTGTAAGATCTGTGTTACCACCATGCTTCTACTTTCCCACCATGATAGCACTGGGAGGCAGCATGGTCATAAATGCCAGGCTAAGCCATGGCAGAGCACAGCAGGGGCTGCACTCCTTTGGAAAGAGAATGGGTGGGCTTGAGACCTTAATGACAGTAGCACTTGGGCTAAGGAGGAAGGAGTGCTCAGCAGTTAGCGGCATAGCCACACAGAGGCACGCATGCAGACACAAGCTTCGAGGTTGTGAAGGGTTGCTTATGGGTTCCATTGTGCACAAGAATTAACTTTACCCTCAGCTGGAACAATATCACCCAGAAGAAGGAAGACAACTTCAAATGTATCCAACAAAATGTCTCTCACTGACGTCTTATTGAAACTCAGAATGGGCCGGCAGGATTCCCAGCATGCACTGGGAGCGCTCCAGTTAGCTTGGTGCAGCTGCAGGTGGCTCAGGAAAGAAACGCCCTGTTCATCTGTCTCTGACTTCAGCGACATCACTCTGCTGAGGTCTCATTGTGTACCTCGTCTCTGTCTCAAATCTATTCTTTTTATGGTGCAAAGAAACAAGGTCCACTTTTTAGAAAGAAAACCTTAACAAAATGTTATTGTTCATAGGGAAGTCCCAGATTCCGAATGAGAGTAGCTCATAGGCTAAGGAGCGCTATGAGGCTAAGGAGGGGGTTAGCCCCACAGCCACACAACGCACGAATGCAGACGCATAATTTAAGGTAGCAGCAAATCACACATCTAAGGAGGCCCTTTCCTTAGAATTAGCTTCGTTGTGTTCTCGTGTGATGTTAAGAAAAAGGGGGGTCAGCAAGCTTCTAGAGGTTCTGTTATAAGGATCACACCCACAGTGACCTGCACAACATAAGGGTGCCTAGTTACCAGCCACAAACCTGTCTGTAAATATCATCACCTTTAGGGAATGGGCTTCAACATGAGCTTTGAGGCCATCAACATTGGCCATAGCACCCCGCTAGATTGTTGGTTATTATACATACTCTGGCAGAGGCTGTGGACTGACATTCATTCTTCCAGCACACTTTTCAGGACATACCAGAATAATAGTAATGTTAATCAACTTACAATGTTTTCCCATTAAAGCATTTGAAGTGGATGCTGACATATGATGATCTAATTAAAAGCAAAGGGTGTTCAAATAGATGCTGTTGGCAGACAAAAAGAAGGCTGTAGTCCATTCTCTAATATCTTTGCATACCGTTGTTGGCATGGAAGGAGAAATTTAATTAACTTTCGCCTTCATGAAGTTTCATTTTTGTTAGCCCCTGGTGAGTTCAAAATGACTCAGGGGAAGGGGCTGGTACAGCACTCCTAGAATAAATAAAGAAACAAACCTCCTTGAAGAGGTGTTGGTGGGACTGACTGATGTGAAGCAGGTAGTTAGGAGTCTCAAGGTGACAGATGGTTCACTTGGACGATCTAAATAGACTCTTGACTTACCAGAGGGTCAGCTTAAGTTCACCAAGATGGAAGACAGAGGGGTGTGTGTGTTTGTGTGTGTGTATTTGTCTTAAACATTTTCACTACAAATCACAGTGGCTGTTTTTACTTTTAGATTTTACTTTTATTGTTTTTAATTTTGTATGTGTGTGAGCATGGGTTTGAGCATGAGTGTAATGCTCACAGGTGCCAAAAGATGGCAACAGATCTCCTGAGATTGGAGTCACAGGTGGTTGTGAACCACCTGACCTGTGTGCTAGGAACCAAACTCAGCTCGTCTAGAAGAGCAGTGAGTACTCAATTTTTTTAAGATTTATCTATTTGTGTATGAGTGTTCTGTTTGCATGTATACCCACCCACACGACAGAGGAGGGCATCAGATCCTATTACAGATAGTTGTGAGCGACCATGTGGCTTCTGGGAATTGAACTCAGGACCTCTGGAAGAGCAGTCAGTGCCCCTTACAGCTGAGCCATCTCTCCAGCATCCCAGGCCATTCTCTTAGCTGCTGAGCCAACCCCATCACACTTTGAGGGTAAGATGGGACATTTTATCATCCAAACATTACCCTGACCCTGCTGAGACTGCAGCCTCTGAGGTGATGTGTGCAGATCAGAGACAAAAGCGTATACACGTCTTTATCTCAGGCTTGGTGTAGGTAGGAAATACTATTTGTACAGGATGCTTCTCACAGCAGCTGTCAGTGTGACTAGAACAGTTGTTTGCACTGTCATCGTTTTTACTTAGGGCTATGAATATAAACCGTTTTTCCCCCCAGAATGGAAAAACATTCTAGAACATTGAAAGATGGCAAGTTAAAGCTAGAACCAAACAGAGTCTGTCCTGCCATCATATGTGCACCTCAGAAGCTCACAGGCAAGATAAAACGGTGCATGAGGCAAGTTCTATAGGATTAAAGGGGATTTTTCCTGGGCCAGAGAAGGAACTCCTAATGTGGCTGCTATGCAGGTGAGCAGGAACCTTCTTGGCTCAAATTTTCAGAGAATTTAAATTATGCATAGAGCCTAGCATCACCACTATCCCACACACAGACTATTCCCACAGCGCCCTCTGCTGGTGACAGGTAGCTGGTGCGATTGGGGATTTGCCCGGAAGCCCGCATCTCAGCTCTATTGACCTTGCACTTTCAAGGGCCCTGATGCCAACACAGCTGCTCCTGGCTCTTCTCCAAGGAGCTGATTCTCTTGACAAGGGCGGTGCTTCCAGAAGAACAGTTGTAACATGCCCCAGACCTTAGCACAACGGCCGCCATGATGGAAGAACCATCCAGGCCTTTCAACCGAGCGCAAAGGCAGCACCACCTGCCAAAACAGGAAGAAAGAGCTAATCCATCAAAGCTCATAGTTCTGGGAAAGTCCCTAAGTATATAACTTTGCTTTTTGGCTTCCATCTTTCCACTTCTTGTTAACTGTTCTTGCTAACTGAAGTGCGTCAGCCAGGATATGGTTTTGTTTTAAAAGCTCACCCTGAGAAAGGCTCAAGACTGCACTGGAATACCAAAAACCGTGTGTAGTCACTAATAAAGACTTACTATTGGCTTGAAACATGTCCCAGTAGTCATCTCTGGTGGACAGCTCACAGCAGAGTTTCTGAATGTCTGCACCTAATCTCTGTTTCTCCAGAAACCCTTTTTCGTTTAAGACACAATTAGCAAAATCCCTTGTGTTCTCCCAGACACACACATACATGGTTTTAATAGCAGGAATGCCTACAAGTGGATTCCAGCGAGGAGTCTTCTACCATACCCACAGAACCACTTGCCAGAAGAGAGTGAGGGCTATGTAAATGTCTAAGGAAACTGGCTCTCTATAAACACTGCCCATCTCATCCTACTAAGATCAAAGCTCAACTCTGTGGACTTCTCTCCTCCTCAGGACACACAGAAGGCCTGCAGTCTTGCTGAACACGTATGCTGGGAGGCCAGGAATAGAAGTGAGTGGCAATTGAGTGAGCAGCAACAAGAAACCACTGCTCTTGGCACTGAAAAGGAGGCACAGTGGCCCCACGACACCACTGGGAAAGCCTTTAACAAAATGCAACTTTGCTTGGGTGGTTAAGTCACTCAATTACTGAGCATCTCTCATGCACTCAGCTCTGGTAGGTGCTGGGGACGTGAGGACTAGGTTTTAAAAGGTCAAGCAAGTACCCCATGCTGGTGAAAAGAGTAGAGAGGCAAGACCCACACGTGTTACTCTAAGAATTCTCTCTTACTATTTGTTAAGGGGCACAAAATAAATCACAGTCAGGGAGAATTTTAGTAAAAGGGAATAGAAATCATTCCAAGCTTTGGGATTTAAGCAGGTGGTGGTGGTGGTGGTGGAGGTGGAGGTGGTGGAGGTGGAGGTGGTGGTGGAGG
>NW_022196913.1:64150447-64151461 GCF_008632895.1 Mastomys coucha
GTGGTGGTGGTGGTGGTTGTATTTTGATTGTCATGACCATGCAAGTGCCCTGGAAAGTTATTTCCTGAAGATTTTCAGTCGTGCAAAGCCAAGGCAGTCCGTAGTCAGACCCAGACGGCCTGGCACAACATTCCACACCAGTTGATCCAGAAGCTACTTACAAATTCTTGCACAAAGGCTCTCCGTGTCAAGCAAGGCGGAAGCTACTCACTCATGTGCTCCGCAGTGTTACTCGCTATTGCCCTATTCTGAAAAGCAGAGAGAGAGCCACAGGCTTGGACCAGCTCTTGGGTGGGAAAGACTCTGGATGGAGCCTTAGATGTCTGGGCAGAAAGTCCCCCAAGATGTATTGCGGGAAGAGGGTGTGGGCTGGTCTGTCACTGTGTGAGCTTAGTCTTGTTTTTATAAGGTTTGCCTATACTGTCTGGTCACCATCACCAGTGCCGTGCAAAGATTTGGGGCCTCTAAGCTTTCTGCACTGGAAGAAATTTGCAGGCTTTCCTATTCTATTTGGTACCAGCCAAGTGGAAGCAGGAATGGCAGCCACAGCTGATTTTTATCTCCTACAAATAAAGTTTTAGGGCTGGAGTTTCCTGCCTACCTGCCTTTACAGACCGAGATCCGTCCCTATTACGCTTAATATTTTATTTCCCACTCTGTACTCTGCACAACTAAATAATTAACTTCCTCCATAGCCTATCAATATGTCTTCCTTTAATTGTTAAACACGTGTTAATAATTCAAAAATTGGCTGGTGACCTCCTAGCACTCTTGTGGTTTCTGCAGGCCTCCGAGCTCTTTAAAGAGGGGCTGTCACTCCTGAATTCACCATCCACTAAAAGCTTTCTGGGTTTGTCCTCTGTCTAGAAGCTTCCTACTCGCCAATAAGGTCCTGAGGTTAAATGGGAGACAGAGTTCAAGGATTCTGGAGCTCTGATTCAATTAGAGCAAATGAGCACAGGAGAACCAGGTATGTCATGGTAGAGTGCTTCTGCCCAGACCTTGGGGACATCT
>NW_022196913.1:64151471-64155450 GCF_008632895.1 Mastomys coucha
TTAGGTTTTCCAGATTAACAGAGTACAGGGTTTTTATTTTTGCTTTTCCTTTTTTTTTATTATTGGATAGTTTACTGATTAACATTTCAAAAGTTATCCCCTTTCCCAGTTTCCCTTCTGCAACCCCCCCATCTCCTTCCCCTGCTTCTATGAGGGTGCTCCCCTTTTTTCTTAGTTTTTTTTTTCTTTTAACTGAAGTTCTTCATCGTTGGAGTGATGTCAGTACTAGGAGTTTGGGTTACACTAAACTCGTTACCCAGGCTCACCCCTCTTTCAAGGAGAAAGACAATGGCAACTGGACACTGTAAGCAAGGGGGCCGAGAAGCCTCAGAAGTGACCGCACCACGCACCACGCACCACGCCACGCCACGCACCACGCACCACGCACCACGCACCATGCACCACGCACATGAGGAAAGTTTTTATGATAGATGTGTGAGACAGACTAGCTCTAGGCCTTTGGGGAAGTCCAAAGCAGCATGGCTACCTCTCTGGGGCAGACTGACATGAGCCAGAGGTAGCTGGCTCCCTTGGGAGCAGAGAGGAGTGAGAGAAGGAAAAACAAAGGGGCTTCAGGGATGAGGGGAGGGGCCTGATGAACTGGGACAGCCCAGACTTTGCACCAGCAGGCAGTGGCTTGCAGGCCAAGTGGCTTTAGTGTGCATTAGAGGTACATGTCAATAAAGAAGTGTCTCTTCCTGGCAGACAGATGTCCTCTCCACAGGTGCCTGAGGACGACAGGAGTGGGCAGCTGCAGTCCTTCAGTAGTTCAGCTTGAGCAGAGCCGAGACTGTCAGTGTGATTGATTCTCCTTGGCCTTGGCAGAGAGAGTGGCTGGATACAGGCTTCCCTTCAGGACACACAGACAAAGAAACAGACCAAGGGGAGAGCTGTTTTGGAAGCTGCTGACAGCCTTTTTAGTGTTTTGTGATAAAACCTAATTCTTTAGAGTTCAAGCTATCCCTTAAGTGGCTGCCAGGCCTTTGTCAAATTTAGAAACTATACATATAATTGGAAAATCTTCTCCTCAGGCATACAGAAATTATGGACAGTTCTTTCCTAGGGCAGTTGGCGTGAATAAAGAGATAGCTGGGGCATGGGCCCACTGTCCCCTCAGCCCTGCGAAGCTCACCGAACTGTCTTATTCCAAGCGCTAAAAGCTGGATCTCAGGATTCTTTTATTTCTTTTATTTATTTTTGCTTGCATCTAATTTTTCTCTGTGGCATTTTGGGAGCCCCCCAGTAACTGCACATCAGCAAGAAGATTATTTTAAGCTGAAAAAAAAATCTTGGTATTCATCAAGTTCTGAATCCCATCCAGCCCCATATGCTCCGGCGACTGTTGCGTGCCTGACGTGTCTTCACCTCTAGACCACTTTCTTCTGTCCTGTGCTAACCAGGCCAATGTTGCCTCTGCGAGTCAGATGTTCTGTTGCTTGCTTTAGCGTTCTCCTGATCTTAAATGACGGGTGACATTTGACGTTTGGCTTCTCCGCCTGCAGCGTGGATGGCCCTGGGCCCGATTCAATTTACTGCTTTCATGAGATTGTCAGCCTTTGAAGTTAGGGTACCCAGTGTCACTCATAGGTGATGTCACTGCACTCAGAATTGTATAAATAAAGTGGTCTAGACATGGGTGGCAGGGAGCACCTTCATTGGATGCTGAAGACATCGGCCGTGTCATTGGCTGCTGAAACAGAGGATCTGGTTGCCCAGATCCGAGGGGGTCTCCCAGGGGGCCAGTGATGTGCTACCTGCTGTGGGCAAGCCCCAGCTCAGTGTGGCTACAGAGTCTTTCAACGAGCCAGGCCCTTTCCACACATTCTGAGACACAGACATTGAAGAACGCACCTTCCTATTTACAGATCCTAGCAGTGTCCGAGATGCCAGGAGAGAGCTCGCTCTGGATGCATCCAAGGGTGCTCCTCCTCCACGTCAGGGCTCAGCCTCTCCCTCCATTCCAGGCTTGATTGCTTGGGAACCTATTCCTAAAATTAGCACCTGCTATTATTAGGCTGGTTTCTCTCTGTACTTGACAGCACCTTTAGCTTTTTATCCTTGCTAAATGAGTTTAATCACTTGGGTTTCTTTTTATTTCAGTTTCAAAGTGCCTTTGGAAGGCATGGGGTCTAAGTCACTGGTGCATTTAAAAAAAAAAAAATGCAATGGGATGCGTTAGCCACCGCCTGTTTTCAACTCCTTAACTCATGCCAAGCATAAACAGCCTTTGCTCTCATGCCCATGAAATAAGTCTACTTGGATGGATTGGCAATCTGGTTGGGGTCATTGTGCCATGAGACTCCTGGCCAGCCAACAATGGGGGCGAGGGAGGGAGGATGATGATAGACGGGCATGGATTCCCACTCCTGCCAATTCGGGTGCTTGCTGAAGCTGCAAGGACAGCCAGGTTGGGACAAAACACCCTCATCTGGATAGAAAGGCTTCTCTTCAAATTCATTCATTTTAGAAACATTTAAAAAAAACCTAAGCTGAAGGAGTCTGGGTGTATCTCTTCTGGCTGCAGTGTGAGATGTGTCCAAGGAGTGATGTTCTCAGGGCAGCACAGGGAGAGACAACCCGCTTCCACTCAGTTATATTCCCATGACGTACGTAACTTGTACTCTATAATTTATAGTCTGCCTTCCTTCTTTTCCAGTGCCTTCCCGTCTCCTACCTGCTCTCTAAATAGAGTCAAACTCCAGTGAGATGGACCGTGGTTAGCCTCAGTCACAGCCTTGTGCTTCTCTGAATTCTAGGCCGTCTGGACAACTTAGGATCCAAGGGTCAGAAAAGGCACAGCTCTCCAATATGCATGGCTGTAAAAGGAAGATCTTTCCCAAGAGCTCATAGAGAAGAATCTAACACAACCAGCAAATTGAAAAGTTACGAAGTCCACAAATTCAATTAAAAGCATCAACCAAACTTGGGGGAGGGGTGGGGTAAAAAGTTGATAAATTTTCCACATTCGGGCCATTCTGATTAGCCTGGATAAGGTGACTGTGTCCCTTGAAAGACATGTATTAATGGCCCTTTTAGTCTTTCAGTAGGTTCTCTCAGGTCTCCCCCTGAAGTGCTTCTGCTGAGGAAGAGGACAACCTCTGGGTGGGCCCCCAGCTGCATCTGGAACATCTCACGTAGCATTTCATCTGTAGCAGAATGAGTCCCTTTTCCCCTGAGAGGGCATGAGTGCCATATCCCTTTAAGGGCACTTAGAGTGAGCAAAAATTGAATAATCTTTGCAATTTACTGGGGCTATTTCCCCCTGGCAGAGAACGAGGTCAGAGATGCAGGGAGCTAGAGAGTGAGGGGAGAGTCCAGCATCATCTCCACTCTGTCTAGCCACCCACTTTCAGGCCAGATTAAAGAAAAGTTGTCTGTGGATGGAAAACAAGCCTTCCCCTGGAGCTTCCCATCTCCTCTCATGTCCCAGACGGCCTTCAACACACAGCAGCCTCTCTTCTACCCAGCTCTAGGTCATTCTGCTTTGAAGGAGACAAGAGGAAAGTCCAGATCTAAAATGTGATTATGGCTCTAGGATTTGGAGAGCTGCTGTTTTTAGCAAAGTTAACTTCTCTAATCAAACTGATAAGGACTTGTCAAATCTCCACTTGTCTTGGGGGAGTGTGGGTCAGCCCTGGACTCCCAGAACTCCACTTAACCTCCACCACCGGAAAGTCGGACCAAAGCTATAAATTTGTCATGATGATAACTACTGATCCTGTACCACGACACCATCCAAACTCGGAAGAGGAGCTATTTATACACCATGTGACTATTTATGCACAGCACTGGGCAGAGGGCAGTGCTAACTAAATTAGCACAGTGTAATCCATTCTTATTTTGAGGAGCATGTGCTCTATGGGAACTCAGGCACGTGCATCTCACTTAGGAGTGTCCCACCAGTGACCACCTACATGTGGGAAGCCCTGCTGTGCTCTCGGAGATTCTCAAACCGAAACTACAAGTTGACAGCTAGTCT
>NW_022196913.1:64161683-64172344 GCF_008632895.1 Mastomys coucha
GCAGGTCTCTCACATTCCCGGTTCGTGGAAACCCACGCTAGGTAGGAGCTGCGGGACGGCATCCTACACTTGACTTCTACAGTTTCCTGCAGATATGACTATCCACTCTGCCCACATATTCTGACGGTAAAGCTAACAGCCAGTGACCCACCCCAGTGGAGGCAGCTGGGAGTGGGGTATAACTACTCCAGCTCCATTACGAGGTGCATACCCTCTCTTTCTCTCTGATTCCCACGGGCTCAAACAGCAGTTATGAAATGCAGAAACTGGTTGCCTCCCAATTCCCTCCAATGTCCCCCATAACTCCAAAGCAAAGACTCTTGGCCATAAAACTAGAGAAAAATGTCAAGAGTCAAGTAGAAAGGAAGTGGTGTTGGGGCTGGGCACACAACCCAGTACAATGTGTTCCCCATGGACAAGGACGTGGGTCCCCTCCCAAGTACCAGCGACAAAAGAAGAAAGGAAGTAGCGCTAAGAAGTCAAACACCTAAGACTAAGCATTGTAATGCTTCAGTTAATCTCCTCGGGAGCATCTACCATTGCTTACTAAAAAGCCAGCTGGTCTTCCTAAGGAATCACACACCTGTCGGGTCAGACCTGTCTTTCCTTCGAAATCCAAAAACCTTCCTGTTACAGCTCTAAACAGGTCACGTTCTCCTTCCTGTTACAGCTCTAACAGGTCATGTTCTACCTCATGTCCCACCTCCCATACAATAACAACAATAGATGATATAGGTAGCAGAGTTGATGCATTCCCTTCCAAATATCTTGCACACATTAACCCGTTTATTGATCATCTAGTCTACACACCATCTTAGGAGATGGTACTGTTTCCCCATGGAGCCTAGGGGAACTTAGCAACCATGCTGAACTCCCACAGCTGCTAAGTACTAGAACCAGGATGACAAAGGTCTGGGATGTACCCTCTGACCACTATAAAACTGCCAGTTTTCATTATTCACATCCCACTCGCTACTGCCACATTTAGACTCCTCCCCATTCTTTAGGCATCTCTACCCACTTCCTGGAATGTAAGCCTTTCGGAGATTACCTATGGTTAAATGTTGCACGAGACCCCTTTCATGCTTCACTTAAAACTTTGAAGTGAAAGATTGCCTGTGTCAAGACCTGACTGTGCTCCTGAATTTAAATTCCTCCATGACTCTCATCCTAAAGCCGTGCTATAAATACCACAACCTAAAACGTCCTGTTGGGCTTGTGCTCAGGCCTCCGTCCAGGCTATCCTACCTTCCCCAACATCAGCCGTCATGGCCTTCATTTCAAGAAAGCAGTCGGCTTCCTCCTATGGTGTCGCCATAGAATGGATGTCTAAGGAGGTCTCCTGCGGCTGCAGACTCAGTTAGCTTCTCATCCTTCTCATCCAGAGAAGGGCTTTGGCCCCTCAGCCTTGGAAAATGCCTCCCTGACTCAGCTCTCATTTTACAACTCTATGGAAGAGCCTTCCTTTTTCCTGAACCTTAGGTTACAGTCAGGCACACAATGGGATTCCTTGTCTAATAAGTCCTAGAACAGTCTCTGCCTCACCTTTGTGTGACATCTCTCATGTCTAAAGTGATACTGAGTGCTCCTTAAAATATAGTGAGTGCCACTCAGCACGTGGTGAGTGTTCCTTATCACATAGTAGGAGCTCCCGTTAATATACTGAATGCTCCTGAGCACATACTGAGTGTTCCTTATCACATAGTGTTCTATGTTTACTGAACAAATATCCAGTGGAGGAAAGGTGATGATGGATCCATTCAATCAATAGACCTTAACATTTTTATTTAAATGAAATGAAGCCAAATGACAAAACAACTGAGATACGTCAGGAAAGCTATTGAGCCTTCCTGGACCCTGTCCAGGTTCAACCAAACACTGGAGCTCATCAGTCTCCCTTCTCTGAAGGATGGATGGCCTGGGTGAGCAGTGGTGGAGAGAGAGCAGGAGCTCAGAACAGCTAGTGGGGCCAGGCACAGATGGTGGTGGGCACAGCTGGTGGTAGGCACAGATGGTGGTAGGTACGGATGGTGGTGGGCATGGATGGTGGTGGGCACGGATGGTGGTGGGCATGGATGGTGGTGGGCACGGATGGTGGTGGGCACGGATGGTGGTGGGCACGGATGGTGGTGGGCACAAATGGTGGTGGGCACGGATGGTGGTGGGCATAGCTGGTGGGGGGCACGGATGGTGGTAGGTATGGCTGGTGGTGGGCACGAATCGTGATGGGCAACACTGGTGGTGGGCACAGATGGTGGTGGGCACGGATGGTGGTGGGCAACACTGGTGGTGGGCACGGATGGTGGTGGGCACGGATGGTAGTGGGCACAGATGGTGGTGGGCACGGATGGTGGTGGCTCTGGCTGGGATCATCCAGACCTGTGATTTGTTCTGGGAACCTGATTGCTTTGAAGAGAGAAGCTAGGGAAGCCGCTTCTTTCCTTCCTCCCGAACCGTTTCCACCCAATACACCATAAAACAGCGGACTAACTAAGCACAGCCCGGGGAGCTCAGACCACTGAGGGAGAAAGGGGCTTGGTGGGAACAAGCCCTCATACTCTCACCGGCAAGGCAACTCAGGGGAAATTTTGTCCAAAGGGAAATTGGGGAAAGTGGAAGTTGTTGGGAAAGGTGAAAACATCCTTGAGACTGAACAGCCTGAGTTTTGAAAAGCTCTATTTTTCTCCTCAAGAACACGTATTCTTCCATTCTGGATGTCTTCCTCGGTACTGGTCACCAGACTGTTTATTTTCATTTCATTTCTAAACCATGCAATGGCACCCAAGGCAGCAAGGAGTGGGGAGAGAGGCAGTGTCGTGTGGGAACAAGAGACTGTGCCGGCTGCGGTGAGGGGCAGACACACAAACATCCGGACACCTAGAGAAGAGTCATGAGTACAGAGAAGTTGGCCATGTTGTCTCACAGCCATCACCGGATGTTATCCTGCCTTATAAGGATCGGCTTCAAATCAGCCTTGTGGCATGGGGAAGTGATCTGACCACTTTAACTCACATATTTTTCATTGTCAAATACAAAGTGGAACCCAGATGGTCAATGGGGGCGAAACAGTTCTCAAACAGGTGAGATCAGATATGGGGAAGCTCTCAGGGCATCTCCAGTCCTAAGACTCCCACAAGATGGCTGCACAGTTATGGCTTTTATTGTTTGTTTGCGTTTGTTTTTTCACCCCTGGAGAAGCAAGGCATTTCCCACGGGCCACACTGACTTCATTTTTCTGCGGTTCAGAAGCTCTTTGTCGGCTCCCGTTTTCAGAGGAGTCTTCAGGAAGGCCCTCATGGACATACTTTTCTTAACCTCAGTCAGTACTGTGGCGATAGAAGAAAACCCCAAGGAATAAACCACAGTTTTGGCTCCCAGGTCAACAGCTTTTAGCACCATGGCTTCTGGAAGCATCTGTAAAAATCAAGTGTGTCTGAGGAACACAGAAGGCTGGACTTTTGACAAGAGGTCAGGATATCTTGCTCACAAACTTGCGTTTTAGTATCTCAGGTCCACTGGAGAACACAAACTTCCTGCAGCTGGGATGTCACGCTCAAGAGTCTATGCCTTCTCTGCACTGAGTGGAGACACTTCCTGGAATAGTCAACCCTAAGTTCTAATAACCCAGTAACCCATGAACAGTGTTGACAAGGGTCCCCATTTGCCCTCGAGGTGATTTTTTAAAATTGTATACAGGGCTCTAGCATTAAAGAGATGAATATACGCAGGTGTGAGCATGTATGCGTGTGGGAGGCGCATTAGAATAACTTTCCATATGTCAAGAATTTACTAATATCCTACCTTTGGCTAAGCATTTACCTGGCATTTTGGGAAATGCATGCATGATATCAATTTCCATTACTTCAGAGCCCCTCTGGCTAAACTGCAAAGGGACGTTAGCCATGCAGAAGGACCCTGTTTCACTGTGTGTCCATGCATACATGTGCACATGTGTGTGGAGGCCAGAGGTTCGTAGCAGGTGTTTCCACTCTCATTCTCCACATTATCCTTCGAGGCAGGGTCTCTCATTGCACAGGGGTCGGCAGTTAGCCACACTGGCCAGGCAGTGAGCTCCAGGGATCTGTCTGTCTCTGTTCCCCCTGCAACAGGACTGCAGATGAGTTCACCATGATTGTCCTTTATGTTAGTTCTGAGAATCTGAACTCAGATCCTCAGGCTTGTTCTGTGGATAGTTTGCTTGCTGAGCCATGCGCGGATCCTCAAAGCTGTGCTTTGATCCTCTCTGTCACACGGTATAGGCACTGATACCCCAAATTCTCATTCCTGGCTATCAATTACTCTGAAAGACTTCTAATCAGAGGGGTCAAAAGTTTAAGATTGTCAACCATACCTTATCATTTACCGACCTCAAAATAGCTCTTGAGTTTTAGGTTGATGGACGATATCTTCCACCTGGCTAGAAGGTTGCCTTGAGAGGGCTATCTCTGACCTACTACTGATGGGAAGGCTATGATTCCAAGATTGAGAGCACAGGAGCTTTTGGATGTTTCAAGGTGGGGCTGGACAAAAGGATGAACCCATTCCCTACTTGCACTGGTCAGACTCTGAGACCTGAGTCAATGCCACAGGTACAGTGTCTCCACTGGGCCAAGCTAATGTCCTTGAACCTTGGGTATAGTAAATGCTTGCCAGAGCCTGCTTCCTGCAGAGTCCCTTTAGAGCCTGGTTGGATTCTGTCCATTGTCATCCCACTCCCTGCTCAGGAGTCTGGCTTTGTAACCCTTACTGGAACTCGCACTGGAAGGATGTTATGTTAGTGGTGTTACCATCTTTCTGAATACAACCAGTGCAGTGTGGCAGTGTTCATCTATGAAGAACACAGTGGCCATTCTTCCAGGAGACAGCTCTCATTTGCTGTGTCTGAGCAAAGTGAGTGTTTCACAGCTGATGAAAATGTGTTGAGTGCACCACATCTTAATTTTAAAGATTTCTGGAGACTAGCGAGGCGACTCAGCAGTTAGGAGCGCCTGAGACTCTTGTGGAGGACCCAGGTTCAGATCATAGCACCCAGATGGTCGTTCACAATTGTCTGTAACTACTATTCCAGAGGATCATTGGCCTTCTGACCTCTCTGGGCACCGGCTATTCACATGGTACACATACATGCATGTAAGCAAAACACTCAAACACATAATAAAATATAATAATATTAATAAAATAGCAAAACTGGTGCACCATCACGCTTGTGGAAATGGACTAAGTCCCACACCTCCTGTACCAGCTGCCAAGCTCCCAATTAGACACCGATGGACCAGTAAGCAGGAAGTGGTCTGACAGACCAGGAAGCCTCATTCCTGAGAGGGTTAATCATCTGCTTTCCAAAACAGCTGTCAGTAACTCTCAAAATGTAGAACTCAGAGACACTTTTCTCTGGTGCATGGGATCTCTCAGGATTTTCTCTGTCCATCCACGAAGTGGAATTTTTTTGGTTTCTTCAGAGACTCAGTTGTGTCATGTGATGTTTTTCTAGAAACTGCCTTATAAGGCAGTGGAATTTGTTTTGCTGAGAACAAAACGCGTGGTGTTTTTCTGGAAGCTGCCTGGCAAAAGGGCGTGTGATGGTTTGCTGGAGTGGATGCTTGAGAAGACACTCGGTGTTTGGAAACAGACAGTGGATGACACTCTGGCATTGGGTCCCCCTGCCACTCTTTGCTGGTCTCTGTTGGGCTTTGCTTATGACACTGGTCTTGGCTTATAATGTTCTGGCATTGGGTCACCTTGCTCTGTGATGTTCACCTTTGCTTGTCATGACTTCATAGAGAATAACTTGCCAAAGAACTTTTCATGATACTCCAGCCCCTTTTTGCCACTATAGTTCCAGAGGATCACAGGGAGGATTGACGGAGCCTCATGGTTTCCTCTGGGTTGATCTGCCACTGCTGATTCGTTAACGGTGTTTGCAAGTGGATCGAGCTACTGATGCTCATTCCTGTGAACTGAACTGCTGATATCCTGACAATGAAGGTTGGAGTTGCCCCCTCTAAGCAGGTTCACATCCTCCTTTGCCCTATTAACCTTTCCTTTCCACTACCTCTGGTGAGTGGTAGGCTAGAAGGGAGGTTAAAGTGTTTAAGAACCCTTATTAAAGGGGGTTTGGAAAAATCTAAGACTACACATCCATTTTCCCCTTTCCTAAGTCATATCTACTTGCATGGCAACTAGCCTCTTCTGAGTTAAGATTAGAGGTGATCCAGGGGAAATAGAGTACCTTCTCAGGCTTCTTAATCTCATTAATAAAAAATTTAAAAGTGGGCTCAAAGGAAAGCTCAAGGACAATTTTATTACAGTTTAAAGAAAACCTTCCAGGAAGCTAAGGTATAAATCTCAGGAGCCTCTGAGGAAAGGAGAATGGGGAAGAGAAGGAAATAAAGCATGCTTAGAAAAAATGGAAAGGAGAAATTGGCCTTACACAGCTGTGTGGCTGTGGCCTCTAAACTACTACATTAGGAGTGGGATTCTAGGAAGAAAAGGTACAGCCTCTCTCTCTCTCTCTCTTTCTCTCTCTCTCTCCCTCTCTCTCTCTCTCTCTCTCTCTCTCTCTCTCTCTCTCTCCCTCTCTCATTTTTGGTTTTTGGTTTTTTTGAGACAGGATTTCTTTGTGTGGCACTGGCTGTCCTGGAACTCACTCCGTAGGCCAGGCTAGCCTCAAACTCAGAAATCTGCCTGTCTCTGCCTCCCAAGTGCTAGGATTAAAGGCGTGCACCACCACTGCCCAGCACAACTTCTCATTAAAGGGATAATTATTTTACACATCTCTTTAGCATGGCTAAACCTTCCTGGGTAGTCCCTTGACCAGGTGAATGACCCACCCCATCTAGAATGTTGAGTTTCCATTCAGGCCAGATATTTCAATCTCTTGACCATAGAAGTTTTCCTTTATGGGCCCTTTTGTTAGTATAACAGAAACTTTAAAAACCAGAAGTCGAGATGTGCCTTCTTGGTGTGTTTACCAGTCTGGAGATCTGCATGCCCTACTATGTGCTACAGGGCAAGTCCATCGACTTAAGCTGGAACGCATTCTCCAGTTTGAAGTTCTTTGAAGCAAAAGAAAAAAAAAATAAAAACAATAAGGTTTACGGTAGGAAGCAGCCAGAGATGCTCCACACAGAGGACCCACAGCTTATGCTCAGGGGGCAAGAGCAGTGAGCTAGGTCTGGGCCACTTGTATGAGAGGATGATAAGAGTGCACAGAGGGCCCGACTCCTTTCTCTTCACCATCCCTCAGGAGCAGGCTCTGAGCAGTGATGTGAACTATAGGCACAAGTGACAGAGGCCTCCAGGAAAACAGGGCAGGCCAACTGCTGGGATTGGAAAAGTTAGAGCAAAGGAATGCCAGTCAGCATCAGAGAATAGTTTTCCTGAATAATGTACATGAAACCCAAGACATACCCTGATTTTGTAGCACCTAAACAGTGATGTTCACAGAGGGGCCCCAGCCCTGATGTGCATGATGGCATCTAGCAGTGTGTATACAATGTGTACAAATGTATTCACTGTGCAAATATAACAGTGTTGGTCTTAAACCACCCTAATGGCTGTTTTACTAACATAAACGACAACACAATATGTTGAAGTTATTTCCTAGTTTCTTCTACCAAAATGAATTGCAAACTTAAAGGACTTAATTGTTTAAAGACCAAACTAGAAGTTACAGTGAGTAAATTATAGGGTCTGAGAGTGGGGCTGGCTTCCTGTTCTGGTAACAGTGGCAGGGATTGCAACAGTAATGCATTGCCTAACCAAACACCATCAAACAAATGCAAGAGGATTATAATAGCCTCCAAATCCATTAACATAGTAAGCGCATGTGCAAAGCCTAAGGCCAACAATCAAATGGCAACACCACAAACAGTGAAGCTAGTTAAGGTTCAAATCCACTGAAGTCAAAGGAAATGGCACACTGCTATAACCGCATCACTGAGGGGCTGCAGCAGCGGGACCACAAGTTCTAGGACAACCTGGGCCCCACAGAAAGATTTTTGTCTCAGAAAAAAAAAGAATAAAATTAGTGCAAAGTTGTGCCCATTACATAAGAAACAGGCAAAGGGCATAATCAGCAGTTCACAAGAACAGAAAGACAGACAATAAGCTTGTTCCTGTTTTAAGAAACAATATCCTAAATGATCAAAATAGTGAAATTATTTAAATAAAAATAGCTTTTGTTGAAGTTGGCCATTTAGAAAAGAAACAGCAAAAATAAAGGAGACCAATTAATGGCAATTTTTCCAATTGACCATTTCATACTAGATATTAAAAGGAAAAAATCTTCAGTTGACACTGGAATTCCACATTTTACCAGAAGAGATAATAAGATAACTTAATGACATAATCAAAAATTAAATACATCCTAGTAGGTTCTTTCTAAGAGGTAAATATTACTGAATATATCAACATCTATTCTACAGAACACAGGATAACTTCAAATTATATTGGGAAAATGTTCAAGGACTACTAAGTTTTAAGGCAGGTTATAAAACTGTGGTCCTCAGAGACTAACTATGGAGCAGAGACTGAAGGAAGGACAAGCCAGCCTAATATAGCTGTCTCCTGAGAGGTTCTGACAGCACCTGACTAATACAGATGTAGAGGCTCACAGCCATCCATCGAACTGAGTACAGGGACCCCAATGAAGGAGTTAGAAAAAGGACCAAAAGAGCTGAAGGGTTTGCAGCCCCTTAGGACAAACAACAATATGAACTAAGTAGTACCCTTAGGTACTCCCAGGGTCTCAACCACCAACCAAGGACTGCACATGGTGGGACTGATTGCTCCGGCAGCATGTGTATAGTAGAGGATTGCAAAGTTGGTCATCAATGGGAGGAGAGGCCCTTGGCCCTGTGAAGGTTCTGTGCCCCAGTGTAGGGAAATGCCAGGGCCAATAAGTGGGAGAGGGTGGGGTGGCAAGCATGGGGAGGGGGGAGGCAACAGGGGTTTGTTCTTGTTGTTTTTGTTTGTTGGTTGGTTTGGTTTTTTGGAGGGGAAACTAGGAAAGGAGAAATCATATGACATGTAAATGAAGAAAATATCTAATAAAAAAAAACCTGTGGTCCTATTATTTACATGTACTTATTTTGCAAGGCTGAGGATCGAACCCAAAGCCTTGGACATACTAAGCAAACATCATACCACTGAGCTTCACCCCTAGGTCCTGTCATCTATTTACAAACAGTATTTTTTATTAATTAATTCATTTGCAAATGTAACATATGCATATATGAATTGTTCTTGACTTACAGTGGAGTTGTATCCAATAATCATACTGAAATTGAAAATGTCCTAAGCTTCCATAGCTGAGCAACACAGCACACAGTGGGGTGGCAGTTGCTTCCTCTGGTGACTGAATGTCCAGCCTGGCACTCAAGTGGACCAGATTCGAAGTGCAGCCTCTGTTGAATGCATGGCTCTCACACTGGCACAAACCAAACCAACCTGACCTGAAGAATGACCTTCAAGTGATAACTTGCTTTCTTTGCACAGTTTATAAATATTTAATAAGCTTGTAAACACGGGTTTGTTAGTAACATTTTAAAATGTAACAAAAATGTATGAACAACATATCACAGGCTTAGGTTTCTCCCCCCAAACTAAGTGGCTTCCATTGACTATTTCCATAGTGGAGGCTGCTCTCCCTCCCCTGACCTGCATCCAGTTCTTAATAATTCCCTTCTCGTCATGAAGGAATTATCCAGAACCCCAAGCTCACTCATTTAATTTGCTCCCAACCTCTCCCTTACTCACTATTCAATTAACATTGACTCATTTTAAGTCTTGTTATCTTAAAACCTGCTCTGCTTAATCCATCTGTTTGTTCATGGGAGGCACCTTTGGTCCTTCTGAGCCTTCACCCTCATTAGAACACCAGAGGAAGTCTGTGAATAAGTGCTGCCCACAGAGATATGTCCACTCCTCCAGTGTTTGTTCTGGGAACTGCTAACTGGACTAGGTAGAGGATTCCACCTTACACCAGGACCCAAACAGCAACACATTCACACTGAAATATTGTGTAGATGTAATCTACGGCTGCGGCCTAGGCCAGCATTGGGCTCCTGAAGTGACTTTACAAAAGCAGCTAATTGCCCCAGGTGTCAGTTGCTTGGTTTCCAAAGTGTCCGAACAGTATCTGTGAAGGCTTCTGAACCTAGAGTACAATGTTTCCTTCTCAACCTACATCGCATTGTTCTAGTAAGTCTCTCAAAGTAGGCCACAGCCAAGAATCAGCACAAAGGTTCTCTCACAGCTGTTAGTCCATTGGAGTGGGAATTTCTGGTTTCTTAACAACTCAGTTGTGCCATGTAATGTTTTTCTGGAAACTGTCTTGTGAGAGGGCATGTGATGTTTTTCCTGAGAACAGACATTTGAGAGCGTGTGTGATATTTAGAAAGAACATAAACAGGATCCCACAAACAGTGAGAGGATGCTCTTGCATTGCTGCACTGTGCAACACTTCGATGGTCTTTGCTAGTCCTCACTGATGCACCAGAGAACTTCTCATGGTATTCTGACTGATTCTGGTCATGCCTTGCTATTTCTGCTGGATGGAGCTGCTGCCACTACTGATTTGTATTTGGTGTTTGCTATTGAACTGGACTGCTGGCATCCTGACAACAAAAAGTGGAATCTACACACACACACACACACAC
>NW_022196913.1:64172380-64188247 GCF_008632895.1 Mastomys coucha
CACCACCACCACCACCACCACCGCCGCCGCCAAGGAACTATGTCCATAACACCCTTTTTACATTAGCCTTCTTTTGCCCTTACTCTGGTCAGTGGGTTAGAAAAGAGAGGCTGAAGTGTTTAAGAACCTTAAATAAAGTAGGTTTTGAAAAAGTCTAAGTCTACAGTTCATCTTACAAATTACTCCAATGTCTGTTGCATGTTATGAGTAATGGCTATTTTCAGAATCTTTCCTCTGGGTTTCTCTTATTCTTTATCTTCTCTCTTATTTCGTCTTCCAATCAAAGACTGACTTTTCATTTTCTACCCCAAAGAAGCTCATCATGTGCAATGTTTTTTGCTCACATCACAGCTTATGTGAATGAATGGCTCTAGAAACAGAAAAGCAAGAACTGTAGGAGATGCCACCTAAGAGACCTAGGATTCTGTGCCTTCCTATAACTCCCTGCATCCCTCCACACATCCCAAACACAGCAGTACTAACTCAAAACACTGGAAAGTAGCTCGAGATATGGGTCAATTGTTAAGAGCACTTACACAGGACCTGAGCTCGGTTCCCAGCATCTACATGGTGACTCAGCCATCTGTAATTCTACTTCCAGGGGATCCGGTGTCCCGTTTAGCCATGCTCAGGCACTGCACATATGTGATGCACATGCATATATGCAGACAAAACACTCATACACATAAATCAAAGATAATAATTAAAAAAAAAAAACACTGCAGATGAAGGGAAACTGGGTCAGTAGACAGTACCAAGCAAATGCACTTCTGACAGCTTCTCTGGGTGGTGGCTTTTCATAAGACGAAGCACAGTATTTGACACGTGACCTAACATGTATGGATATTTATGGCAGAGAAATAGAAGCTTCACTGCTCAAAAGCCTGTATGCAATATTCTTAGCAGCAATGTTCTTAGCAGCTTTGTTTTTAATCACCACGTAAATCACCCTGTAGGTTACAGTTCCTGCTCTGGGTGAATGGTTAAACAAAGCTATGCCAGGACATTCTGCTGGGTAGAAAATGTGACCAACGGCTGACCCATACACTAACCACAAAGAGCTAAACTGAGCAGCAAAACAAACCACTTCACAGGGTGCAGCTGTGATTCTGTACCCATGTCAGTGAGATAGAATGGCTGACATCATGTGCTTCTCTGCCACTGTAGTAAAACACTAACCCAAGCAACCTAGGGAAGAAAAGGCTCGTTTGGCTTGTCAATCATGCCCCATCACTGGGGAAAGCCATCAGGAACCTGGAGGCAGGAGCAGATGCTGAGGCCATGGAGGGGTGATGCTTATTGGCTTGGTCTCCATGGTTTGCTCAGCCTGCTTTCTCATATGACCCAGGACCACCAGACCACCCTCCAACACCAATCATTAGTGAATAAAATGCCCTACAGGCTTGACGGAGGTGATTATTCTTTCTTCCCAGGAAGGTCTAGGTTTGTCTCAAGTGGGCAAAAAACACATGACCATCAGGAAGGGAAGAATACAGGCATTCTGGAGGGGGGCGCCCTGTATTATCATCATGTCAGTCACAAGAATCGCATGGGATAAGATCACATAGAACACACATTCACACACACAAATACCACACCACACACATATCACATATGCACACAAATATACATACAAACACACGCAGAGAGAGACACAGAGAGTTACACACATGCACAAAGACACAGAGAGACATGGTAAACAAGGGTGTGCAGATCTGATGAGACTCAAACCTAGCCACTAGACAGCACCACTATCGATTTCCTGGCTCTAATATTGTATTGCAATCATGCAAAACCCAGGGAGAGGGTGTGGGCCAGCCGGATGGACGTACATGTGGAGACCTAAAGAATCGGCCAGTGTTGGATTTCTCTTCAACACTTGTCAGAGGGAAATGCAGATCTCTCCCTTATAGTCCACTGTGTTTCCTGGAATTTTAACGATTCCTATTTTGTGCGTTGCCATGGTGATGTTTAAAGAGGTGAGAATTGTGCAGTGCTGTACAGAGGATCTGACTCTCTCCCAGAGGCTCAAACAGCATTTCTTCAGAGTAGCAGATGCCCACTGTCTCCCACCCACCAAGCTTGGCCAACCTCACAGGTCATCTGCAGCCTGGGATGTCAGGGGGGGCTGACACATATGGGGAAGAGGGCAAGTGATGGCAGATGCAGGCACATGAGGGGTATCGGAAAGATGAGGTGTTCTCGACTCCATCCCCTACCGGACCTATAGGCCTGAACCCCAGGTGCCCTCAGCAGTGACCTGATCACGGTCACACTCTCTGGGCTCTTCCTTTCTTCCTGTCACCCCCCAACTCCACTGTCCAGATGAAACCAATGAACCTCATCTCTGGGCTGGCTTTTTCCAGGCCTGATTAATGGAAGGTTCCTAAGTAGGTTCTGGAAATCCATTCTTTCACAGCTCAGAATTTTACTTTCCCTAGTCTACAGTAAAATCAGGATGCGTGAAGCATCCTGGAAATTTAGCAAAATATAACTTTTAAAATATTCGTTTGTGACTGATGGTGATGACCTCATGTGGTTGCCTGGTCACCATCATAGACATTGACTTTAAGCTGTGTGTGTTGGGCACATGGCTGAAAAGCCTTATTCAAAGTCTTATTAAAAGCCCCTGTAGTCTGGGGCTACAGGGGATGCTCAGCTATTAAGAACACTGGCTGCTCTTTGCGGAGAATCTGGTTCCATTCCTAGCACCCACATAAGACCGCTCAGAATCTCTTAACTCCCTGCACCAGGTCATCCAACGCCATCTCTGGCCTCCGTGGACACTGCGCACAAGTAGAGCACAGATATGCACACAGGCAAACACATAAAAACAAACCTTTAAAAGGTAAAAGGCACACTCGCAGAAGCCGCCCTCAAACACATTCTTCCTAGAAAAGTGGCACACAGTCACAGGCCACACGGCTCAGGTAAGCGTGGGCCACAAGTACCATGAACCCCAGTGCCTGGAGTGTACAGTGACGACAACTGTCCTTTGTCTAGTGACATGGTAGCCATGGTAACGACGCGTACAGATGATTCGCCTGACTAAGGATGGAGTGTAAACAAACCTATTATGCTGTCTGGAGGGGACTGCAGAACGGACATCTTCAGCAGTTGGTGAGGATGGCCTGCACGTTCCCCTCTGCATGCAGTTACTATTTTAGAGTTCTCCCCATCTGTCATTAAAAGGTGCACCGTGAAGCAGCCTCCGGCACGGCTGTGTTTACCAAGTCTCTTGTCTGGAGGTCATGTGGTTGCCCTCAATGCAAGAATACCTCCACGGCATCGGGGTGCCTGAGGATGTGAGTCTCAGAATGGCCCTCCTTTAAATGATATCTCTGCTGTGGTGGGAGAGGCGATGAGACACAATCAAAGGGCCAGGTGCTGAGTTTCCAAAGGGTGGCGTGGAGTCAGACAGCCGGAAGCAAACTGGTAGGGCAACAGAAATAGTGGGTCCTGAAAGCCAGTCTCGTTATGAGCTGCATGGGTGACTTTTTAAAAAACACTTTAATTCTTTGAGAATTTCGTACATTTACTTTGCCCATGTTCACCCCCTACTCCTCCTAGATTGGTCCACAGCTTAGAAAGTTTACAGCCTCATCCCGTTTCCAGTTTGTTCTCCATCTCACACTTGTATCCTGCCTCCAAGCCTGCCTCTGCACCCCGCCATGCCTCCGCTCAGCCATAACAGATTCTTATCCCTCTGGAACCACTAGCAGAGATGAAACTTCCTTCCATAAGTTGTTTTGGGTCACGTGGTTTTCACAGCAACATAGAAGGAACTAATTCGCTGTCCTTGTAGGAAGCATAACCATTGGGAATCTGTGTGAGAATCCAGAGATGGAGGTTGGGGCCTCTGACTCTCGGTGCCTGGTCAGCAGAGAACACCGTAGAGCAACATTCAGGTTCCACTCAGAGTGACCAGTACTGATGACAGCTTGCACTGGCTGGCCATGTATTTGCAAGTCCTTTGATTCATCAGAGAGGGTGACCCCAGACATCAGGTCCCTTCCCTCTTAGTACCAAAACTCTTTGCTTTACTGTGGCCTTTGTTTCATCACCCTGTCACAAGTCAGCCAGTGTGATCAGACAGCCATGTTGAAAGACCTTTGTCATTTACTCCCAAGCAATTAACCCCAGTGCCCAGCTCGGAAAGCACGGCACACAAGACAGACAAAGCTAATTGGAAAGCAGTGATAAAGTCGGAGGAGCACATTGTGTGTCCTCCAGACTTTCTGGAGGGTCACAAATTTCAAGGCGATCTAATGCTTGCACAGAAATAAAACTGTGGAGCAGAACAGAGGCACCAGGAACAGAGCACATGGATGTGAGATGTAGCTTTCAGCCCTGCCACAAGAGAAGAAAGAACCTTCAACAAATGGTTCAAGGGCTACTGTGTCTGTGCAGGTCAAAGCAAACAATTCTGCTAAAACCTCAACTTTAAGTGGACAAGGAGCCCGCAGGTGAAACACGAAGCTATGAAACATGGAGAGGAAACCCTGAGGTCTTGGCTTAAGGAACGATTCTTAGGATGAGATACTCCAAAAGTGAGTACCAGACGAGTTGTTGAATGAGCCGTGGTTATAATTTAAAATTTTTGCTCTCTGAAAACCACCACTAAGAGAATGGAGCTCATAAAATTACTGACTACAGAGAGACATTTCCAAAGCCAGAAGCAAAGAAAAGTGAAAAACTGGCAAAGATGTCTATATGCCCTTCATTAATGAAGACAGAGAAGGTCCTCTGCGTCAGTGACTAGTGGGAAAACATCAATCAAAACCATAACTAACTACCCCGAGTACCCGTTACAGTGGATGAAACTAATTACCCCGAGTACCTGTTATAGTGGATAAAACTCAAGGTCTGTCCAGATCAGCCATTGAACAGACACAAAGAACCAGAGTGCTTGCATGCTATTGGTAGAAAAATTTAAAAGGTGTGATCATTTTTTAAAACCTAGGAAGCTTCTTTTTAAAATTAAACATGCAGAATGTGATGGCATATGCCTTTAGCCCCAGCACATAAGAGGGAGAGATAGGCAGATCTCTGTGAGTCCAAAGCCAGCCTGGTCTACAGAGTGAGGTCACTCTGGGTTACATAGGGAAACCCTCAGAGGAAAAGGAAGAGAAGGAGAAGGAGGAGGGAGAGGAGGAGGGAGAGGAGGTACGTGCAAGGTTCAGCTGTTCCACTCCAGATGTTTACCCTGGAGAAAGCTAAGTGTATGTGTTCATGGCAGTTATTTGTGTAAGAGCTACGGATTGGAGAAAGACAGAAATCTGAAATTTGAATGGATGAGCAAACTGTAGTATGTCCATAGAGTAGAAACCATTGAACATTTAAAAGAATTACTGGTGCATTCTGTAGTGCCTAAGAGGGCACAGGGACACTAGATTCTTGACTCCTGCCTTTGAGGGTTCAATTTGTCTGAACACTCAACACACACTGGTGGGAGTTGCTTCCTGCAGAGAAGCAGCTGGGGAAGTAAGTAGATTCTCCTCTGGGGTACAGCTTATCTGAGGTGATTCTGAACACACTGATTGTGCTCACACTGGTGAGCACAGGTCAGAGATAGGAAAGAGGAATGTAGGATCACAGCTTTTCCTTCCTGATCTCAGGGTGAGAGGGTGGCTCAGGCAGCTCGGCTGAGTGTAGATGAGGTTTCCATTTCTGCTGAGACACAAGGCCTTGGAACCTCAAAGGGAAGCCTTCTGGACTCTGACTCAGCCAAGCTTGTGTTTGTCAACAGTTGGGGCTCAGCCAGATCCACAAGGTTCCATAGGATAGAAGACTTCCAGAAGCATCTCTGTGGTCCAGAGAATGTCAACAATAGTGTTCCCAGCTGGGGCATATGCTGGATGACTTTAGGGGGTCACTCTCCCAGCGGTATTACAAGATGACATCAATGCTTCCTCTTTACAGTCACATACGAGATGCTCAAGACTCTGAGAAGCAATGGTGCTTCTGTGCGTGTGTCTGAGTGTGTGTGCATGTGTGTCGGTGTGTAGCTGTGTGTATTTCTGTGTGTGTCTGTGTGTATCTATATGTGTATGTATATTTCTGTGTGTATGTTGTATGTATTTGTGTGTGTGTCTATGTGTGCATCTGTGTCTTAGTTAGGGCTTACTGCTGTGAAGAGACACCATGACCAAGGCAACTCTTCTAAGAACAACATTTAATTGGGGCTGGCCTACAGGTTCTGAGGTTCGGTTTATTATCGTCAAGGCGAGAATATGGCAGGGTCCATGCAAGCATAGTGAAAGAAGTTACTGAGAGTTCTACATCTTCAACTAAAGGCTGTTAGCAGAAGACTGGCTTCCAGGCAGCTAGGATGAGGGTCTTAAAGCCCACACCCACAATGACACACTTATTCCCACAAGGCCACACCTTCTAATAGTGCCACTCTCTGGGCCAAGCATATACAAAGCATCACAATCGATATGTGTTTATTTGTGTTTATGTATTTGTATGTGCATGTGTATATTTCTCTGTGTGTGTCTATGTGTGTGTTTGTGTATGTGCGCATATGTACCTATGTATCTGTGTGTGTGCATATGCATGTGTGTATCTGTATGTGTGCATGTGTGTATTTCTGTGTGTGTGTCTTCTGTGTGTATCTGTGTGTGTACATGTGCATATTTCTGTATGTGTTTCTGTGTATGTATCTGTTGTGTGCATGTGTGTATTTCTGTGTGTGTATGTGTTGTATGTGTTTCTGTATGTGTATGTCTGTGTGTGTGTGCCTGTGTATGTGTGTATATGCATCTATGTATCTGTGTTGTGCATGTGCATGTGTGTATCTATGGGTGTGCATGTGTGTATTTCCATGTGTGTGTGTCTTCTGTGTGTATCTGTGTGTGTGCATGTGCATATTTCTGTGTGTGTTTCTGTGTGTCTTGTGTGTGTATCTATGGGTGTGCATGTGCATATTTCTGTGTGTGTGTGTCTTGTATGTATATCTGTGAGTGTGTATGTGTGTATTTCTGTGTGTGTGTGGTTTTTGTGTGTATATCTGTGAGTGTGAATGTATTTCTGTGAGTGTGTTTCTGTATGTGCGTGTGTATGTGTGTGTCTGTGAGTCTGTATCCGTGTGTGTGTGCCTGTGCATGTCTGTATGTCTGTGTGTGCACTCGTGTGTGAGCACACAGACGCACAGGAGAACAAGGTTTCTGCTTCATCACTCTCTGTCCCAGCCTCTTGAGACAGGGTCTCTCACTGAATCTGGAGCTAAGCTGGCAGGCTCATGAGAGCGAGCTTCCTACCTGCCCTCCCAACCGCAGTGTCCCAGTGCTGCTTTCAGGCAAGCCCATTTATGTGTGGGTTGGGATCTAAACACCTTATGCTCACGGAGCAAGCTCTCTTCCCCTGGGAGCCATTTCTCTAGTTCATCCGTGGAACTGTTTAAAGCTGCGAGGGCATTTGCCCTGAGATCTGAGTGAAGGCTGGATGAGTCCCAAGTGGTGCTTTCACTCCTGGGCTGGATGGGTGTCAGGAGAAAATCCTCCAATATCTACCTCTGCCTTGTCAGGGGCAAGTCAGCTCACTGAGTCGCCCGCTCGACAGTCAGCGCCTAGTTCTAGTCAGCTCACTGAGTCCGCCCGCTCGACAGTCAGCGCCTAGTTCTAGTCAGCTCACTGAGTAGCCCGCTCGACAGTCAGCGCCTAGTTCTAGTCAGCTCACTGAGTCCGCCCGCTCGACAGTCAGCGCCTAGTTCTCCCACGGTGTGTACTTGGGAAAGGGAAGTGAAAGTTTACCTCTGTCTGAACTGCTGGACCAGCTCCCAGGAGCTGACCTTTCACCTCTGGGGACATCCTTGATAAGAAGTGACTGGACACCTCAGTCTTGGGTCCCACACAGCTTACGTAACAACAAGACTTAGAATGGAGCCCTTGGGCCACTGTGCATGAGTTGGCCTGGGCAGGTGGGGGTCAGTCAGTCACTGAGGTACTACTGCCTGCTCGCGATCGTGCATCAATCGTCCCAAGAATATCCTAGCCCTCAGGGCTTGGGGAGGTCCCTGCTGAGCAGAGATGTGTATGTCGCCACACATCAGAGCTGGAGGAATCAGCATTGTCCACAAAAGAGAACAGCCAGTGTCTCATGCCTGGCTTCTGTGGGATAGTCTGGGAACTCCTTCCTTTAGTGATTCTAACCTTTAACCTTTTGCCCTTTACCTAATCAACAGTCACTGTGACTATAACACACTGTGGGGATGTTTCTGGCAAATCATCTTGTGTGTGTGTGTGTGTGTGTGTGGTGTGTGTGGTGTGTGTGGTGTGTGTGTGTGTGTCTGACAACCCCTCATAGAGCCAGCCTTCCCCACTTCCAGACAGACCTCAGTCCTAATGACATCGGAGGACTAACTCTGTCTTGTGCTTTTTCCTGGTTCTCTATGTTTTCCTTTACTAAGACCTTCTTAGTGCAATCTGTTCTGCAGTAGCCCTCCCCTGCTGTATGCCCCGGATATGACCCCCATGTAACAATAATTAAAGAAGAGGTCAGACAGAGATTTCAGAAGGAGCAAAATGGGGGAGGGGTGGTGTACGAAAGCAGGGTAATACAGATATGTACAGTTCTCAAAAATATAATTATTAAAATAAAAATGAAAAGATCCTTGTAAGCGGAGAAGAGGATATGAGTTGCTTCCAGATGTGTATTGTGGAATCTGACAGGTTAGCCCAAGTACCCATCCTGTCCTCCTCCCCAGGCTAGAACCTACACCAGCTGGACAAACAGGTTGCTAAAAAATACGGCTCTCGGTCTCTGCTGCAGCTTGAAGTGACCATGTGACTAAGTAGCAGCCACTGGTATGAAATAATATGTGATTCGGGACTCCTGGGGGACGGTTTGAAGGAAGTAGGAACACGGACAGGAATGGTGGCACCTGGCAGCTTCTTGCTCCACAAGAGGAAGCCATGTCCCAAGGCTGGCAGAACAGGGAGACCAAGGAAGTCTGGGTTCCTGGAGACTCTCTGAAGCCCCTTCCAGGAATGAGCTGTCTCCACATTTCTTCCTCACAAGGAACAAGGACCCAGGGTTGGGAGCTACCGTCCTTCTGGATTCTCTGGCCCACCCAGCTGGGCCTTTCCTAACCAAAGCAGGGGTGTGTGCTGCCACCTCCTGAGGGACTGAGTGGGGCTCCCCCCAGCCTCGGCAGCAATGCAAGGATGATTCATTTAAAAGCCTGCTATTCTGGATACTACCTCTCCGTTTCCTACAAACCCAATTACCAAGAGAACAATTGGATTTTTCCAAGTCCCTCAGAATGTTCTCTTTAGATGTTCTTGGTATTAAATAGTAACAGAATTTAAATGGCATCAACAGAACACACAGATGTGACGTGATGAGTTACATAAATGGAGAGAGAGAGAGAGAGAGAGAGAGAGAGAGAGAGAGAGAGAGAGAGAGTGTGTGTACTGGCACACAGGAGCCCAGGGACTGTGGCCAAGATGGGAAAGCATCAGAGCACAGGAGGCTGACAGATCTGCCTCTGGCTTCAAGCCGCCTTCTTGCACGCAGGCCCTTCTCTGGTTTAGGCTAATCTTCTCTGTCCATGAGAGTAATATTAAAGGACCAGGACCATACCTCGCTGTTCTGAGCACCAGGGCTGACAGTGAGTGAGTCCACGTCACCGCCCTGCCAGTTACTGAGCCGTGGGTCCGCACCAGGCACTGAGCCGGCTGAGGGTCCACACCAGGCACTGAGCCAGCGCTTTCTCTTTTGTCTTGCCAGCAGCCCTGTGAAGTATGGCTGTTCCCACAGTTGCTTTACCCATTGGTAAATGAGCTGGAGAGAAGTTAAATCTCATCTTCCAATTCCTGAGCAACCAAGAAGCAGGGTGGGGATTTGAACCTAGCATGTGTGACTCCAGAGTCCGTGCACTCAGCCACACTGCACTGTGACAGATAAATAAATGCTGTGTCAGGCAAAAAAAAAAAAAAAAAAGGAGGAGGGAAAGGAAGGATGGGGAGGAGGAGGAAGAGGGAAAGGAAGGGAAGGAGGGGAAGGAGAAGAGAGATGAAGGATAGGTTAAAAAAGAAGAAGTGAGGAGAAACCAACCAGTGATTGATTAGCACATACTTTATACACAGAGGCCAGGTAAGGCTGGCCAGGTTGAACCCCAAAGATTCAGACTTCTGCCCATGTTTGTGGCTTCTGCTCTCCATGAGCATCACATCTATATGACAAGCAGAAAGAAGCAAGGAGAACACAAAAGCATACCCCCAAATTCCTAGCAGACAGCCTCTTGTGGCCACTATAGTAGCTGCAAGGGACTCTGGGTAAGTGGCTGTCCTTAGTGCTTCTGTTGGTAAGGTAGGGCTAGGGTTTGGAGCTTGGGTGGTGGGGCAGGTAATCTACATTATAACCTTTAAACTGATTTCTCAAACTCACCATCCTCCACATAGTTTCCAGTATCCTGCTGCTGCCTGCAGCCATGCCCAACAAATTCTCACTCCCTGATTTCAGCCTTCTTCTCCTGCTACCCACAACAGAGGGACTCCAGAACCACGCCGCGACCTCTGCTATCCACCAGACTTTCAGAAAACCATCAAAGAATGTATATCCCAGGCTACATTTTTGGAGCTTTGGTGATGCTTGACTTTTAAACTGGAGTTTGGAAAGAATGTTCCAGAACACAGCCTTTCTCTGGCTGAGTGTGAGCCACGCCGTAAGACTCAAGTGGTTGCCATGACCTAGAAATACCTTCAGGCATCTCGGCGATGTCATAAAAGATACAGAAACATTCAACACAGAGGGAAGTATGTTCCTGACTGTGAGAAGCAGCCAACGAGAGTCAAGTTCTAGGATGACCGTGAAGGGCATCAGACTGGCCACTGCCTTTGGACTCCAAGGTCAAGTCAGATCTCTGTGGCTTGCTTTGGCTTCTTCAAACAGCAGTAAAATGAGTTAAGAGGTTCTGGGCTCCCAGCAAATGAAGACGTGAATCAACAGAGTCAGAGGCTCACACGTCGGAAGTGGGGTAGCTCTTCTTGTAGTTGAGTCGGGTAAGACTGTAGATGGTTCTTCTGAGCATGAATGTAGAAATTCAAAAGGCAAACCCCCTAAGGAGAGGTGCTTCTCGGAAGCCTTGTAAGAGTTACAGGTAGGAGCTCGGAGCTGCGGCTCACAGCTTAAAAGTTAATGGGGGAAATGTGCCTCTTGCTATCTATAAACCAAAGAAAATGAACCTGCTTTCTCCTTCAGATGGGAGGATCAGAAGATAAGAGGAAGAAATGTTGCTGGAAAGACAACACTGCTTTGAAATTTAAGAATCTTAGCCCAGTGGGTTGTTTTAATCCTAAAGTTTCTCTGGAAAGGTATGGAAGGCCCAACCCACAGTAAATGCAGTTAAGGGTTCATGCTGCACATGTACACCAAATGCAGTTAACATCCATGCTACTCATGTGTGTGTTGAACTCACAAGGACTATTAGGGAAAATGTTAATAGATAAATTCTCCTTTTTGCTTCCAGTATAGCATTTTGGAAATAACAAGTCATGTGTAGTTGTAGTTTGGTTTCATTACAGTGTCCACCGTGCCCTGTAGTTACTCTGTCCTACTATTTCCCAGGATAGGAAGCTTGTTTTCCTCCCATAAAACCCAGGCTGGGGCCTCTAACCAAGAGAACATCTCAGAAGAGCGAGTGTGCCAGATCCAAGTCTACTTAGGGGACCTTCCCCATCCCTCCTTTCCATGAAAAGCACCTCCCACCAGAAGCAAGACTGGTCCAGCCTATGTAACAATTAGCAATCGAGCCTAAGAAGAAGATAGCATTTGTCTCAACTGAAGGTCTTCCAGACCAAGCTGTAGCAAGCCAACCTCTAAATATGGGAGCACGGGCAGCCAAGAGCAGCTAAGCTGCCTGCCTGTCCTGGTGCTTTGGCAAATTCCTTTCAGTTCTTAAAGATTTCTTTAGGAAGTGAAAACATTCTTGTTTGCGCACCCTCTAAAAGCGTACCGTGATTTGTCAACTCTCTGCCTTGAGGCAGTAAGTCCTGGATGGTTGATCACACAGAAAACCCTCTATCCCTGGGATCTATCCCTTGTCCTCATGTCTAGTTCCCTTGCAGGTGGAATGAAGCATGAGGGTTGTCACCTCCAGGATGGAAGGTGGATGCTAACAGAAACGAAAAGATCATCGACAAGCTTTCAGTTTCAAACTGATTTCCTCATCTTCTTTAATGAAATAATCGCCTGGAAGGCAATCTTTATGGCTAGGAAGATATTTCTAAACGTCAGATAACAGCTGGTATTACTGGACTCTTATAGACGATACCAGCATACAAACCCCAAAGACACCCAGGACTGACCTCAGTGGAACTTTAAGAGGAGCTATTATCCACAGCAGAAGCTAGAAGGGACCCAGGAATCCTTGACTCAACCCTGTCTTCTATCGCTGTGCAATCATGTTAGCCCAACCCTCTGCAGCCCATCCATCATTCTGAGGAGACCTTAGAAAGAAGGAAGGAAATAAGATGGTCCGAGTTATGCCTTCAGGGGATGAGTGGACCTTAAATACCTGGATCGGACTCAGTTTTCAGGACTGGACTAAATTTAGCTTTTCCTTATTTCTCAGTGAGTTGTAAACGTCAAAGGAAAATAATCCAGTTGTAGGAACTGTTGTTTCTTGGGGGGTGGGGGTGAAGCTAACTGTGTCTCCCTAAAATGGTATTTCTTATTTGGAAATGAAGTCTTTACAGGCATGACTGGCTGAGATGAGGATGTCCAAGAGGGATTGATCAATATGACAGGTGTCCTGATACAAAGAGGAGACAGATACACAGGAAGAAGGGGACATGACTGAATGAGGAGAGGTCAGAACTGGGTAAGCCATAAGCCAAGAACTGTCAAGATCACTAGACACACAAAGAGCCAAGAGAAAGACAACATCTCTCCTAAGAGCTGCTCCTAGATCAGCTCTTCCTACACCTTGGTCCCTGACTTTCAGCCTTCATAACCATGAGAAAATCTGTTCCTACTAGTTACTCTCTAGGATCCTGGTGCTTCACTGGCAACCTAGTGGGACAGACATGATATCTGCCACATTTAAGGGAAAACATTTACACCTTGGAGTTGATATAACAATGGTTATGTCAACACTGACATAACCTTGAGCCTCAAAATCAGTCTTTGTGTGCCCCTGCATGTCGACAGGAGGAGGAGCCCTGGCCCCTGGGAAGGTAGACAGGTTTGGAGGCTCCAGGGAGAGCATATTCTGCTGTTCTAAAGGCTTCTGCCATGACTTTAGGTTTTGAAGAAAGGTTGATAGGAGACACATTGTTAGAAGAGCCTACCTTTTTAGAGTTTTACCTTGGGGACATTAAAATCACCCTGCGAATTTGATGGGAACAAAGATACCTGTGCTGGTTGGATGGGCAGGTGGCCCTCTGTCGTAGGAGAAGGTGGGCTGAGCAATGGGGAGAAAGCCAGTTGTACCATCACTCCTTGATCTCTTTAGCTCCTTCCTACCTTGGCTTCCTTAGATACTAGACCTTAACCTATAACCCAGATAAATACTTTCTTCCCCCAAGTTGGCTTTGGTCAGTGTTCTATCACAGCCAGAGAGAAGCTAACTAGGACAGTGCCTGACCTCCATCCTTAGAAAATAAAAGTCAAGAACTTGTGTCTTAGGCCCAAAGGTGTTGCTCAGTGGTAGAGCACTTCCATGCCCAAGGCCCTGGGTTCAATACTGAGCATGGAAAGGAGGGAGGGAGGGAAAAAGGGATGGACAGGAAAACAGAGGGAGGGAAGGAAAGAGGGATGGAGGGAGAGGTAGAAGGAAGGAAGGAGAGATGGAGGGAGGGAGAGAGGAGATGAGGGAAGGACAGAGGGTTGAAAATCTTTTAAAAGTAGATTTTAGAAAAGAAAAATATAAGAAAACAAAAGAAAGGCAAAAAAATCAATCACTGCAGAGCCTTGGAGAGACCCCCAAATCATTTTTTTCAAGGTATCATTTTAACATTCCAGGGGTTTTTTTTATTGGTTATTTTATTTATTTACATTTCAAGTGTTGTCCCCCTTCCAGGTTTCCCCTCTACAAACTCCCATGCCCCCTCCCCTTTGACTCTAAGAGGGTGTTCCCCCACCCACCCACCTACTCCCACCTCACCCCTCCAGCATCCCCCTATGTTGGGGCACCAAACCTCCACAGGAGCAAGGGCTTCCCCTCCCACTGATGCCAGATAAGTCCATCCTCTGCCACATATGCAGCTGGAGCCATGGGTCCCTCCATGTGTACTCTATGGTTGGTGGTTTAGTCCCTGGGAGCTCTGGGGGGGTCTGGTTAGTTGATATTGTCGTTCTTCCTATGGGGTTGCCATCCCCTTCAGCTCCTTCAGTCCTTCCCCTAACTCCTCCATTGGGGACGCCTCTCTCAGTCCAATGGTTGGCTGTGAGTATCTGCATCTGTCTTAGTCAGGTGCAGGCAGAGCCTCTCAGGGGACAGCCATATCAGGCTCCTGTAAGCAAGCACTTCTTGGCATCTGCAGTGATGTCTGGGTTTGGTGTCTGCAGATGAGATGGATCCCCGGGTGGGGCAGTCTCTGGATGGCCTTTGCTTCAGCCTCTGCTCCATTTTTGTCTTTGTATTTCCTTTAGACAGGAACAATTCTAGGTTAAAACTTTTGAGATGGGTGAGTGGCCCCCACCCCCATCCCCCACAGACCCCGAATTTCAGGTGTCGCAAAACTCCTCACCTGGGAGGCCCCAGAAAAAGAAGGATGCTGAAGAACCTTCCCCAGCTCTCTCACTGCTCAAATGAAGACCCAGACAAGACCCTGGGAGCCTGGCGTCCCCTGGTGGCCATTCACATTTAGTTTCCATGTGCCTAACAACGTTATCCTGACAGCAGCCCAATTCCCTGCCATCACAAGGCAAGGCATCCATAGCTCAGGCTATAATGTCCGTGTGGACATTATTGTGAACTTTCGTCAGGGGCGAGAAATACAAAAGGAAGGTGCAGATGAGGGAGGCTCGCAGGAAATGACAAGTGCATTTTATGTGCCTTAAACCTCAAACCAGAAGAGAAAAACCATTTCCAATCTGAAAAACTGGAAACAGGGCCTCTTCCCCTCCTCCAAGTCTATTTAAGAAGAAACCAAGACTAAATTGTGGAATACAGACGAGAGTTGGGTCGAGCTGGAGGGATTGCAGCCATTTGGAAAAGTTCTCTGGAAAGAAATTCTGGGTAGTTTTTTTTTTTTTTTTTTTTTTTTTTTTTTTTGAGAACTAGCTCTTGAGAAATTTAAATTAAATAAAACAGATTTCAAAATGCATTGGATTATTTAAAGCAGCCAGTATCGATCACAAATAAATTTGCTTTTTTCTAGCTGTGTCCCACAGCTTAACTTACAAAATAGAAGTAAATGAACCCCCTGAATTCAGTCCCCATACCTAATCAGCCCCTATTGTTTACCAGCATCTGTGACTCTGCACTAAAACGGTTCTTTGATGTTGCCAAGAATGTATGTGGCAGGAGGGCCCTCTGCATTTGTTAGCAGTAATATTAAAACAGCCCCACAAGGTAGGCATCACTAATCAAGGTAGATATCACCAATCAAGGTAGGCATCACTAATCGCACTTGTCAGCTGAGCATCAACGCAAGTAAATAAAGCCATTAAACAAACCACTTAATGTCAGGATCTGGAATGAGGATCAGTATGTTCCCAGAGCCGAACTTCTGTGTAGTCATCTCTAGTTCTGCCCTGAGGAAGCTCTTAAACCTCCATCTCCACAGTGAAGACAATGCCGGGACTGAGAACTTATGTGGGAGCAGGACACCTTGCAGGGCTCCAGAAAATATTCTGAAACTGTTTTTCTTTATTAAGCATTTTTTATTATAAAAGTTGTTTGATATAAAACAACAA
>NW_022196913.1:64190971-64201108 GCF_008632895.1 Mastomys coucha
AAAAGAAAAGAAATTTTATATCAAGGTACAATTATCAGACAAGTGTGCCAATTACTTTCTACTCAGTGTTTAAGCATGTCTGTGACCCTCCTCGACTGCCTTCAAAGCTTGCTCAGCCCACGTTTCAGTAGAGTGTTGCCGAGCGGCACTTTAAAATTAAGCCACATTTTCTTGCCAGTCCAGAAAAGTGATAAAATCTGTTGATTTCATTTCTATCTCCGGGGATTCTAAAGACTTTAAAAAGACAAAATGTAGCCCTGCATCTAATCTGCCTGGGCATTAGGTTTTGTAGAGGCGTTTGCTGATTCTCAGTGCCCCCTTGCACCCACAAGCCAGCCCCATGCAAAGCCCCTAGCTGCTTCTCCATGCTCATTTTCTGTTTGGACAGGGTTTGCATTTGGACTGTACACACTTCTTTCCTGAATAGCTTGCACACTTAGGTTTCAATCACCATTCTTTAAATTACCTACTTAGAAGATCCTTTTCCTAAAACTTTGAAAAAAGTAAATGTGTGTGTGTGTGTGTGTGTGTGTGTGTGTATGTGTGTACATGTGCATAAGTATGCACAGCAGGTGCCCAGGGAGACAAAGCAAGCGATAAACAGCCCCTGGAACCAGAGCTACAGGTAGTTCTATGCCACTAGATGTGGATGCTGGGAACTGAACTCGGGGACCAAACTTGAGTCCTCCGAAAGGGCAATAGTACGCTTCACACTGAGTCATCTCACTGAGAGATCTTAAGGTACAAACAGAGCATGCGGTGGTCTGCAGCACTCACACTCTCAGGCTCGAGTGATCAACAAAGGCCCGGGAATGTTAATGTCTGACCAGACTCTATGGAGGAGCATGTGCCTTCACATATCGCCAATATACATCATATTGTTATGATTGCTCCATTTTATCCCTTGTCACAGTTGATCCACTGTGTAGTTAATTTATAAATTAAGCTTGGTCATGAACATGCTCATGTATGTATGTGGAAAAAATAGCACCTGTATGGTTTGCCAGTGTCTGCAGCTTCAGATCACCTCACAGTTTTCACCAAGAACCCACACATTGAGAAATTACTAAGTGCTTATATAGTGTTGATATATCCACAGCCTAGCATGCCATGCTATCTGTGACCTGGCAGATCTTTGACAGCAGACAGATCATGCACAGAAGAGCACTTTGGTCTTTGTCAAACGTTGAAGAAGGCTAGTTAGAGTCTAACTGAAGAAATTACAGTGGTAGACAGAAAACTGCTACTGAACAGGGACAGGCTATGGGCAGGGTGGTGGCATTCATCCTTAGAAACAGGGGCTGGGAGAAGGGTGGATCAGAAGGAAGCCAGGCTTTGTGTGTGCATGGGATCAAAAGAGGTGAAGTGGAGGGCGAGATCATCAATAGTTTGGTGATTGGTCATCGTGAGAAAAGGTCCAGAGGAATCTGGCTAGTGTGAGAGGCAGCCAGCCAGCATCACCATCTAGAAGGGAAAAGACGCTGGCTCAAGCCTGCATTGGGGTCTCGAGGCCAATATGTATAGAGTTTATAGCAGATGTGGTACCACTTTCTAGATGAGGGGATGTCCCTGGGTGAGCAACAGTGGGGAGCTGTCCCATGTCTAAGCTCAAAGGGACCCCTAAAGAGAGCCACCTGCTGGCACCCACAGCCTCTGTTCTCAGCCATCTAAGGCATGAAACTGAGACCTAGGAAAGATAACGGAGGAGCTAGAGCAGAGACTCCAGCATCAGTCTGAGGTATGTTTAATGTATAGGAGCAAACCCCTATCCCTCATGGGTAGTTAGGCAAAAAGTGAAATGGACCAGAGTCCTGGACAGGCCAGCCAATCAGGTCTCTTGTCTTGGAGATCGTTGCAGACGTCAAGGAGCCCTGGGTCCTAAGCATGGTGCTTAGTTCTCACAGCATTCTCTAATCGCCTCGTGCTCTCCACTGTAAATCAGCATATACCAGAGAGTGGAATTTTCCAGATTACATTTGCCTTAAGAACAACCTGGTAGGGTCTGAACCCGGTAAAACTAGACTGAGAGCTAGGGGTGGGGGGTGGAAATAAAACACACAGTCCCCAGTATGTCAGACCCACATCCATCTTAGCTGGAGAGCAGGGCATGAAACGGGGGTGATGGTGGGGGAAGGACAATTGAGTCACCAATGACTGACACTAGCATGACACGGAGAGAGTCATATGCCCCTCTTTGTGGAGGGCAAGAGAAAGCCATAGCTCTAGTGGACCAAGCATTACCCAAGGGCTTGGAAAATCAGGAGTCTTCTGGTTGGAGGGTCCTGCACGTGTGGATTTATGCAGCTCCCAGTCCCTGGGGGAGGAAAATCTGACATCAAACAATCGGTCAGCACCGCTGTTCCAGAATCCCTGCATGATGCGTGGGTTGCACAAAGGCTGCAGGGCACCGATTAGCTCATCTCTAATTATACGGGATTTACATTAGACAGCAAGTTTATTTTGGAATGCTGCAGTAAGATGCCAGCAGTGGTGAGGATGAGGGGGCGGAGCTCTGGCTTGGCCTTTAGAATATAATGGCTTTGTTGTTGCCATGGCGACCAGCGCCCTGTGAATTCGCAGGCGCCTCATTCTATAATTATAAGAGAGATCTGATCAAGGGGGTGGGGGTGGGATAATTTTTTTTTTCCTTTATAGATTGTATTCAGTGGCTGAAAATAGAAGGGCCCGGAGAATGAAGCTTATTATTAACCATCCTAAGTGCGTCCTTCAAGCTCTGGATGTGCGCAGAAAGCCAGGGCGCAGCCAGGACCACATCCCTCAGCACTGCACACCAGTGGGACAGGCACAGCTGCATGTGGCAGCCAGGGGAGACACTAGGCGGAATTTGAGGCTGCTGTTCATAGCCCATGCCTGAGAAACTCACAGTTTACAAGTTCTCCCTTTGTTAAGGGATTGTGAGAAGCCAAGCTGAGGCCTCCACGGCCCGCATCCATTCTCCGTAGATTATTTAAATAGACAAAAGATAGTGAAGAGCAGAGAAAGGGCGTTTATTCAGTGAGGTCACATGGGGAAGAGGAGCACTGAGGTTCAGTGACCCACACTCCCCTCCCAAGTCCATCTTCTTCCTGGGTTAAGTTCAAAGGGCAGGAGGCACACATAAGCAAGCAACCCTGGTAAGATGACCCTCGACGTCATTGACCCCTCACTGTCTAGGTTCCAAACTCTCCTGAAAGGTGATCTGACCTTCTCTTTTCCTGAGACAAGCATGCCCTCTAGCTGGGACCCTCAGCTTTCTCCTCCCAGCTGTGACTCCTGGGGACAGGCAAAGAGAGGAAGGCCAACATCTCAGGAACACCTTCCCTCCTGCCTGGATCCCTCTCTTTCCTGCTCCTATTGCGCCCTCCCTCCCTCCCTCCCTTCCTCTCTCATTCCCAGATCTTAAGTTGAGGTAGGATCCCAGCCATTCTAGCCATCGGACCTGGAGCAGATAGGAGAAGGTTTTTAAAGGAGAAGGCAATGTCACACACAAGCAAGGTTGTCTCAGGAATGAATCGATCTATGCTTGCTTTGGGAGAAAATCATTCTTGTCAAAATCCAACCACCATTTCAGGTTCACATTAGGAACAGAAAAGCTAATGTTTGCACTAATGTGACCTTTCACCTGTGTCTGCCTCCAGACACTTTGTATGCTGTGTTCATGTATGAGCACTTTCTGTGTTGATTGGTGGATAAAGAAGGCCCAGCAGTATGGGAAGGAATAGTCTAAGGACCTCCCCTCTTTAAATGGGTTACACTCTTTCAAAAGCAAAGCAAGCAGTGTGAAGTACAGCTGTGTGTGTTAGGGGTACCGGCACCAAAATCACCAGAAGCTATTTCTTTTTTTTTTAATTTTATTTATTTGTTTTAAATTTATTTACATTTCAAATGTTATCCCCTTACCCAGTTTTCCCCCATCTTCCGGGAAACCCCTATCCCATTCCCCCTCCCCCTGCTTCTATGATGGTGTTCCTCCACCCACCCACCCACTCCCACCTCCCTGTCCTCGATTCCCCTACACTGGGGCATCTATTGAGCCTTCATAGGAACAAGGATCTCTCCTCCCATTGATGCCTGACAAGGCCGTCCTCTGTTACATATGCAGCTGGAACCATGTGTACTCCTTGGTTGGTGGCTTAGTCCCTGGGAGCTCTAAGGCAACTGGTTGGTTGATATTGTTGTTCTTCCTATGGGGTTACAAACCCCTTCACTCCTTCAGTCCTTTCTCTAACTACTCCATTGGGGACCCCTCGTTCAGAGCAGTGGTTGGCTGTGAACATCAGAGTCTGTATTTGTCAGGCTCTGGCAGGGCCTCTCAGGAGACAGCTATATCAGGCTCCTTTCAGCAAGCATTTCTTGGCATCCACAATAGTGTAGGGTTTTGGTGACTGCATATGGGATGGATCCCCAGGTGGGGCAGTCTCTGGATAGCCTTTCCTTCAGTCTCTGCTCTACACTTTGTCTCCATATTTGCTCCCATGAGTATATTATTACCCCTTCTACAAAGGAGCGAAGCACCCACACTTTGGTCTATGAAGGAGCGAAGCACCCACACTTTGATCTCCCTTCTTCTTGAGTTTCATGTGGTCTGTGAATTGTATCTTGGGTATTCGGAGCTTTGGGGCTAATATCCACTTATCAGTGAGTGCATACCATGTGTGTCCCTTTATGACTGGGTTACCTCACACAGGATTATATTTTCTATGTCCATCCATTTGCCTAAGAATTTCATAAATTCATCGTTTTTAATAGTTGAGCTCCATTATATAAATGTACCACGTTTTCTGTATCCATCCCTCTGTTGAAGGACATCTGGTTTCTTTCCAGCTACCAGAAGCTATTCAAATATCAAATATGGCATCTAAAAAGAGTTCATCCAATTGCTGCTCTCAAAAGTCAGGAGGTGAGGAGAACTGAGACAGCTCCACACTGTTTGTGGTCACAGCACCCTGTGGCCTTCAGTTAATATTCCTTACTCCATGTCATCTGCTGATGGATGGGATTAGTGTGGCTACAGTTGTAGAACTTAAAGGCAATCACTGAAACAAGATTAAACACGTTTCTCTCCTGCTGGGCATGGTGGCACATGCCTGTAATGCTAGCACTTGAGAGGCTGAGGCAAGAGGATGACAAGTTCAAGTCCAGCCTGGAATGTATAGGGATGTGCGGTCTCAAAAACAAATAAATAGGGACTGGAAAGGTTGCTCAGTGGTTAAGGCCACTTGCTGCTCTTGCTGAGGACCTGGGTTCAGCACACAGGCACCCACCATGGAGGCTTACAACTAACTGGATCTCTGGTTCCAAGAGATCCAATACCCTCTTCTGGCCTCCACAGGCACCACACACATATAGTACACTTACACACATGTAGGAACTCACATACATACATACATACATACATACATACATACATATATAATACATACATACATACATCAAACAAAAATAAAATGAATTTTTTACATTTGTATATATGCACATGTATACAGTGGATGTCTTTCTACATATACTACATATACATGCATGCATCATATATACATGCATTTTAGATACACAGTGTATGGGATATGAGGACCCTCTGAGACCCAGCTCACTCTCTGCCTTCTCCATGACTTGGTCTTATCCTCATGATCCACTAACATAGCTACAGCATGTCCTTTACAACTGTATCCTACTTACACACAGCAAATGTATACACACCCCAAAGCCAGAGCATAATCACGTGGCCACCTTAGCAAGCAACGGAGTTTTCATGAGGTCCCGCCCACTGCTGGTACCTCCATCTCTTTAAGTCTTCTGATTACATTATATAAATTTGGATTTTTTTTTTTACTTCTGATCATTTCCCCAGCTATCAAAGAGGTTTTACAAATAAAACTTCTCAGGCCAAGACAGCCTCTCTCTCTTAAAAGTTTGGAGATAAAATTCATCCCATATATGGGAAAACAACTCAATGGGAAGCCAGGGGGAGTTACTGGCTAGAAGAGAAGGGCTACAAGGAGCACATCAAGAGGGATCCTTTCTACTCTGACCCTATCAGAACACCAGTGGGTGCCTGGTAAGGCCCACACCTTTAATTCCAGCACTTGGGAGGCAGAGGTAGATGTATATATGAATTCCAGGCCAGCCTGATCTACAAGTTTCAGGATAGCTAGAGCTACTTGGAGAAACCCTGTCTCAAGGAAACAAACAAACAAACAAACAAAATCAGTAATGGGAAGAAATGCCTAAGAATTCTGTGTCAGATATCTTACCTATGCCCAGAATTTCCTTGGCTAGAAGAAGTCAACTTCTACTTTTTTCAGTACATGGTGAAAGCAAGGCTGACTTACAGCCACATCGTGAGTTTCTTTCCTAAAAGGTTCTAGAAAGACCAAAACTAAACCCAAAAGAGAATGCATCACATGTCCTGGTCACAGGGTATCAGAAAATAAGGGCTACAGGGGAGCAATGAAGTTCCCCCTTAGGACCCAGTTAATACATTACGCAGAATAAATGCATAAAAAAAAAACTATAAGGACCCACCACTTGGGGGTCTAGTATCACGTCCTTGATTCAGCATAGGAAGTTCAGTGCTCTCATTGCTTGGGAGTAGGACTGGGGAAAGATTGTGAGCTGTGAGCAGCCACCATTCTGAGGCCCTGAGCTGGGTTAGCACAGGCATAGCGGTCAACTGAAACACAAGTGCAGAAAGAGCACGTGGTCTCTGCAGTACACCAGCAAGGCAGGTCCTGGAGCCTGATGCAGCAGTGCATCTACAGAGAGAAATAATAATGCCTGAAAAGGCCATGCTTTCAATGCCAGGAAGGGAGTCCGTGGCCTACCACAACAAAGATGAAAGAACGATAACTGTAGCTGACAGAAATGCTGCCTGAACTTCGGCCTGTAGAGGACAGAGTTTATCAAAAGGCAAAACAGAAAATGCTCTTCAGGGGTGAGAGTGGACAATAGCCAAAAAACACTGTCAATCTGTTTTTAAGGACAGCTTTATCCTGCTTCTAAAGTCTCTAAAACAGACAGCCTTGTCCATGCAGGCGGTAGACCAGATGGCTTGGTTGAACCACTACAGGAGAAGGCAGCATTTCAGCACTGCTCCTTTCCAGAAGCAAGGTAATCTGTAGAGTGTGGGGCTCCAGGGCTGGGACAGATAGCTGTCTTCTAACTAGCAGCTCAGGATGCCACTTGGGACCAGAGACAAGTCCCATTCCTCTGAGCAGTTATCAGGGTCCTCCAGCCCTTTGTGTACCAACGAGCTACCTAACAAAAAGACTAAACACAAAGTGGAGACCAACTAGAAACAGCTGTGTGATCACAAAGAGCTGAGGTCTGTAAGAGTCTGATGCATATGCATGAGGACCTAAAAGCTGGGTGCACTGCTCACCTGTAACCCCAGAGCTTGGGAGGCAGAGACAGGAGGATTCCTAGAACTTCCTGGCCAGATGATCTTGTCAAAAGAGCAAGTGCCAGGTTAAATGAGAGGCAGTCTTTAGAAATAAGGTGGAGAGTGATTGCAGAAAGCACCCAACATCAACCTCTGGCTTCTACTTGCATGCACACATGCACACACACACACACACACACACACACACACACACACACACACAATTTAGGTCTCATTCTAAAACCTAATCTAAGACCATCTAGGATGATGGTTTACATCTTACTGAGGCCTATCACAGACAGACAGACAGAGACTCTCACACACACTCACAAGACTCTCACACACACTTCCATACTCTCACATACATTCTCTCTTAAACACACACATTCACACACACACATGCTTTCTCACACATAGTCACACTCACACATATCTCTTACCCTTCTCTCTCTCTCTCTTCTCTCTCTCTCTGTCACACACACACACACACACACACACACACACACACACACTCCTTATTGATAGCATGCTTTAACCACGAATGAAACAATGCTCACCAAGAGCTCTAGGCTTTACACCCATCAGCCCTTTAAGAGAGACACTGGGCCAAAGCTGTCCCTAGAACAATCATACATATTTAATAAACACATTTCACTATTAGTAGCATGTAAGTGATTTCTGACATGCTGCTGTTGGCAGCCATGAGCATCCTTGTGCATGTCTCACAGCACATGTATGTATGTCTATAACACATATCAGCACACATATGTATATCTACCTGAACCACAACATACTAAGACCTGAACTGGTTTCTGCCTCAGGGGAGAATTGCTGAGTTATAGGGCATGCTGCCTTCTACTTTATAGAGAACATGTTTCTAAAAATATTATAACAGAATTGAGAGGAACTTTTTAGATGTCAAAACAGGTGCTATGAAATAATACAGGAAAGATGAGATAAAAGAAAGTTGGTTATTAATCCAAAATTTGACAAGAATTTAAAAAGCCTAATCTCACTTATGAATATAGATGTAAAATTCATAAATGAAATATAAGCAATTCAAACCTAAAAGTGCATAATAACACACCATTACCAAGATCTCTTTACCCTGGGGATACAAGCCTGAAAATTAAGAGAAATGCATGTAATTTACAAAATGAGTCAAAACATAAAAATAGATGAATGTCTTAATCAGAACAGAAAAGACACTGAGAATATTCAGAATTGATTCCTCTTCGTAAAAATTCCTTTCATGAACCAATACTAGAAGCACAGGTTCCTAACCAGATAAAAAATATCCGCATTAATTAAGTTAAGAACAAGAAAAGATGACTTCAAATACACTCAGACTAGCTATGGGATTTCTAATCCATATACCGTTAAAAAGAGTGTAAACACTAGAACAACACAAAAATTAGAAAAGATAAAGGTGACTTTTGCAGAATTCCAAATGACTTTCCACTTAGAAAATATAAGACTAAACCTAGCTTCATAAAATTAGGACTGACCCACACCGTGCAAAGACAGCAATATACTGTACCTGATCATCACAGGTGCCCTACAGAACTGGTGCCAGGTCTGGGATAAAGCAAGGGAGTGCATGAAAGCTGACACTGGAGATCACACTGTATGAAGTATAGTAACTGTTGGCACAGACCACACAGAGGGTTAGAGTGGCCAGCTCCACCTCTTGACTCCTAGAACAGACTTGGGTAGAATAGGAAGAGAGAAACCACCATTTGAATCTTTCCCTTCTTTCCTCTGCCAATGAGTCTTTCCGTTTTCCTCTGCCAATGCAAACATCTGAATTTATCTCTGTGAACTGCATGTAGAAGCTAACGCCACTGTAGATTAAACCTCCACCTCTTGTGCTCATATATAGATATTGCTTTTTGCTCCCTGTTTATTTGATATAGAAGTCAGCCTGTCTACTTACCCATCCAACTACTGTCTTCTAACCCTGACATGTTACCGAAGTAGAATAATTAGCCAGGGGTGTGCAGCAGGATGAAAGATACACTGTTGTCAGAAGGCAAGCCTTTCCTACGTCATTCTTCCAAGCATCACCAGACACAAGCAGCCATGTACGAGGATAGAGGAGTCAGCTGGCTGCTCCCAAGGTGGGTCCGCAGGCTGAGGTGCTGAGCCACAGAGCCCTCACCTCTGCTTCTGTTCTCCTTCACCCTGATTCTGCCCAGGCTGCTTCCACATCCTGCCTCAGGTGACTATTCATTATTACCAGTATTTATTTCAGAAAGCTTAAAACCCGTCACACAATCACTTTTGGTCCCCAGCAGACTTATTTCAACTCTTTTTGTTTACATTAAAACCAAGCTCTTCAAACAGAAGACAACTGATACTATTGCCCAGAATAAAGAATTATCTTATCTCATTTATCTAAACAAACATTAACTGTTCCTACACATCAGCATCAATTTGTTAGGAAAGTCAAAGAGAAAATTGTCCTCTCACTTGATGACTAAGACAAATAACAAAAAAAGAAATCACCATAGAGACATTGTGGGGCTTCTAGGGCTTGTGCAAAGAAAAGTACAAGTTCATGGAGGTTGCAAAAGACTCAAAATAGTGTTTCAGGGCAAACAACAGAGGTCTCCGCTAAGACAGACAGTGCAAGGGCTCCTCTAAGAAAGATAGGCAGGCAGGCAGACAGACAGGCAGACAGACAGACAGACAGACAGACAGACAGTGCAAGGGCTCCTCTAAGACAGATAGGCAGGCAGGCAGGCAGACAGACAGAC
>NW_022196913.1:64201118-64217968 GCF_008632895.1 Mastomys coucha
AAGGGCTCCTCTAAGACAGATAGGCAGGCAGGCAGACAGACAGACAGACAGTGCAAGGGCTCCTCTAAGACAGATAGACAGGCAGGCAGGCAGGCAGGCAGACAGACAGACAGACAGACAGACAGACAGACAGACAAACAGTGCAAGGGCTCCTCTAAGACAGATAGGTAGGCAGGCAGGCAGACAGACAGACAGTGCAAGGGCCCCTCCATCTTGTATTCTTACTGAGACCATTTCAGGTTTAACTAGAATCTGATCTCCTTGAAGGAGAAGCCGTGGAAAACTGCCTAGCTCTGCTCAGGATGTCCTAGCTAACTCAGCTTCTGTTAAACTGCCTAGCTCTGCTCAGGATGTCCTAGCTAACTTATCTTAGCTTCTGTTAAATTCCCTGTTTGTGCTGACCTCCACCTTCAGCTGCAGAGATACCAGGATGTGATTGTTACCTTTGAAAGACTCTTGCTCCAAATGCTCAGAGCTACACTTGGGTCCCCAGATACCTAAGTGTAGCCACAGCCAGCTGGAATAAAGACTTCCAATTGGCTGTAGGCTGTGTCTGAGTGGCCATCTCTAGTGGGTTCCCTGTAACAACAGGAGACCTTAGATGGCAAATGGAGTAGAGCACATGCAATGGTAAGAAAGTCTGAAGATTCCTCATATACATCTTTACATTCTTAAACAACAAACACAAATAGAATAGTACTTCCATATCTGGGAATAAGGAAGACCTTATAAGTTCACAACAGACTTCAAAGTTGTAAGTAAAACTGCAATACATTATCCTGTAAAGACATCAACCTTGGGCACTGGAGATGGGTCAGCAGTACATGCACCATTCTTCCAATGGACCCAGGTTCAATTCAATGTTCATGTCACTGCAGCTCCAGGGAACTCACATGTACAGCACACACACACAGACACACACACACAGACACACACACACACATGCATACACAAAGACACACACACATGCACACATACAAACACACATACAGACACACACACAGACACAAATACATGCATACACAAAGACACACACATGTACACATACAGACACACATACACAGACACACACACATGCATATACAAAGAAATACACACATGCACACACACAGATACACACATGCATACACACAGACACACACAGAGACACACACAGAGACACACACGCAGACATACACACATGCATACACAAAGGTGCACACACATGCACACACACACAGATACACATACAGACACACACACATGCATACCCAAAGAAACACACAGACACACACATGCATACACACAGGCACACACACAGATATACACATGCATACACACAAACACACACATGCATACACACATGCACATACACAGACACACATACATGCATACACAAATATACACACACATGCTCACACAGACACAGACATTCATACACACAGGCACACACACAGATACACACATGCATATACACAGACACACACACAGATACACATACATGCATACACAAATATACACACACACCGACACACATACATGCATACACAAAGACACACATACATGCACACACAAAAACATACATGCAGACACACACAAAGACACATGCAGACACACACAGATGCATACACACAGGCATACACACAGACACACACACATGCAGACACACACACATTCATAATCAAAAAACAAATCTTTTAAAAAAATCTGTAAATGTTAATTTTTTGCATGACCAAAAAAGGGAAAGCAGCAAGAAGATAAGAATGTAAGAAAGCAGGTGCCATACATTCACTATATGTCTATAGGAAGGGGTCATGTTGGCAAAGCTGTTTTCTTCTTGTTTTGGGTTTTTGGTTTGGTTTTGGTTTGGTTTTTCGAGACAGGGTTTCTCTGTGTAGTCCTCGCTGTCCCGGAACTCACTCTGTAGACCAGGCTGACCTTGAACTCAGAAATCCACCTGTCTCTGCCTCCCAAGTGCTAGGATTAAAGGTGTGTACCACCACTGCCTGGCTGCTGTTTTCAATCAATAAAAGGGAATTTAACTAAAACTGAAGATGAAAAAGAACGTGATGAGAACCCAGCTGGCCAATAAAAATGGGAGTGTTGTCCAACTCCCAAGCAATCAGGGGACACAGTATATTGACATAAAACTTTCTCCAGCAGCCAAGTGAAGTCACCTACGGTGAGCCTTGTTAGAGCCAGGACTGCACACATTCTTACAGTTGTAGCGGGGAGAAACCCTCACAGCTTTCTTGCTTGGTTGGTTTCAGGTGATTTGAGACAGGAGCTCCCTGTATGGCCTAGAACCCTCGGTCCCTGCCTCGGTGTCCCAAGTGCAGGGGTTACAGGCCAGAGCTACCACAGCTCCTGGTAGCTTCTTATTTGGCAATGGATTCAGAGTCCATAAAGTAGGTCTAGCATCTAAGTGATCCTTCCAGGAAGATCATGTCTAAGGAAACCTTGATCTCCACCAAGAGTGAGCACTAGGAAGGGCTTTATGGCCCACCTAGAAAAAGGGCTGGCCAAGCTTCCCAGGGTCATCTGATGTGTTAGAGTAGCAGCTCCTGTCTGAGCACAGCACCCTAGGCCCAAAACGGTTCCGTGTGTAAGAGGCTTATTGGGAGAGAGAGGGACGAGGTGGCGGTGGGAGGAGAAAGGAGGAAAGAGAGAGAGAGGGAGGGAGGGAGGGGCGTTCCTCTTATATATATATGGATGGTGACATGGTCACAGGTAAAGGTGGGAAGTGAGCTCAATGGATTATGGGAATATGGTAGCTGCTGCCTTGCAACAGGTCTGTGAGGCCTGCCTATGTGACGTCACGAGTTTCAGAGGTCCTGATGCCAACATACCTCCCTTCTTGTTATTATAAAGAGAAGGAAAGGAAAGGGGAGGGGGGGGCCGGTGGTGTAAAGGGAACAAGGGTGTACTGTCTCTTATGCTGCTTCCTGCTGTCAAGGGGCATCGTCAATTTCAGGGTGTAGCTGGCTTTTACCACCAGGATCTCCTTGGTAAATGTTCGCATCAGGTTCCTCTGTGGACAGCGGCTCTTCTGTGGACAGCTGCTCTTCTGTGGACAGCAGCTCTTCGGTGGGCAGTGGCTGGTAATCCTGTAACAGAGCTGATGAATAGTTTGGTTAGGAATTTTTTGTATTTGTCATTGAAGGAATGTAGAACCAAGATTAATGAGGCAGGGAGCGAATAATAACACCAGGAAGATGACTAGGAGAGGTGTTACAAAAGGGAGTATTCACTTCCATATTGGGTTTTCAAAAATCTCAGAACTGGAGGTCTCACGGTCCCTGAAATTTTTTATGTCTGACTATAGCTCCTGGGGTTTATTTCTTACTATCCCAGACTGGTTGATATAGAAACAGCATTTTCCTTGGAGGAACAGGCAAAGACCACCTTCTTTAGCTGTCAGGACATGTAGCTCCCATTGGTTCTGCAGCACCACGGCTGCCAAGGAGTTGATCTGTTTTTGGATAGTAAGCACAGTTTCAGACATTTCTTGAAGATTGCTTTTAAACTGAGAAGTGAATGTATTATATTGAGTCATGGAAGTTTTTATCCCAGCAACTCTAGTACCAACACCTATGGCTATTCCCGTAGTGGCCAAGAGTGGCACAACTTGGACTGCCCTCTTATGTTGGACAGCTATCATTTCTACAACTGCGATTGGCAGGGACTCGTTCCCCTGGATCACTCCCAGTTCAGGGAAAAGGAGTACCAATGTGTAAACTCCTGACCAGCTGGTGGGTAGGCAATGATATACCTGAGTGCCACAAAGAACTGATGTGTTTTGGACCGCTGTGCATTGTGGCAGAGATGATATATCAAGGGTTATGGTTCTATTGAAGTCTAGGGAGCTTAGCATTCCTACAGAATGAGTCCCAGAGGCCTTAAAACAGTTTGCTACGCCAAAGAGAGGGACAGAGGTAAGGTATGGAGTCATGACAACATTGGAGCTAGGGCAGCTGACAAAGGGTGAGGTAAGGTTACTTAGCAGTATCACCGGAGACGCTGTGAGTGACAATTGTGAGTTAGTTCCAGGGGGTACACATAACCAGCAATCTTTAGAGATTTATTTATTTATTTTATGTGTATGAGTACACTATAGCTGTACAGATGGCCGTGATCTTGCTCCAGCCCCACTTGCTATGGCGTAATACACTGTAGCTGTCTTCAGAAGAGGGCATCAGACCTCATTACAGATGGTTGTGAACCACCACGTGGTTGCTGGGATCCGAACTCAGGACCTTAGGAAGAGCAGTCAGTGCTCTTACCCGCTGAGCCATCTCACCAGCCCTTACCAGCAATCTTTAAAGCATCCAGGTCTGGTGACATTAAGGAGTTGGCATGCTGAGGTCAAGGTCTGAAGCAAACGGCTAAATGACAAGTTAGTGCCATTTATGAGGGGTGATGTCAAAGAGGTAAGGACCTCAGAGGAGTGTCTGATTATCTCCCCTGCTTTTCTGATACCCAGGGGTTGGGCAATTGAGACATATTTTCTCTGGATATGGGTGGTACTCACTGGGGACCCAGGCTGATTTTTATGGTAGAGCTTATCAACAATCCTGTCTCCCACCTGGAATCTCATGGGTCTTCTACATAGAAAAAGAGTGTCTTGCAGTGTTGATAGAAGAAATGATTGGTCTGTGATCCTAGCATATGTATCTGACAAGACCAATATGGGCAGCCCCCATATTTGTCTGGCCATTTTCTACAGTAATCTCTTGTTTGGTCAAAGAGAAAGCAAGTATAGAGATCATAATATTTAGATGGGATAACAGATACCGGGATGATAGCAATTTGGATTGGTTCCTGGCAACTGGCTATGGAGCAGTTTTCTGACCCTATTTGGAAAGACTGTTTGTTATCTGTTGGAGTTTCTTGAACCACAAATCTCCAGATGTAAGGGATACCCTGGATGGAAATGAACAGCAGAGAGAGGATGAGAAACCCATGTCTGATCTAGTGAGGTCGAGCTTGGCTACCAGGGTGGAGTCTCATGGGATTGCAGACAAGGTGGACGGTCTTGACCTCCTTCAAAGCTTAACAGAGCATGGTCCTGTTAAAGTCAATATATATGAAGAAGAGTCATTTTTAGGTGGAGGAATGAAAGGTTTGAGGTGAGACAGATGGACCCAATGAGAGAGTCCCTCAAGTTTAGCAGCTGTAGGGGTCATGAGAATTACTTTACAAGGACCCTGTCATTTAGGAGAGAATGGTGAGGGCCAATGACCTGGAGGGGATAGAAAGACTTGGGCTCCAATGTTGACAGGCAGTAGACAAGAGACAGTATGTGGCTGCAGTAGATGTTGGTCAGCAAAGTTCCATAGGAGAGAACAGAGGTGGCAAAGTAATGGGCTAAGTAGATGGTCTGGGAGGGGAAGCATTTAGGTGAAAGACCAGGAGTTAGGACTTGATGTCTATACATGAGTTCAAAGGGCAAGATGAGGAGAGGTCACTTGAGGAGAGCGTATAGCCTGAAAAGAGCCAGAGGTAGAGGTTTTATCCAATCAAGGTGAAGTTCTTGTGACAGCTTAACAAGAGTAGTTTTTAAAGAGCGATTAGTTCTTTCTACCTTGCCTGAAGATTGAGGGTGGTAAGGAATGTGAAAATGCCAGGGGATGTCTAGGGCCTTAGATAGGATTTGAGAAACTTGGAAAGTAAATTCGGGACCACTGTCTGATTGGAGAGAGACTGGGACACCAAACCAGGGGATGATCTCTCGGAGGAGAAGATCAGAGACTATCTGGGCCCTTTTGTCAGTTGTGGAAAATGCCTCTACCCACCCTGAGAAGGTGTCTACCAAGACTAGGAGGTACTTGGCATGTCTGACAGTGGGCATGTGGGTAAAGTCAAGTTGCCAGTAAGTTCCAGGTAGGGAACCTCTAGCCTGATGAGTAGGAAAAGGGGTGCTCAAATACCTTGAGTTGGAGTCAGACATCTGACAGATTTTGCAAGAAGCAGTGATAGATTTTAAAGAGCTTAAGTCCTCAGGAGTGTGCTGTAGGTGAGTCTTGACAAAAGAAGACAATGCTTGGCTGTTAGGATGAAAGAGTTGGTGAAGATAGAACAGAGTTTGGCAGGTGTCAAGGGGCAAAGGTGAAGATGTAGTTTGTAGTGTAAGAATTTCCTGGGGAGGATGAGACAAGTCTAGGCCCCTAAGGGCCACAGCTCTAGCTGCCTCGTCAGCTCAGTTGTTTCCCTTGGAGACAATAGAGTCATCTGTCTGGTGGGATCTACAGTGGACAATCACAATATCTGTAGGAAGATGGGAGGCCTTTAGCATGGCCATAATTTGGTTTGCATTAGTTACTGAGCCTCCTTTTGTGGTAAGTAACCAGTGCTCCTTCCAAATAGCAATGTGAGACAGAAGGATATGAAAAGCATATTTGGAATCTGTGTAGATGTTGAGGGCTTTTCCCTGTGCCAGTTGAAAGGCACGGGTAAGGGTTATTAGTTCAGCCTGTTGATTGGTGGTGTGGGTAGGAAGGGCCTGTGCCTCTACCATCTTGGTGTCTGACACTATGGCATGGCCAGCTTTTCTAGCCCCTTCATATAAAAAGGAGCTGCCATCTGTATACCAGGTATAGATGGCCTGAGGCAATGTGCCCTCCTGTATGTGTGAAGGATGAGGTATAGTTCCTCTAAAGTTTCAGTGCAGGAGTGAGATAGGGAGTGGTCAGTATTAGGTCAAGGAAGAAGATTAGAAATATTAAGAGGTGGGCATGATAGGAAGGTGAGTATAGAATCTTCTATTAGAGCTACCTGAAGGGAAAGAACCCTAGAGGGAGGTAGAGTCTGTAAGCCTTTATAAGTTAGGAGCTGTGACAAGTTATGAGAAGAGAAGACAGTTACAGGCAACCGAAAGGTTAGTTTTTTTGACACTCAAATGAGGAGTTCAGCGGCTGCTAAGGTACAGATACAAGGTGCCCACCCCTGGATGGTTAGATCTAGTATTTTTGACAAGTATGCTAGAGGTGCAAAAGAGAGTCCCAGTTGAGGACCTAAGACTCCAAGGGCAAATCCCTCTTTTTCAATTATGTAGAGGAAAAAAGGACGAGTCAGGTCAGGGAGATGTAAATCTGGGGCCTTAAGGAGAGCCTGTTAGAGTCTTTAAAGGGGCTTGGTAATAGGTTTGAGAAGAAGTTCATGCATGGGACATATAAGGGACAAGAAAGGAGGGAAAAGGAAGAAATCCATGAACATAAAAAGCTAGCCATTCCTAGGAATGAAAAAAACTCTTCCTTTGTAGAAGGAACAGTTAGAGACTGAATCAGATGCTTTCTATCTAAGGTAATAGCCTTGTGGGTTGGGGTAATTGTTAGTCCCAAATAGGTGACCTGAGGGGTGGACAGTTGGACTTTAGAAAGTGAGAGCATGTAGCCTCCACTGGAGAGGAAATTTAGAAGAACAGTGGTGTTAGTTTGGCTAATTTCTAGAGAGGGGCTACAGAGAAGGACATCATCTACATAAAGTATAGTCTTAGATTTAGGGAGAGACAGAGATAGTAAGTCAGAATCCAGGGCCTGACCAAATAGGTGTTGGCTGTCCCAGAATCTCTGAGGCAGAACAGTCCAGGTAAGTTGGGTAGAAAAGTGGGTATCAGGATCTGTCCAGGTAAAGGCAAATATGTTTTGTGACTGGAAATCTAGAGGGATAGAGAATAATGCATCCTTGAGATCTAGAACTGAGAAATGGGAAGCCCCCAGGGGAATAGTAGAAAGAAGTGTGTAAGGGTTAGCCACAACAGGATGGGGAGGAACCACTGCAGAATTAATGCACCTGAGGTCTTAAGCCAGGCGAGTTACTATTAGGTTTCTTCACTGCTAGTATAGGGGTGTTAAAAGAGGAAGAGGTGGGGCAAAGGAGTTTTTTAAGTCCCCTGAGGCCCTGGAGAGAGAGGGTATTGAGCTTGGATTCTGTACCTGGTAGAGTCCAGTAATTGAATGACAACAGGAGAATGGTGTTTAGCAACAGAGGGGTTCTAGATGTCCCAGACTCGGGAGCTACCTAAGAAGCTGGTAAAGGAAATAACATGGTAGTGTTAATAGATTGGCTGGCTATAAAAAGCATAGTAACTTCTAGCAAGCTTGGGTTTAGGCGAATGGGGGGAGCAAAGGTAATAGAGGCTCCCAGCCTAGCTAGAAGATCCCTTCCCAATAAGAGGACAGGACATGTTGGCACTACCAAAAAGGAATGGGTAAGAGGTACACCCCTAAAAATGCAACTAAGTGGTGGAGTCTGATGAGGGAAGTAAGGCTGTCCTCCTACCCCGACAGTAGGAAAACAAGAAGGAGAAAGTGGGTCCCCAAAACTCTGTCAGGGCCAAGTAAGTGGCTCCAGTGTCCAGGAGGAAGGAGATGGGCCACCCACATACCACAATATCTACCCAGGGCTCCCTGCTAGTGATGGCAGTGGTTGGGTCAGAAGAGCTCAGGCCTCCTCAGTCAGCTATAGCCAAGCCTAGGAGATCAGTTGGAGGGTTATCTGGGAGTGATGTCCCCCTGTTCTGTGTAACATGAGGGCAATCGACAGCCCAATGCCTCTCTTGATGGCACCTAGGGCATGGCCCTCTTGGCTTGTGGAAGTTAGGGCAAGCTTTTGCCCAATGACCTTGTTACATTTGTAGCAGGTTCCTGGTGGTCTCTGAGTCTTAGAAGACCATGAGTCCAGGGCAGTGGCTGGAGCTAGTCAGACAGCCTTTGCCAGCATATGGTATTTTGTTTGTGGACTTTATCATCTCTCCCATGGTACACTTTGAAGGCCAGCACTAAAACTTTTGCCTGTGGAGTTAGGGGTCACCTCTCCAACTTTTTAAGTTTAGGATTTATGTCGGGGTAGCTCTGGGAAAAGCAACTTCATCAGAAGTTGTTTACCTTCTGGGTTTTCAGGGTCCAGATTGGTATGCTGTAATAAAGCCTTTGTGGGGCATTCTAAAACTTGAGATGGATTTTCCTGATTGGTCTGGACAACCTCTTGGAGTTTTCCAAAATTTACTGGCTTTAAGGCTGCTTCTCTAAGACTGGCCAGAAGGCATGTAATAAACCTGTCTCTGGCTAAAGTACCACCTGCAGAATTATAACTCCATCGGGGATCTTGGTCAGGCACTGTCTCAGAACCGATTGGATACGTTCAGTCTGTTTGGTGAATTCTGTCTGCGTGTGTTCTTGTCTCTTCCCAAACTTACCTGTGTTCATCAGGAAGTAAATTATTAGTAGGAATCATATGAAAATCATGGAAAGTCAAGCTATAAGACTGAGTGGTGCACTGGAACGCCTTAATAAGCCTGGAAGAATTAGAAGTATAGGAACCCAGTCTGCTTTCTATTTGAGAAAGTTCACTTAGCAAGAAAGGAACATGTACTCTGACAAGGCCATCTACCCCAGCAACTCTCTTACAGGAAGGACCGAACCTGGGTCAGGTGTCTCTGGGGGAGGTTTGGGGGTTTGTCTGTAGCCTTAGATCATGTGGTAGGGGGAATGAAGGTAGCTGCTAATGTGGGGCATTCACAGCTAGCACTGAAGAAGGGGAGGGGTCTGGAGAGATAGAGCTAGCAGGTTCTGGGGTATCCTGGTGAGAAGGAGAAACTGAAGCAGCAGTTTGGGTTTTCAGCAGCTTGGAAACAGGTCTGCGGCAGAAAGGAGGTAGTTCGTTAGCTGGATCTAGTGTTGTATCTGGCAGAGGTTGTGTGGATTTCATGGCTAAGAGAAGTTGAGTTGGAAACAAGGAGAGCACGCGGAGGGCTTGGAGTGAAGACAGATGAATGCTTGGACATAGGGGACCTCTTCCCATTTACCAGTTTGCTGGCAGCATGTATTAAGATCCTTTAAAATAGTTGGATCTAGGGTACATTAAGGGGCCATTTTGAATTATTATCTAGCTGGTACTGAATCCAGACCTTACTGTTGAGGTATATTAATTTTGATGCCTTCAAGTCAGGTGTTAGCTTTAAAGGTTTGAGGTTTTCCAGGAGACTTCCCAGTGGGGTGCCTGGAGGTACGGTCGAAGACAGCTCAGCACCCATTGGGGGGTTGTTGGATTATTTGTACCAGAGTCCTGAGAACAGTCCACAAACCAAAAAAAAAAAAAAAAAAAAAAAAAAAAATCAGCCAGGCTAGAGGCCTAAGTCATCACAAGGGCCCCCTAGAGGCTACCCAGTAAGTCCCCGACTTACTGAAGAAAGAGCTCTACCCCTGATCCAGGGATTTTTAAAGGGCTGCAAGAGCCCGGAGGGGGAAGGGAACAAGAGGTGCTCTCGAGGGAATGGTCACCCAAGGGTCAGTGTCCTAACTTGCATGTCAGCTAGGAGGCATGGCTGTACATTGCCAACCCCTTAGCCCCCCCCCCCAAAAAAAAAGCTGGCCAGGCCCTATCTGGGAAACTAGAGGCCCTCTTGCTGATCGAACCTACCAGTTACTATGCCAGTGTCTGTGAGAGAATTCTAGTGAACTGTTAAATAGAAACGTGGAACTGAATGGGTAGGTTTGGGCCCGGCAGAAGCTAGCCCCACAAGATGAACCAAGGCAACACAACTCACATGGTAGAAGTTTGTATGTCCCGCAGTGGTGGCAGCAGTGGCAGCAGCAGCTCACATGGTAAAAGCCTGTGATTCCTGTAGCAACCAGCTGAGGGGGCCAGGATGCCACGAGCTGGTGCACAGCAGGCTGGGCAGATGTTGCAATGGTTTCCAGCGAGTTCTGGCCTGCTCTGCTGCCCATCAGCACCAGTCCATGTGGCCATGATCTCGCTGCCTCCACTGGTCCCCACTGCAGTGCTCCACAGTGGCTGTTGATGGAACCACTGAGTTCCCAGTTACCGCACCAAATGAAGTGTTAGAGTAGCACTAGACCCAAAACAGTTCCACATGTAAGAGTTTTATTAGGAAAGAGAAGGACAAGGTGGCAGCAGAAAGAGAAAGGGGGGAAGAGAGGGAGGAGAGGGGTGTTCCTCACATATACATATATACATGTGACATGGTCACAGGTAAAGGTGGGAGGTGAGCCCAATGGATTCTGGGAATATAGTAGCTGTTGTCTTGGCAACAGGTCTGTGAGGTCCACCTATGTGACGTCAAGGGTTTCAAAGGTCCTGATGCCAACACCATCACTCACAAGAAAGAGCCCATGCTGGACTTCCCAGAAGTTCACAACAGGGACCAGGAGCCTGGAAATCCAGGTTTGCAAAAGGTCTACCTGGGCTGCAGGCCAGGGTCAGCAAACCACTTGCTCTCCCCCACAACAAGGACAACCAAGTCCCCAGGAGCGCACTTTGCTTTCTGTTGCTGTGATAAGCATTGAGCAAGTGGTTTTAATTAAAACTCCAGGAAGGGAAGGGTTTATTTGCCTTACAGGTTAGAATCTATCATAAAGGGAAGCTGAAGCAGGAGCTCGCAGCAGGAGCCTGAAAGCAGGAACTGAAGGAGAGGATCAATTGCATCTTACTAGCTGTCTTGCTCAGCCTGCTTTCTTATAGGACCAGAACCACCTGCCTAAGGCAGGCATAACCCACAAGGAGCTGAGGACTCCCACGTCAACTAGCAATCAAGAAAATACCCCACATACATGTCCAGAGGACATTCTGATGGAGGCAGAGCCCCTATATTCTCATTTCCCATGTATACCTGGGTTTGTGTCAAGTTGAAAAATAAAAAAAAAAACAGAACATCCTGGACTGTCAGCAAAGGAATCCTGGGCCATCGGATGTGAGGGGGAGAGAAAGAAGTCACTAAAAGCAGAGAACAGAATAGCCAGGGGCCCCTGAAGGGAAGTGGCTTTGTGTATGCACACTGGGTAGTCTCCAGGGCTTCTCTCTCCTGTCTTGGTTAACTGGCTTTTAAATGCAAATATTTTAGAAGCTCTGGGAAAAGGCTGTTAAGAAGAAAGGAACCTAGCTGGCTCTGTCTGGGCTTGTTTTCACATACATAGTTGTGCAAATGCCTGTTCTTGAAAGGTGGTTGGTTAGGGGTTATTGCTGGGAAGACACACCATGACCATGGCAACTCTTATAAAGCAATGTATTAAACTGGGCTGGCTTACAGTTCAGAGGTTTAGTCCATTATCATCATGGGAGGAAGCTTGGCAATGAACACCCGTTGGGCCCTATTTGGCCCTGGTTTGGGCCTTGAGGACAAACCCAAAATCTGGCTCAAATTTTGTAAACTCTCTTAGTCACTTCTGTACTGGAGTGACTCAGCACGACCTGCTTAAGCCTGCCTTTGCCTAGCTCCTGCTGAGGTAGAGTAACTTTGTTGTCTCTGTCAGTCACCCCATACCTTTCATCACCTTTCCCCTCCCCCTACATCATCTCACCTCAGCAGAAAACTCTACCTCCTCTCTCAGCCCTTTATAAAGAAAAAGATTGATTCAATAAGACGAGTTCCTGCTTTCACAGACTCCTGGCTCAGCTCGGGGTGGTTATTCTCTGGACAGCGGACAGCAGGAGATCTGAGCTGCGACACTCATCATCCTGCTCAGCCCCGAGAGACTCAGCTGAACTGGGTTCTCTCTTGTGCCTGGATCTGCTGGCAAAGAGTCCAGCAGAAACAGGCAGACATGGTGCTGAAGAGGTAGCTGAGAGTTCTACATCTGGATCCATAGGCAGCAGCAAAAGACAGTCAGTCACTGGGACTGGCTTGAGCTTCTTAACCCTCAAAGCCTACCTTGAGTGACACATTTCATCCTGCCATGCCCACTCATTTACTACAGTAAAATCCACAATATCAGGGGTAAAAGCCTGATTAAGGATAAGAGGTGTTATGACTTCAAAGGGAGTTTTGTGCCTCCTGAGTATTCAGACAGTCATTGGCATCTCCTAACTCAGACGTGTTAGCAGTTAGCCTCCTAATTGCTTGGACATGCATGAACTTCATGGTGAGTTCATATGTTCCACTGGTATCACATACACTTGAAAGGCTGGAGAATCTTAGAATTTAAAATGAGGGCATTTAACAGAAATGTATGTATAATGTGTAACCTTTACTTAAAAGGGGGCATGGAAAACCTCTGCCACAAGCCAAAAAAGGTGGGGTAGCTAGTTCCAGGAATTTGGCTAACTCAGAGCCTCAGGGCTCTGGTTCCTGATACCTGCCCCTCCTGGCTGATCCACAATGAGGGCGGAACTAGGAATGAAGGTCTACTGGTTTATGGGACTCTCCACCCCGTCGACCAGTAGATGAAGATTACATTCTTAAAATGAATATGTTCCCCTCCCTAACTGAATACCTTGGGTTGGGTCCCTCTGAAATTTTCCACTGTTTTTATGTTTCCTTGGTAACCCTCTCCCCGCCCCCAGCTTGTGGTCTTTCCCTTTAAATACCCTTTACTTCTTGTGTTCGGGGGTCGAACTCCTTTGGCCAGCAAGGTCACGAGATCGACCCCAGTACTGGTATCCCCAATAAACCTCATGTGATTGCAGCAAGTTCTGTCTCTAGTGAGTCACTGGGTGGTCACGTCATCCCGAGACTTGAGTAAGGATCTCCCCAGTTCTGAGAGTCTTTCATACTGAGTTGAATCATTTTTCCAAAGCCTTTTTAAAGATTTCACTCCCGCCAGCACTGAGACAAAAATCATAGAACTTATTTACAGAGATTAAAAGGCAGAGCAGTAGAGTCCAAATCTCATTTCACCAGAGAAGACACTCATCCCTGGAAGGGTGAGCCACAGTGTGAGCTCTCTTAGGAAACAAGCAGACAGTAAAGGAGATTGCAAGAATGCGATGGTCGAAGGGGCTGAAGGGAAGGGTTGCCGCTGCAGAGATCGTGATGCAAGTGGAGAGCAGATGCCGTGGTTTGCATAGGATCTGAGCATCCTCCCCAAAAGCTCATGTGTTGGGTGCTGCTGGTTTGACAAGCTGTAGGAGCTGTAGGACATGGAATCCAATGGGAAGTAGCACTGGCAGGGATAGGGGGCAGTGAGTGGCTCTTACCACAATAGAGAGCAATCCTGCTCCTCCCCTACCTGACCACATCTGGCTTCTGGTCTCACCGGCTCACATCTGGCTTCTGGTCTCACCGGCTCACACCCGGCTTCCCGTCTCACCTCATCATTTCTCCTTGCTTTGTGCTCCCACCATCGCGGTGCCATGCGATCCTCACAAGGACTGAACCAGTGTCCCCACCATGTCCTTGAATCACCAAACAGAGAAGCAAACAAACCTTGTCACAAAACGGCCAGCCCCCAGTATTTGATCATTATAATAAAAACAGACTAATATTCTGGCCTGCTATACTTCAGATAGTCCGAGGAAACGTCAAATCACCCAGAAGCCAATTATTTCTCTGTGAGCCCAGGTCTATATACAATGAATATATACCAACAAAAGTATTTTAAAGAAGCTGATGACGTGGACCCGTGCATGACAAGGGGTACCAAGAAGGCAGGGCTCAGTGGTTCAACCAGGAGCTGTTTTACTTCTGTCCTCTCCTTTCTTCTTTAGCATCACAAATAATGAGGCATGAAAAGTTAATGGCATCTTATATCCCAGGACCTATAATCTCTTTGTTAAGAATGGAAAACCATCTTCACACATTCTGAGTGATTTTTTTTTCCAGAAGCACATACACTAAAAATGGAACGATTCAGAGAAAATCATCTTAGCCCTGGGTAAGGGTGGCATATGATCTTGTAAAGGGCTCCATGCACTTTCTGTTTTGTAGCCTGTGAGTTTCTACCACACGCTTTGGGGCACACCTGCATTCTGTGTACATTTCTTGTTAGAGTTCCATACTATAGAAAGGCAGCTTTATGCTATTCTGTGCCTGGATTATTTTTATAGTATGTTACTGTGCTTATGAACAGAATAAAAGGACAAAGAGCTCAACTCCCATTATAAGAGCAGCATGCACCTTAACCCGTAGGCTGAGTGAGCCTCAAGTGGTTACAGTACGTGAGTGTGAGCTCATGAGTAGAGGGGACCTCTCTTCGTGGCCACATCTAGTTAGATGATGCGTAATGGCATCCTGTGATGCCATTTCCCTAAAATTCGAGCTCCAAATCCCTCAGGTACTACTACTGCCTGGGCAATTCTTGTCTGCTACACAATTACTAATTACTGTACACATTAATTACATATTAGGTTGAAAATTAGAATATACTTGGACAACCCATGGATGAAGATGGAGTGGGGGATTAGGACTGACAGGAAAGATGGCTTCAAAACTTGGCTTCACTTCTAAGGGAACAATCAAGATCTGAAGTTAGTAATGTTTCAGACAAGATCCAGACAGACTTGAGCATATCCAGTTAGTGTGTGCCGGTTGCCCAGCGATGCTTCCGGTGCCACAGGCCAGCGAGGCTCCCGAGGTTTCTCTGGTGCCTGATACTCAGAGGGATGTTTTGAAAAATGTGGTGAAAGAGCAGCTGTCAGGCCGGTGGGGGTGGTGACAGCAGCAGTCAGACCCTAGCGGGGGTGGGGACAGCAGCAGTCAGGCCCTAGCAGGGGTGGGCACAGGAAATCCATCTGAGAGGATCGGGGTCCCCCTCACTCAGACCCAGACCTAAGAAAAGAGCACCTTGGGAGATGGTTAGAGGCACTTAGCCAGAGGCGGCTTGCTTGCAGAGACCTGGGGAAGCTACCAAGGGTAGCTAACGCCTTAGGAACCCCTCCAAGAGACGTGTAGAACCCACAACTTCAGGACACAGGGTCCGCAGGTCTACTTATCAGACATTTGGCTCTTCGAATGCCTTGTGAAAGAAATCCCAGGTCTTCAACCCCACCGTGACAAGGGCAATGTGCTGTATTTCTCCGACCCTCCTTGGGTCCTCTGTTCAACTCCACACTCCTAGATCCTCCGCAAGAGGATGCCCTTTTTGTGCTCGGCTCTGAGCTGCAGGCTGGGAGAGCTAGAGAACTGGGAGAAGGTAGTGCCTCTTGCTCTAACCTAAAGGCTCTCCCACATTTCGCACACTCCCCCTCCATTTTCTCTTCTTCCACGGAAGACTTGAAAGCCCGACACTACACAGAACATCAACAAGAGCCTGACTGAGTCCCCACAAGAGTGGCCAGCAACCACTCTCTTCCTGCAGGCCTACTCTGAGGAGAACAGAGACCCTGGACTACCATTATGAGGATGCTTCTGCTTATAGCAACCAGCACCAGTAACCCTGGCTAGTATACTCAATCACCTATGACAAGAAATGAGTGTGGCCCATCCAAGAACTAGAACTGAGAGCAGGGTGGGTAGGTGAAGGTGGCTTTTCCTCTTGCAAGCAGTCTTCAACTTACAACAGTGTTTTTACATAATTTAAATGAGGATGTAAATGACTGATTTAAAGGGGAGGTGGAGGCTTGCAAGAAAAACACATGTAAACTTGGATGATTACAGAACGCATGGCCAGTGACTCACTCCACTTCTTCTGCTTGTTCCAGTTGAGGATGTGGTGTCCCTCTAGGGATAGGATGCTTGGGAATAGACTCTCCTTTCTTCTCCTTTCTCAGATGTAAGAAGATATTTTAAACTGTAAGTGGCAGTGGCGGACGGCAGAAATTCAGAAACTGCCAGCTCATGCAGATCCTTTGTGAAGATATTTTCAAAGCACTCTATTCTGGAGCCAATCTGGAGACTGCCTCTCATAGACTCACCTTGCTAAAATGAGACACTTGGCTGACATCTGGTGGATAAGTGTAAACATAAACCGTTAAATGCAGATCTCGTATTTGCACAGCAATATCCCCTCCTTCCATGAACTTTGCTCCGTACAATCCTGGGCAGCTCAGGATTTGCGATCTTCCTTCCTGGACTATCCACTGACTGTTCCAGAACCACAGATCCAGGTCCTGAAACTAACTCCCTGCTCATGTGCTCTCTCTCTTTCGCTCTCCCCCCCCACTCTCTCTCTGTGGGTGTGTATGTGTGTGTGTGTGTG
>NW_022196913.1:64217978-64239930 GCF_008632895.1 Mastomys coucha
TGTGTGTGTGTGTGTGTGTGTATTTTTCTATTCAAAACATTTCTCCCTTATCTTAGTTAGGGTTTTACTGCTGTGAACAGACACCATGACCAAGGCCACTCTTACAAGGACTACATTTAATTGGGGCTGGCTTACAGGTTCAGAGGTTCAGTCCATTATCATCAAGGTGGGAACATGGCAGCATCCAAGCAGGCATGGTACAGGAGGAGCTGAGAGTTCTACATCTTCATCTGAAGACTGATAGCAGAAGACTGGCTTCCAAGCAGCTAGGATGAAGTTCTTAAAGCCCACACCCACAGTGACACACCTACTCCAACAAGGCCACACCTGGCAATAGTGCCACTCCCTGGGCCAAGCATATACAAACCATCACATCCCTCAAAAAAATAATAATTCTCTAATTTCACGGTTTGTTTTTAACTTCTGTGCATGTGTATGCATGAACATCCCACAACAGGCATGTGGAGGTGAGAAGACAACTTTAGGAGAATGCCAATCTCCTTCCACTGTGGGTTTCGGGGATTAACCCCGTCATCAGCTTAGCTGTAAGTGCTTTGACACTTACAGTGAGTCATCTTGCCTGCCTGCCCTCTTTCCTTCTGCTAATCTAATGGCTTAGTTGCCACAAACATCAGCTTAGGGCTTCCCTTACCCAGAGCTAGCTCCAACCTCCAGCCTGTTGCTGATGTAAATGAAGTACACTGTCATCATAGTTGTTGTCATGGTGTGTGTGTGTGTGTGTGTGTGTGTCCTATCCCCCATCCCCCTTTCACATCCCTGTTGTCCCCATCCTTACTTTGTCCACCTCACCCTCACTCCACCCCAGCCCCCATGCAGGCACAGGTTCAGTGGACTTCTGGCATGAAGCTGCTATGTGAAGTTCAAAGATAGGTTCTTGCCCTCGCCTTGAGTCTCACTAGGAGGAGCTCCCCCCGCCTTGGAATTCTACTCTCTAGGCTTAAAACTCATGTTCTCCATGGCTACCCAGACTATCCCCAAGCCCAAGACTCAGGCTGAGGCCAGAAAAGGTTGTGGTTTGAATGTTGGAAAAAAAAATTTCAGATGGTATAAACTAATCCAGAAATAAAGCAAAGATGAAAAGGCCAGGCTGAGAGGCCCTGAAATATAAGAAATGATATTTCAAAGAGTCCTGTCACTTGGTTTTATTAATGTCAAGTGACATTAGCTTAACCTACCTGTATTAGTTACTTTTTTTGCATGACTGTAGCAAAAAGCCTGGCAACTTATAAAATTTATAAAGATTTATGTTGGTTCATGGTGAGAAAGGCAGAGAGTGGGGTTCGTGGCAGCAGGGATGTGTGATGGATGCTCCTTACACCCTGAAGACCCGGGAAGCAGAGAGAGCAGGACCAGAGTGGGAGTCAGCCATAACCTGCAAAGCCATCCTTAGTGGCCTACCTCTGCCAGAAGGGCCTCATCCCTTTAAAGGGGATTTCCACAGACCCCTAAAATAGAGCCACCAATGGGGAGCCAAACATTCAAAGCATTAGCCTGTATGGGGACATTTCAGAGTCAAGCCATAACAACACAATTATAAGAGATTTAGACAGTTAGAACATCTGAAGTCAACAGATTGAGATCCAAAAATATGAAGACTTAAAAATTTGTTGATTGCCATCCAATGGTCTCTTTAATTTGGTAACTGGAGAAATAGGTCCAATATTGTACAATCCATATACACTTTCAGCTTGTTTGTTCGTGACAGTGTCTTGTTGTGTACAACATAATGGTCTTAAGATCTTGCATCTCAAGATGTCTCAGCCTCTCTATTAGTAGTATTGTTTATTTCATGTTTTTACACTATACTATGGTTTTCAGAACAGCTTACATATTTTAAAAGTATTTATATACCCAAAAGAAATGTAGACAATTAAATTGGGAGGGGGTTTGTAAGAGAACAACAAAGAGTAAGACCGAATGCTTTGCTTGACATTTGTAACTCTTGTATCAAGTTACCACAGTAAGAGCCAAGGTTTGTATTTCTACTAAATAGAAAACAAACAAACAAAAATACTTTATATATTTATGTTCATTTAAGAAAATATTAGTAGTGATGTATTATTTTGAAATATACAGTTAATACATTTGGAGTTATTTAAAATTTATATTAAGAAAAGTGTAAGTATTTTCAGTATTGTCATAGACAAGCATCTACATAAGACTGTTAAATTGATTGTTGTTTTATATCAAATAACTTTTATAATACTCGTTTTTATTGTTATAATATTTTATAAATTTTAAAGAATATGACAAAAAAGATATTGTAGGTATTGAAGGGGGGTCTCTGGGAGGAGTTGGGGTACAAAAGGAAAACAAGAATGTGATTTAATTCTATTTACTTAAAATATGTTTTTAAATGTTAACAACATTTGAATAGATGTTGTTATTTGAATAGATGTTTTATTGATTTGAACAGATAAATTGAAATCATGTAACTTTTCTCATTATAATGCAATAAAACTTAAAAAAAGATATTAGGAAAAAGCAATTGTTACTTCCTGTTGTTTTTGTTGTAAGAGGTAAAATTCTTTGGTGATGTGAGGGTCATTGAAGTACAGCTTTATTACAATGAAATCCAATGTCTAAAAATTGTGGGCTTGTACCACAATAAGAGCCAAGATTTTAAGCTCTACTAAATACAAAACAAATAAACAAACAAATAAAGACTTTACATATTTATGCTCATTTAAAAAATACTAATACTGATGTATTATTTTAAAATATACAGTTAATATGTTTGGAGTTATTTAAATTTTATATTGAGAAAAATGTATGTATTTTCAGTATTGCTGTAGACAAGCATTATATAAGACTGTTAAATTGATTGTTGTTTTATATCAAAGAACTTTTTAATACCCTTTTTTTAAAGATGTATTTATTTATTTATTTTATGTGTATGGGTACACTGTAGCTGTACAGATGGCTGTGAGCCATCATGTGGCTGCTGGGAATGAACTCAGGATGGCCCCGCTCGCTCTGGCTCTGCTTGCTCCGGTGTAATGCACTGTAGCTGTCTTCAGACACACCAGAAGAGGCCATCAGATCTCATTATGGGTGGTTGTGAGCCACCATGTAGTTGCTGGGATCCGAACTCAGGACCTTTGGAAGAGCAGTCAGTGCTCTTACCCACTGAGCCATCTCGCCAACTCTGTAATACCCATTTTTATTGTTACAATATTTTATAAATTTTAAAGAATATGACAAAAAAAGGTATTGTAGGTATTGAAGGGGGGTCTCTGGGAGGAGTTGGGGTACAAAAGGGAAACAAGAATGTGATTTAATTCTATTTACTTAAAATATGTTTTTAAATGTTAACAAATTCAGATAAATTGAAATCATGTATCTTTTCTCATCACAATACAATAAAACTTAAATCAATAAAAAAAAATACAATGCAATTTTATCAATTGTAACCCTCACATTATGTGTTAGATCTCTAAAGATGTTTTTAAGCCTGAATAATATTCCTATTGTTCGTGAGAGAAAATCCATCCATTACTCAATGATCAAGTAGGTCATTTGCACATCTTGGCTGCCTTGAACAGTGCTACAGTGAGCAAAGGAGCAGCAACAGCTGCTATTTTATAAGGTCCGGATTTCCTCTCTTTTAGGAGGACTGGGCTGTGTGGTATTCTAATTTTAACTCTTTTACAAACTACAATGTTCTTTTCCAGAATGGCTGGAGAAGGATAAGGCTTTTTCATATATTATAAAGAGAGGTACAGTCCAATAGGGTGAGACTCACCATTCAAGACAACCAACTGAATACAGAACAGATATTTACCTTTTCTTCCTCCCAGAGTCCACTGAAATAACGAAAGAAATCCAAATTATGAAGACAAATCCATAAACCGTTCCCGTAAGCTAGAATATTGCCACCAGAAGCCCAGACTGGGATGAACTTAGAGCTAAAACAGGAGGAAAGCAATTGGTGCCAAACTCTGTAGATGCCAACTACTCAATGTCAGCAGAGCAGAGCACACTCAGAGGTGGCTACCCCGAAGTGCTGAGGAATCCCAGGCCAGCAGGAGAAGTGGACCCGGGGTCGTTAGGGACTGAGAGCCCACAATTGGTTCTTCCCAAAATTGTGCTTCTTCTGAGGTGGCAGCCCAGGGGGTGCTGGGGCTCCCACTGCTGACTTTAATAAGAGAGTTTTGGGTCCCCTGGAGCTGGACTTACAGAAGGTTGCGAGCTGCCTGACATGGGTGCTGGGAACCGAACTTGGATGCTCTAGAAGAGCAGGAAGTGCTCTTAACAGCTGGGCATCCTCTCTAGCCCCTGTAAGGAGCATTTGCACCTTTTGAAAGTAATAGAAGCCAGGTACCCTTGGGCCTCTTTCCCTTAAGGAGAATCTAGAGGACAATGGAATCCCATGGCTCTGAGTAAAGAGCTAGATATAACATTGGACTGAGGGACCAGGAACATAATGGGCAACTTGCCCCAAGTCTAGGCTCCACATGCACATCACCGCCATAAAGACCAGAAAATTACCAGCCAGATTGAATTGCTGAGTCCAGGCGCCAACAGCCCAGGTATCCAGTGAGCACACAGCTGTGGGGATTCAAAAACCTGAGAGTGGTGCCAGGGGCAGCAGGTGGTACCCTGAGTTGCCTTGCTGTGGCACAGGAGGTCACTCTGACACTTTTGAAGACTGATCAGACCACAGAAGGTGCCACATTCTGTGTGCCACGCTAGCAAACTGGGGTTCAGTTCATATGCATCCACAGCTCTGGGTCCAAAGGACCCTGGTCCTGCATTTGGTCAGAATTTGCAGAAAGTATCCTTGCCAACCATGATCATAGCCTACAAGAGTCATTCTTAGAAAAATAAGGGTCAGGGGACATGGTGGATGATTCTGGGAATCCCAAAGACATGGAATCAGAGAAACACAGACCTAAGAGCTGGAATTCAGACTTGTTTGAAATCCTCGTATTAGGGATTTCAAATCTATATGTTCATCCATATCACTTGTTCTCTCTCTGGTATATTGCTCTCCAGCTCTGTCCCTGCATTTGAAGGAAGATAGAAAAGGAACTGTGTGTGTGTGTCTGTGTGTGTGTGTGTGTGTGTGTGTGTGTGTTATGCATAGGCTTTCATCTATAAAAAGAACTGCATATACAAAAATATATAAGCACTTATATATAAAGGATTGTAGATATGTGTCTATGCATATGCATATCTTTGCATATGTTACCATGTATCTCTCTATATATTACCATCTATCTTTAAGTACGTAGCTTTGCTAATTGATACCCATTCCTTCACAATGGGTATTCCTCAGTAATTACTCTGCACACCTCCTGTTTGTGTCAGCGCCCTCCATCTCCCATGAGAGGTCTCCATGCAGACAGGGAGCTGGGAGAGCACTGTACTCGGTGAGATGCTGTTATCAGGGACCTAGAGCTCCAGGGATTTAAGGCCATAAGCCAGGAATACAGCCCTGGGTCTGAGTCACTGCAAATGAGGCAGGGAACCAGGATGTCCAGAGTGACTGCCTACTTAATGACTCATGGAGACATGGACACATGCTTCCTTTAGAGTTTATAATCTTAGGCCCATGGCCATGAGAATTCCCACTAGCTATAGTGGCTTTAGATAGACCTTTGTGAATGGGGCAAACCTTAAATCCTAGGAGTCTCTTCCTATGTTTGTCCTCAGGGAGCAAACACGGACGGACTTTTATAGGACTGTGGAGCAGAGACGAGGTAACATCTGTGCTCTGGCTGGCTGGCATAGCCTCTTACTTGCTCCCTCCATGCACAAAAACAACAGCCAGACCAGCAACAGCTCCTTGATCCTCTACTGTCTCACCCCACCCTGTGCCAGATGCCTGGGCCAGATGTTTAGCTCCATGATGAAGGTCTGATGTCACCAAAGCCAAAGGTCATGAGAACCAATAGACTTCACTATGCCCCACCACCCCCTGAGACTTCTTCTTCTGCCCAGGAATCTAGCTGACCTTGCATCCCCTCGCCCCCTCACACCCTATGGGACCTTGTCATCTAACCTGTTGTGTGCCTGACTATCAAAGGAGTAGAGTCCTAAGGACCAAACCCGCAGAGAAAAAGTTGTCTCGACAAGCAGGTCTCTGAGAAACGGATAGATAGAAAAGCAGCTTGGGAAAGGACGGCTTGTGAAAGAAGTTATTCCTCAGAACTGCCATTGGAATTAGATTGGTCCAGGAGATACAAGGCCCCCCCCGAAGAGAGCAAGGACATCACGTGGGCAGATGCAGCAGGGCTCTACTGTGGGTCTACACGAACAGAAATGGTAGAGGACAAACATGCGCACCTCCCAAGCCACTGGGTCAGCCCGGTGGGCCAACACGCCTCTTGTGGAACTTTGAAGTGGGGGGCAGCCAGGAAGACTGATGAGCAGGAGACGGCGCCTGTGGAGACCCGGCGTGCCAGTCCACAAAAGCCACACAGCGGCTGCTCTTTCCACACAGCCACGCTCCAGCAGGTGCAACCAGACCGGAAAAAAAATGCTTCAAAGCAGCTTTGTTGGTGCTGACAATAAGCTGAGGTACACTATGAAGGGAATTCTGGCTCAGCAGGGTGGAAGCTGGGCTGTGCAGCTCAGGTGACACTGCCGTCTACACGAGCCCCGAGGGTACCTCTGCCCAGGGTTGTGGCCAGCAGAGCAACCTCGAGGGCACGGGTCCACAAGGACATGTTATGTAGACGCTACCTTTATGGAAAGCTCAGAAGAGCTACTTTGAATTAATAAAAAAAATTTTTTTAAAAAAAAGGAAAAAGGAAAAAGATCCATTTAGGGATTCTGCAAGTGAGAGCATTTGAAACAACTTTTGAAAGTAGAGTCCAGTCCCAGTGTCACAATTGGGGGCTGCTAGCTAGCCACTGGCTAGTGTGAAAGTGTGTTCTCTGGTGACACTAATAATGATTTAAGAATGGAAAGGTAAGCAGGTCACCTTTTGTCAGCAGGTCCAAAGCACAGTAATTGAAGGGAAGGTGAGAATTCATAGCTGCTGTGGTCTGAGTGTGGTTCAGGCCCTCTGAGACTCAAGTTGAAACTGGCTGTGCTGCCAGTGTCAGGGGCAGGGCTCTGGAGCTCTTCCACAGGCCGAGAGAAAGGGTTTGTGTAAGCCCAGGAATTCTAGGACAATGAGGGGAAGACCATTACCTCATTTTTAAAAACAAAGCAGGTTCAGTTCGGCAGCTGGGTCGGTTTGAATGAGATGCCCGCATATTCTTTGATATTGGAGTTGTTGCTCTCCAGTAGGTACTGCTGCTTGGGGAGGTGTGGGAGGTATTCAGCCCTGGAACTGTGTCACTGGGGGCCGACTGTGACGCTTAAAGAATCCTGCCATCCCCAGCTCAACTTTCTCTGCTTCCTGTTTGCAACTGGAGATGTGTGCTCTCGGCTGTTCCGGCCTCCACGGCTGCCTACTGCCATGCTTCCCCACTAGCATTCAAAATGGCTGGTGTCCTCAGCAACTGGATCTTACCACATTTATTCTGAACAGCCAAGGGCAGTAGCAATAGCCTGTGTTGTTTTGTGTTCCTCTGGGGTTTTTCCTGACCCATAATTCATAGAGGGTACCTGATGCCTTGTGCTTCAATTTTCACTTACTGACCCATATTTTCTCAGAGCAACACTGTCCACTCATGCAGGGTAATTTCATCTAACCTTTTTTTCAAAGTTCTTTAAGACTTAATTTTATGCATCTTGTGCATAAACTTTACCCCTCATTCAGCAGGGGACAGCTGTGATGGTGACATTCTGCATGCCTGCAGGGCTGGACAGCCGCTTCACCTGGATGAAGCCCCACGGCCACCCATGTTCCTTAGCTGAGACTTTATACACGAGCACCGGCTTCAAGCTATGGTTGCCTGCATGGTAGCCGAGATGACTTTTTTAAACAAGGACTATCACCAGGGCAAGTTTGAGGCTAAGAAGGAAATCATGAGGTCACAGGATACTAAATCTACAGTGCTCTTCTCGGCACAGCTTTGTGCTTAGGCCAGATGGGCTAATCCCAGGAACTAAAATGTGCTATGCTCATTTGTTACACACAGGGTACATCTGGGACTATACAGCAATCAGTTGAAATAATACCATACTAATCCCACCAGGCAGGAAAAAAAAACTACAGCTCAGAAAAATCAAGCAGTTCATGAAAGAGGTCTGTCTTCTGGCTTTGATACTCTCCTATACTCTCTTCTGATAAGTCTCCTGGAGGGAGCAGGGTCCTTGATTCCATCTTTAGCCACAACCAAGGAAGCTCATGGGCTACACAGTGTGGTGCAGTAAAGAATAGTAGCCTCTGGTAGATTTTAATTGAGGCCTCCTATGGGCATGCACCAACCTGAGTTCTGGGAATATGATAGACCCTGGGACTGGGTGGCCATAGGATCCAAGAGACTCATATTTGAAATGAGACCTTGAAATGCTGGCCCTATGAGAATATTAGAAATGTACAGGGTAAATATTAGAACGGTGGTAGAGAAGAAAGCCTGAGGCTCTCCTCCCCTAAACTCAACAATATCTCATGAAGTCCTTTGTGAAAACCCAGAAAATTTAATAAAAAACCTCCAAGACTAATAAAAAGGAAATGATAAACAGAAATAGTGGAACTTTCTCTATCAACAATTATTTTAGATTTGAATAGATTGAGTTCCCCAGTGCAAAAGTCTAATGGAGGAACAGGTTAAAGATAAACTTCTTAAGGATGCCATTTGCTAGAGCAGTGACTCACTTGACATTTAAGACCCAAGCAACAGAGGAGAAAGAATAAAGCAGACAAAACAGACCTCAGGTCACAACCATCACAACAAATAAAGGACAATCGATGCTGACAAAGGAGTCAACCAAGCAGGAAGATATAACAATCAAAACACATTCACGCGACATCAGAGCATATAAGCACATAAAGCAAAGGATGGCGGAAATGAGGGGAAACCTCCATGACTCACTTTCAATAATAGGTAAAAGGGCAAGGTCAAGATCAGTGCACTGTTACCCATGAGGCATAGGAAACTTGACATTCTGAATGTATGTTCGGGGAAGATGACACTGTTACCCAGAAGGTGCAGGAGACTTGACAACTCTGCAGATGGTAGGAACATGGGGGAATCCACCACCGGCAGCAGAACACACATTCTTTTCCAGCTCACATGGGATTGTCTCCTCGATAAGCTAAGTATTAAATCACAAAACAACTCTTAAAAAGCTTAAGAAGATTAAAATACCATCAAACACTTCCCCAGGCACAGGGCAAGGAAAAACTCAGAAGGAACATAGGAAGACATGTAAGTATGTGGAAATCAAACAATATGCCAAATATAAAGTCATTGGCCAAGAAAGGAACCAAGAAAGAAGTTAAAAAACAAAAACAGAACAACAACAACAAAAACATTTCAACAAATGAAAACAAAACACGAGAAACCAAATCTCATGGGATCCAGCACAAACAGCATGGAGGTCACTGACTACAATAAATGCCTACATTGAAAAGGAAGAAAGATCTCAAATAAACAATCTAATTTTCCATCTCCAAGAACTAAAGAACGAGAGGAAAGTTATGGTTGGTGTTAGCAGAAAGCAGGAAAATAAACAAAACAGAAAACAGATCATGAAAAAGATTAATGAAGTCAAGAAGTGTTTTTTGGTTTTTGTTTTTGTTTTTGTTTTTGTTTTTTTCAAATTGGCAAACACTTGGCTAGACTAATTAGGAAAAGAAAGGCAGAAATAAATAAAACCAGCAGTGAAAAAGTAGACTCATCCTAACACCATAGACGGCAGAGGATAAGCAAACCCATGAAACTAACAGCTAAGTTCCCAGATGTACATGTACTCCCGAGCCAGCCATGAAGAGCCAGGCTGCATGATTCAGAACCTGCTGAGAAAACCCAGACCAGGCTGCTCTCTCTGAATTCCCCGCAAATGTTTAACCCTTTCTAAGTAGCTGAGGAAGAGGGACATTTCCAGGACACTTCTTTGAAGTCAGTAGTAGCTTGATACCAGAGCTCAAGGAAGGAAAATGGCAGACCAGCATTCCTGATGGATACATTTGAAAATCCCCCAACAGAACAATAGCAAATGAGATCTAACAACTTATTAAAAGGATCTTTCGCAAAGCTGATGAGATGGTGAGCAGATAAAGATACTGTCTGCCAAGCCTGACAGCCTAAGTTCAACCCTGAGAACACCCATGGCAGAAGGAAAGGAGTTATCCTGCCAGTTCTCATCTTACCCCTATATGCGCACCATGGTCCATATATGTGCATAGGACATACACAAACACACTAAGTAAACAAATAGACAAACAAACAAACAAATGCATATAGCTGCCAGCAGCTACACAAACCAGGTTCCTGAAAGAGAGGCAGGGGCCTGGGGAAAATAGGAGAATCGGACTTTGAGAGAAATAACCAGATCAAGTCAAAAGGTTCCGATCTAGGTCCAATGTGTATTTCAGAGTCTGAGAATATATAGGCACGGAACTCTTCCCCCAGTAAGCCAGGATCTTGTGGCCTAAATAGCATCTTGTTGTTCTGTCCAGAAGGCAGGTGAAGCAGCTCAGCAGGGTGTTGCTCCTAGCAGGAACTTCAGAAGAGGCAGAGAAGCAACAGGACAAAAGGGTTTTCTTTATCTCAGGAAACTCCACCCTAAGTGAGCAAGCTCAGTCAGCAGAACAGGAACTGAGGGGCGGGGGAAGGTTACAAATGCAATTTTAAAACTTTTTTAATAGTAAAAAAGATGATCGGGTATGTTTTTCTTCTGGGGTGCAAGGATGATTCAATATATAAAAATCAATTAATATGGTAAGTTGCATCAATACAAAGGTTATTTAAAATGTCACATAGCCATCAATCAGTGCAGAATTTGGGATCATTCAACATTCTTCCATAATTAAAAATAAAAATAAAAAAAAGACTCTGAAAACACTAAATGAGCAAGAATCAGCCAGAATACTACAAGAAGTTCTTTGATGCATTTCTCTCTGTGAAGTGAAGATAGCAAACACCAGTATAGACTAGCAAAGACCAGTGATGTGTTGCACAACTAGCAAAGATCAAGGAAGTGTTGCACAGCATAGCAATACAAAAACATCCTTTCACTGTGTGTAGGGTTCTACTTATCATCCTCCATTTTCCTGATTTCTTTTTTACAACAAACACAGGGGATTCCAGGGGCTGGCAGACTCCTCCATATGTTGAGCCTCCAGCTGCTCTCCTACCAGTTGTTCAAGTGCCTACAATTTCTCTTTTGTTGTGGGCCACTGCTCTTGCCACACATCTGTTTGATGACCTTTTTAGGGACAGGATACTGGTATGTCACCAGTGGCCCCTTTTATAAATTTGGAAATTCAATTCCTGTGCTATTCTGTGTTTGGACCATGGGCACAGCTTGTGATTGTTCTCTATCTTCCATATCAACGCCTTCCCCAGGAGCATCTTATCATGTCACCCATAATTTCCTCATTTGCTATCCCCAGAGTTACAGGAATATTAATTTGAATTCTCCATTGTTGTACAAGATCCCTTCCCCATAAATTTATGGGCAAGTTAGACACGTAAGGTCTCAACTTCCCTGTTTGCCCTTCTGGTCGTCCATCGTTAATCCATCAGATACTTTGTCTTATTTGTGATAATTTACCACATGAACTGTGTACAAACCTTCTGAAGTGTTCAATTTGGATTCCAACACTTTTGGAAAAGTATACTAATGTGAGCTCCTGTGTCCACCAAACTGTTTATTTCAACACCATTCATTTGCACCATTAATTTGGGTCTCTAATATTTAACCACTATTTTCCAGAACACACATTTTCCAGTATTCCCCAAAGCCCGTGTTCTTTCTACCACCGTGGGATGCCCTTGATGTAAGGAAACAACAGTTGAGCAATTCTATCCCCTGCATTAAATTACATCTCTTTTTTCACATATGCCATGATTTTAATATCTTCCTTACTATCCCCAAGACCAGCAAAGCATTGCACAGTGTAGCAATGCAAGAGCATTCTTTCACTGTCTCTGAGGTTCTACTTACACTCTTTCCAAATATCATGCGCCCTCTCGTGTGTCTGCTTCAGCAAAACATCCTCTCACAAGACAGCTTCCAGAAAAACATCACGTGACACAACTGGCACAGGACGAACAAGGTTTAAACACAGATACTCTCACCAATGTGAGATCCATCTCTCAAATGGTCCCTTGGAAACAGAGCTGGGTTTCTCCCTATTAACCTAATCTACTTCCTGTGAAAGACCCCCAGAACTGGGGAGATTCTTACTCGAGTCTCGGGATGACACGACCACCCAATGACTCACGAGAGACCGAACTTGCTGCAATCACATGAGGGTTATTGGGGATACCAGTACCGGGGTCAATCTCGTGACCATGCTGGCCAGAGTTAGACACCAAACACAAGAAGTAAAGGGTATTTAAGGGAACATCCACAAGCTGGGGGCGGGGAGAGGGTTACCAAGGAAACATGGCAAAAACAGTGGAAAATTTCAGAGGGACCCAACCCAAGGTATTCAGTTAGGGAGGGGAACATATTCATTCTAGGAATGTAATCTTCATCTATTGGTCGGCAGGGTGGAGAGTCTCATAAACCAGTAGACCTTCATTCTTAGTTCCGCCCTCATTGTGGATCATTCAGGAGGGGCAGGTATCAGGAACCAGAGCCCTGAGGCTCTGAGTTAGCCAAATTCCTGGAACTAGCTACTCCACCTTTTTGGCTTATGGCAGAGGTTTTCCACGCCCCCTTTTGGGTAAAAGTTATACATTATACATTCTAAGATTCTCCAGCCTTTCACCTGTACCCATTCTATCCCACGTAAATGTCTCTTGCTTTCTTCTATTCTCAATGCAACAGTGACAAGAGACCCTGCTGCAAGTTGGATGTATATACCCAGTTACATTCTATTGAAATATGAAATTTTCAGGACAGTCTGCACCCTGCTCCCTTACCTCCATCCCAAATAAGTCCCATGTATGAAACTGAATTGATATCTGTGCATCAAATGCATGCATGCCTGACTTACATGAGAAAATGGATGAACGTGAAGGTTTAGATGCTAGGGCAAGTCTTCCACAAGGGCTTCCAATAATCCTCAGGCTCACTGTACCTCTTAGCCTTGGTTTTCCCAGCTACAACAATAGAGATTTGGACTAGATGCTATCTGTCCACTTGAGAAGATTTACAGTTTGAGAAAATAGTTTAGGAACCTACAACTTGCAGCCATTGAAAAACAAAGCTGTAAGCTTCCCAGGAACCAGAAATCTAACCTTTAATTTGATTTATTTGTAATACAATCCTCCCTATTGTTATCTATTCCCTAACCACATCTAGCTGACATGACACCTTCTCTAAACTGGGCACATGTCTAGTAAACTTGAACTCAAAATCTGACATTTCTAGTCAAACAGCACCAGGTCAAATCTATGAATTAACACACACATCAGGAAGGAACCCGAAATAGGTGATGGTGTCTTGATGCCAACAGTCGTATCATTACATAAGCCCATAGCTTCCCCTTTACTTTGGTGTACTTACATTGAAACCTGGTTGAAAGGTTTTCATCACTTGCCAAACGAAGATCTCGACTGATTGGAGCCAAGCACCTGACATTCCAGAGGCACCTGCCAGACAACACCACCTTGCCAACTATACTCCAACCAGGGATCATGGCTATACTCTATCCAGGGCTCATGGCTACACTCTACCATGGAGGGATGTTCCTTACTGGCTTGCTTCCTCTGGCTTGCTCAGCCTGCTCTCAGTATGCTCATGGCTATACTCCAACCAGGGCTCATGGCTACAGTCTACCCAGGGCTTATTCAACAACAAAAAGAGATGTCAAAGACACCCTAGGACATGCAAGTAGACTTCCAAACTGTTTTGTTAAACAAGAGGCAAGCATAAGACAGAATGTCATGTGGTCCCACTTATGTCAATGTTGAGAAAAAGTGAGTCTGCAGAGACAGTGCAGAGTAGTGGTCACTGGCGTCTAGGAAAAGGGGGAAGACCTAACAGTAAGTGTGTGAAACATAGAAGAATCACAAGAATGGGCACTGTCTTAGCCAGGGTTTCTATTCCTGCACAAACATCATGACCAAGAAGCAAGTTGGGGAGGAAAGGGTTTATTCAGTTTATACTTCTGCATTTCTGTTCATCACCAAAGGAAGTCAGGACTGGAACTCAAGCAGGTAAGGAAGCAGGAGCTGATGCAGAGGCCATGGAGGGATGTTCCTTACTGGCTTGCTTCCCTGGCTTGCTCAGCCTCAGAAGTCTCTTGTAGAACTCAAGACTTCCAGCCCAGAGATGGCACCACTCACAAGGGGCCCTACCCCCTTGATCACTAATTGAGAAAATGCCTTCCAGCTGGATCTCATGGAGGCATTTCCCCAACGGAAGCTCCCTTCTCTGTGATAACTCCAGCCTGTGTCAAGCTGACACAAAACCAGCCAGTACAGGCGCAGAATTCCAGAGGTCCGGGTTTGATTCCCAGCACCTCCGTTATGGTTCCCTGTGGACTCCCTCCTCTCAGCCCAGACAGTTTTGAAATCGAAAGAATGCCACAGCCCGGGACTGCGGCTGTTCAGCTCACCTCTGTCGGAATTGCCTTTGAAGTCCCTTCCTCCAATCTCATGTTTATGTTAAAAGTTTGATTCTTGTTGGTTTCGTTTTTTGCCTTACTATAAAAACACTCTGCACCCAAAGTAAAGTACACCTTGATAAAGCTTTCTTGGTGTGTGTCTCTTTGTCTCTCCCACCCTCTTATTTCCACAGGTCCTCAATAATCTCCAGTCCGAGACAACCCACGAATGTGTGAGCTCCGCTGGCCGGACCCCCACAGTTCCCAACCATTTGTAACTACAGTTTCAAAGGATCTGATGCCCTCTTCTGGCCTCCACATGCACTGTCCAAATATGATACATATGCATATATATAGGCAAACATCTATGCACATAAAATAAAAGCAAGTGTATTTTTTTAAAAATTAGGTTGTGTACTTGAAGTAGGTAAATTATATAATGTGTAAAATATACCTCAACAAATTACTTTTAATTCTCAAATTCTCAGGCTTAGGGTAGTCAATCAATGGCTAAAGTACTAGTTAGGCACATATGAAGCTCTCTATTCTATCCTAAGACCAAAGTTTTAAAAAATTGCTTTAAAAAGTAGAAATCATAAGAATATATCCAAAATCCTTCTCAGGTCATGAGTGACCCACACCCATGCATCGCCTTTATCTCACGGCTGCTGGAGGTTTTACATTTTGGATGCTCAAGTTTCTGGTGTGGGCTGAGTCCATAAATCCCACAAGGCTGACCTAGAAGCTTTGGGTATAAATGATGTTATCTCTGCCCTTTCACCACCTGCTGGTGTTCCCACTTGTGTGAGGCCGGCTTTGCTTGATTGTATGTATAATCTCTTCCATCTCTTTCCAGAGCTTCCTGGAAAGGAAAGACAAAGAGAGACCAGAACAGTAAGGCGGCCTCAGCCAACAATTCTCCGTATCTGTAGCACGTGGTATAAAAGCCCCGTGTCTGCGCTGTGTGTGGGAGCCAGGGCACTTGTGTATCCTTAGGGAAGCACTGGTGGCCCACCGCCAACCACCTCCAAGCAGAGAATCGAGCCAAGCCCAGCACCAGTTGAGTCTAGTTTGTTTACAGAGGAAACAAATAATTAGAGCAGATCAAAGGCCCAACGCGATAATTAGAAACACACTCTTCCAGGCTGCTCAGCTGCTGAAGATCCCACCTTCCAAGATGGAAAAAAGCCACCAGGCACCAGTTTAAACCAGCCCTGCACTCTATTCCAAGGCATTGGATTGGCTTTGGTTTCTCTGCTGTGGAACCTGTTTCACATTGTGCTTTGTTCTTCTTAGCCTGTTGGCCTCGCCATGCCATTTCAGATAACCCCCAGTGCCTTGTTATCTCATGCTGGTCCCAGGCTCCTACCCAGAAGGTTGATGGAGCGCTCTCCTGGCTTTCCTTTCTCTGCTCCCAGGGTGGGCTTGCCTGACCCCTACTGCACAGCAGCTCTGAGCATGCTCAGTAAGCGGCTCCATCAATTCAGCAGCAGCCCATCCCTTTTGCAGCACCGTCATCCTCTTTGCTACCTACCACCTTACTCGTCGTTCCACTGGCCCCTTAGTTCACTGAGGAAAGAGACGCCTTCTATTGACCAGGCCTCCATCGAGAACTTTCCTTCCTGTTCTCACCAGTGCCCTTCCTGTCACAAAACCCTTTTTGTGTGAGACTGTCTCTCAGCCTTAGAAAGCTAGAGAGCGGAAGAAACGGGGCAGTGGTGGCGCATGCTTTTAATCTCAGTACTTGGAAGGCAGAGGCAGGCAGATTTCTGAGTTCGAGGCTATCCTGGTCTCCAGAGTGAGTTCCAGGACAGCCAGGGCTACACAGAGATAACCCTGTCTCGAAAAACAAAAAACAAACAAAAAAAAAAGAAAGCTAGAGAGCGAACCACAGCAGCGTCACCTGAGTCGCTCTATATGTGAAGAGGTTTGGCATACAGGAATCCCATCATCTTTGACCCACGAGCTGTCACGTGTATATGTCGGGTTCTGCCTGATGAAAATTGGATTCTTTACTTCTTTCTCTGGAATCTCCATGGGAAGGTGGAGGCAAAGCAGGAGAACCAGAAACAAGGGATACAATTCTTTCCCTCTTTATCAGAGCGAAGTCCTAGATCCAACTTGTCCATGCTTGACATCTCCAAGTATCCAACCTCTCCCTCCTTCTCTTAGTGGTTCTCTGGACAGACTCAAGCCAGCCATGAATGTATGCCCACAAACGTGCAGCACACAATCTCATGGGGAAGAAGCCAAGAGGGAGAGGGGGATAAGAAACTGGAGGGGCTGTGGAAACCTGAAGTAGGGGGGTGCTGTCACGTTAGCAGGCACTGCTTCCTTGAGCGTCTGCCCTATGTGATGTCTGGGGGAGGGGGTGAGGTGGAGTGGGGTAGGGGGAGGGGAGCTATCACATCAGCATGCACTGCTTCCCTGAACATCTGCCCTGTGTGGTGTCTCCAGCCACCATTCCCAATGGTGCATCTCAGACCTGAAACTCAGTCACAAGCTATTCCCATCTTTGTCGTTCCTGGCAGTCCTATAAATATGTACATCCCTGCCCCTTCTCCTGAGCTTTCTCTTCAGTTTGTCACTCTGTGGTCATCTGACAGCATTACCATTACCCACCTGCTCTGTGTACACTCTCAAGTTCCCCATTTTGTCACCAGGAACCGTCTCCACAGCAGGCCTTAGACTCTCCTACCTCTGCTCTTCCAGTTTTCACATTTTTGAGCCATCTCTGGATCTCGTGGACTACCTTGTCGCTTTTTGGCCTCTTCACTGACACAGGAGTAAAGAGCATAACTTTCATAAAAGTAGCAGCATAAAAGATCAACATAAAAAACCAGTAGCTTTTCGAAGTATAATGAACTTAGCAGCAAAGGGATCAGAGAAATAATCCCATTCAAATGCTAAGAATTAAACTTCAGCAAGGAGTCCAAGATATTAAAGGATAGATTGGGAAAACAGGATTCTGGAAATCATCTGCAGGTTTGGTGCAGTTCCCATCAGTGCCCCAGTGACACTCTCGCAAAAGTAGAAAAACAACCCTAAAATTCACAAGGAAGAATGAAAGAATCTGAGTAATCCAACAGTCCTAAGGAGAAAAAGCAATGCTGGAGGATGCACAATACCTGATCTCAAACTCTACCATGGAGCCATAGTGACAGAATCATGTGTTACCAGCACAGACACAGAATGTAGACTGGGGGGTGAGGGGGTGTAGAATGGAGGACCCAGGAAAGAAACAGCACAGTGACGACCACCTACAGTTGGACAAAGGTCTTTAAGATGGGACTAAAGTCACAAAAGCTCCACCTCCATAAAGCCCCACCTCCATAAAGCCCCGCCTCCATAAAGCCCCGCCTCCATAAAGCCCCACCGCCACAAAGCCCCACCGCCATAAAGCCCCGCCTCCATAAAGCCCCACCTCCATAAAGCCCCACCTCCATAAAGCTCCACCTCCATAAAGCCCCGCCTCCATAAAGCCCCGCCTTCATAAAGCCCCACCTCCATAAAGCCCCACCTCCATAAAGCCCCGCCTTCATAAAGCCCTGAGTTCATAAAGCTCTGTCTTCAAGAGTGATCAGCACCCTTGCATAAAGGTTTGAGAGAGTCCTCTCTTGCCTCCCACCCCCCCTGTAAGAGAGAGACAAAGCACAACCTGGGGTGTCTCCCCTGACTGTCTGCCTTACTACCTTGAGACAAAGTCTCTTGCTGAACCAGAAGTTCACTGCTGAAGCTTGGCGGGCTGAGCAGAGGGCTCTGGAAATCCTCCTGTTACCAAGCTCCAGTGTACATCCACTGGAGCCACCATAACCATGCCTGACTTTTCACATAGGTGTTGGAGATTTGAACTCAGCCCCTTGGTGTTTTGGTTTTTGTTCTTGGTGTGTGTGTGTGTGTGTGTGTGTGTGTGTGTGTGTGACAGAGTTTTACTTGGTTGCCCCATAGCTCAGGCAAACCTTGAACCCATGGCTAGTTTCCTAAATAGCTGGGACAGGCTTGCCAGGTCTAGCACACAGGTACTGTCACCTTTTTCTAAAAACAGAACTCCTAAAGGGAACAAAACCAGAGACAGCTGTGCTCTCCTGTACCACACATTCCCATGACCATGTGCTTCCTCCACAACAGGTCAGAGTCACCCTGCAGACCCTTGACCCATTTGCTCCCCAGTTAAAAATAGGGGTGGGTACTAAGCATGGGACTTCATGTTGGCCTGACTCCTAGCACAGATGGTAGACCGTAACACTGCACAGCTTTCCTTCACTGTCTGCTCCACATCATCATCTTCTGACATGGGTGTCTAGTTCAAGCCCTACTCCACACAGCATCATAACTGATCATTTTTATAGATGAAGGGATGGATAATCAGAGAAGTTCAATAATCTCTCCAAGACACACAATCTCTTATGATTGTTCTTGTTATCTCTTCAACGAAAGCATCTCCACCAACTGCTGCACCTCCTTGCTGATCCAAGATCCCGGGGGGGGGGGTGGTCTGTTTGACAAGCCACAGTGGGGAAAACTGCTCCAAGCATTTTGTGCTGCAGAGATCACTGGAATAAAAGCTCTAGAGCCCAGCTTTTCTGAATGATCTCAACTCAGAGAGACAGAGATGAGAAATTCTCAGTTGTGCATGCTGGTGCATCTGGAAGTTTCTCCCAATGTCTCCCGAATGTGGTACTGTTTTCCTTCCAGATTTCTAAATAGCTCACCAAACCCTTTTAACTACTATTCTCCCCCAAAGAATGTGGATTGTGTGTGTTTGGTACTCTGGAGAAACTCTTAGGACAGAAGACACAATACAATAGATGGACAAGTTATTCCAGGGAACTGGCTGATGCTCACCAGGACCCAAAGACTTGATGAACTTGGGGGAATAGGTCGGGGTTCAGAGGCAGAGGGAGGGAGAGAGGGAGAAGGGAGAGGGAGAGAGAGTCACACACAGAGAGGCAGTGCACACACACACACACACACACACACACACACACACACACACACACACGAAGGGTCCTGACACAGCATGACCACTTTAGCTCAGCACAAGGTCACACCACCCTCTGCCTCCTGCCCAGGTTCACCAGGAAGCTAACACCTTGCTTTCCTATTTAGGGGACTTGGAACTTTCTGTTCAAGAAAGCAGCCTGAGGGAAGCCTAGAAGGGAAGGGAGTGGACCTGCGCTAGCCAGAAGAAAGGACAAAGCCTTGGGGTCACTCGCCGCATGAAGTGCAGGATGAGGAAAGGAAGCGGGGAACTACTGTGCAGCCAAGTCTCCCAGAAGCATGCTGCACAGCTTCTGTATGCTTTGGTCTACAAGGCTCATCTCCCACATAACGAAGATGGCAAGTGGAGACTTCTAGAAGACTGCCCAGAAGAGATCTTTAGGTCGCAGGACTGTTCTCAGTGGTGACCACTGGTTATGTAGGGTTCACAGGACTGGATTAGCTCCCAGAAAACCCAGCTGTTATAAGCTGAGGCAGCCCTTCCCAGTCTCTCCCTCACTCCATTTATATGTACCTTTAGACTCTTCTGCGATGCTGCGCCGTGACCAGGGGGACCGCCTGTGGGCCCTAATACCTGTGCCACACTGTTTGGATGTTCTAGTCACCAGAATCACAAATCAGGCAAACATATGCTTGTATGAAGAACCCAGACTCTTGCTTTATGCTGTGGCAACACCAAATTAACTGACACAAATGAATATAAAGGCCTAAGGCTGAGTTTCAAGGTTACCTGTTAGGGACCCATGCCCACGCCCTTTCAGGTTTTAAATATCCACGTGTAGCATGCGTCCACCGAGAGATGTCAAGACCAAAAGGGAGTAGCCACACATGTCCCTCTACTCAGAACAGAGGAAGTACATTCAAGGGTTCAAGGCATGGCTGTATGGTATCGGTCAATTTCGGCCCTTCCCCTCCGTCCTTAGCTAGACTCAGTTACTTCAGCTTTGGGCACTGAGAGGCCTGTGGGCAGCAGTAAGTGGTGGCCAGCAGACAGGCATGCTCGCAGTCTGTGAAAGGCAACAGAGACCCCCAGCCTAGCATCTAGTCCTAGTGCCCAGGCAGGCCCTAGAGCATTGAGCAGGAATCGGTGTAGCCAAAGACCACTTGGGGCCATCCATATGTCCAAAGGCTCAGAGGAGGAGGAGGAGCCCAAGGTTGGAAGGGTGGTGAGCAGTTGTCTTCTCTCTGCACCTCACGTAGATGAGATCACCTTCCTCCCTTCCTTATCTAATTGTATATCAGCCCATGTATGAGCTCTGCATTGACAGATTCCATTGAGCCTCACCCTTTCCCAGACCCCAGCAGCAGTGTAATCCATAATTTCTACAGTCACCTATTTGAGCAGTGTTTGACCCTAGGGTGGGAGCATGAGACTGTTTTTTAATCTATTATTTTTCCTTTATTTTAAAAGATTTATTTATATATATATATATTTTTATGTATGTGAGTGCTCTGTCTGCGTGTACACCTGTGTGCCAGAAGAGGGCATCAGATCCCATTACAGATGGTTGTGAGCCACCATGTGGTTGCTGGGTATTGAACACAGGACCCCTGGAAGAGCAGCCAGGGCTCTTAACCATTGAGCCATCTCTCCAGTCCTTGTCCAATGTTTTTCAATCCTATTGTATCTAATCTCTCCTTTCTCTCTTTTGAGGATACCTTGCGCATGCGTGGCAGATTTTGCCTCTAGGCAACTTACACTTCATCCTCCCTCGTCTAGTCTTGGCTTGAGAGTCCCTGAATGGGTACAGGGACGGGTACAGCTTAGAGTCCCTATTCCTCATGCAGACCCTGGGATGAGGATGAGAGGAGCAGAGATAAAGAGTGCCTCTCCCACCCTCTGGATTCTAACATAGTCTTTGCCCTTCAATGTCTTTTTCTTGGGCTAAAGACTATAGGACCAGAATTGCCTCCAGCTGCAAGTCTTCCTGTTTACTGTGGCAGGTGTTGGCACTTGCAGTGGGTATTCCAGGAGGTGTGGGGTCCTCTGTGCTTCACGGTGTCCTCAGTGGGCACCTCGAACATTGGTCTCATGGCATGCAAGGGCTGGTTCACGCATGACCACTGAATTCAAATGATTGGCTGGAGAACCCGTTTCAAACCGTTTCTGAACTCCTCCTACCAACCTCTTGTCTCTACCTCACCTTACCAAGGGTTCTGGGCTCCAAAGAGTCATGCTCATTGGTCATCCTCTGTGTACCAAGGACACAAGTAAGACTACACTTGGTAAGAAATAGCAGTTAAAAACAAATCCTAACAGTTGTGGGAAACATTAAAAAATGAACCTGCCAACTCTCCATGGGGCCTGACTAAGCTTCCGCGCTCCTGCCTGCCCGCCAAGTCTCCATGGGGCCTGACTAA
>NW_022196913.1:64239951-64273510 GCF_008632895.1 Mastomys coucha
CGCTCCTGCCTGCCCGCCAAGTCTCCATGGGGCCTGACTAAGCTTCCGCGCTCCTGCCTGCCCGCCAAATCTCCAGCTACACTAGACCACAGGGCTCCCACTGGGCCATCTCTCCTGCAGGTCCCTCCCCAACCCACCCCCAAGTTTCTCTCGCTACCACGCACCCCACAGTCAGCCATCACAATACCCAGTACCCCGGTAGAATCAAGACTCTTCATGTTTAATTAACTTACCAGATTTATGTATCAATAATATCACAATTTACAAGATACCAATACAATAATTTCAGAGCCAATTGATAATGATAAAAGCTTTATCCCAATTATTCTAACCTCACGAAATCATCACGTCGGCCTCCATTCTCCCCTCCTCAGAGTCTCTCTCTGTCTCTGAAACTCTTAGTTCTACCTCCTTTTTCCTGTCAAATCACAAGCCTCCTCTACACTAACGTAATTGAACAGGAAAATCCTGCAACACCAATCTTCACACATTCAAAATTAAAGATGGCCAAAGTCACTCCAAGAAGGGGACAAACAATGGTCTATCACATGGTGGACCGACATTGTCTGTGCCTCCTGGGTTCTGGTGACAGGATGAGAGTACATATGCTCCAACTGAAGAGCAGTGAACAGGCAGATCTTTTTGCTCTCTGGTCCCAGGGCAGCTTCTGTGTCTCCTCCAAAAATAGAACAATCAAGTCATTTCACCAATTGGGGTGGGGTGGGGGAGGGGGAAGGGGTGGAGGAGGCTTCATTTTTGGATAGAGCTGAAAACAATAGGAAGTACAACTTCTGACAAAGGACAGAAACATCAAAACTGTGGTTGTGATGGCGCATATGTTCATGGGGGCGTGGGAGTCTGGGTGTGTGTGTACGTGTGATCATGTGTGCTGGCAAGGTGAATTATCAGTCCTATACTACTTTTCAGGAACATATTCAAAATCTGGACAATGACTTGACATTTGTCACCTGTTAAAACATAAAATGTCCAAATATAATCACAGACCATGCGTGGCCCAGCATAACCACAGATGGCTGATGAGACAGTCAGTGTTACTACTGAGTCCCATTTGCCCTGGTTTTAACTTCACATGGACTGCCATCTCACTGTTCTCCCATGTCACCACTTAAAAGTCTTACTATTAGGGTAAGGGAATCTGTGTTTGGGTGGGTGGAGTGTTTGCAATCACTTCTTAAAGGTCATTCCCAGAGCTACAAAGTCAAAGCTTTCTCAATGGCGCCACCGCCACACAACTGTCAGCAGAACACAAGACAAGGCTGACATTAGTCACCAGGCCCAGTCTGAGTGGACCCACTAGCAGAGCACACATCATCAGGGCCTGAGGAGATTGGGGTGTGACTGGAGTCCAGAAGCTGGGTTACCATGTCAAGTCCCTGGATCTCTCTTCAACTGGATTTCTTCATCTGAGAAGATGTTAGTAAGTGATGTCAGAGACCCTCAACACTAAATCTTCTACAGGAACACAGGAAAAACACAGTTCTAAAATATCGTTGAGGTACTTGTAACAGAGACAAAGGGGTTGCTGCCCACAGTCAGGCCAGCTATCAAACTATTGTTTCCCACCCTATCGATACTCCACAGATGTAATCAAACCCATGCCAGCCAAAGCAAGACACCACCCTCACCATTTTACAGATGTGAAAACTCACACTCAGAGTAGCCCAGTGGCTTTCCCAATTAGCTAATTCACTCAGAGCTAATCCACAGAACGCCCAGGCTCACTCACTAGGCCATGCCCCGTAGGCTCTTGCTTTTGCTGTTCTTCACAGGTATCCAAATGTTCATCGTCATAGGTCGCAATACCACCCCCCTCCGTGTCACCCAAAGGTATCCCTTCTCAATGCCACCCCTAGAAGTTATCTAAATCAGGCTCCACTTACTCAACAGTATGAGGGATTTCCCACTGACTCACCAGGCCTCCCTCCTGGGGAGACCTCTGAAGGGAGGACATCTTTTCTCAGAGAGTGGGATCCACTTTGACCAATGGAGACCATGACAGTCAGGCATGAAAGACTGCCCTGGGCTTACAATGCTCTCGACGTTTTAGGAACTGTTAACCTGAAATTTTAATGTTGTCTGAAGCAATGCATATACGATAGGTTCTCTCTTGCTTTACTTCCCTTTTCTCACTGTGGAGACAGAATGAGCTCCTAAACTCTACTGTCTCCTTGCAGACAGTCCCTCGTGGGGCTCTCTAGCCTCCCCAGCCAAGAAGTTAATGGCTGGGGATTTAAGTATGTGGACATTTACTCCTCCACCCAGTGCAAGCTAACCTGCCAGAACACTAGGCCTGACGACAAGAGCGGCTTTCACCACCAATGGTTGACGTGTGCACAGTCACAGGAGGCAAGAGGGACCCATGTAGGTTTCAGAGTTGGAGTCTGGGGTTGAATAACTCATAACTGCTGGTCTGTGATGCAGCAGGGTGCTGTGCCGAAGAGGCTGTGGTGGGGCAAAGATGTTCACCTCCTGGCAGCCAGCAGAGAGGGAGGAAGGGGAGAGAGGTATGGAGGGAAGGGGAGAGGGAGGGGAGGAGGGAGAGGGAGAGAGAGGGAGGGAAGGAGGAAGGGGAAGAGGGAGGGGAGGAGGGAGAGGAAAGGGGGAAAGGGTGAGGGAGGGAGGGAAGGGAGAGGGAAGGAGAGAGGGAGGAAAGGAGGAAGGAGGAAGGGAGGGGAGGAGGGAGAGGGGAAAGGAGGGAGAGGGAAGGAGGGATAGGAGAGGGAGGGAGAGGAGAGGAAAGAAGAGGGAAAGGGAGAGAAGGAGAGAAAGGGAGGGAAGGGATAGGGAGGGAGGGAAGGGATAGGGAGGAAGGAAGGAGGAGAGAGGAAGGGAAAGAGGGAGGGAAGAGGGAAGAAGGAAAGGGAGGGAAAGAAGAAAAGGAAGTGAGGAAAGGATGGAGAGGGAGGGCAAAGGGAAGGGAGAAAGGAAGGGGAAGTGGAGGGAGGCAGAGAGGGAGAAAGGGAGGAAGGGAGAGGGAGGGAAGGGAGAGAAAAGAACTGAGGATAAAATAGAATCATAAAAGACATGCCCCCAGGAGACCAACTCCCTCCAGCCCTGGCTCTTGAGATCTAACTACCTCTTAACAGTAGAGGTAGATAATCATCCTTGAAGATGTGAGGACCCTCTCAAGGGAAACTGCATATTCAAATCACACTCTCTCCCCCGGTGTCCAAAAGCTCATGGTATCTCACCATGCAAAATGTGCCCAGTCAAGCTGCCAGCTGCCGTTGTCCTCCTCATCCCAATACTTTCAACATTTCTCAAGAGTCCAAGGTCAAAGTCTCCTCTGCGACTTGAGACAAACTCTTAGCTGTGAGTCCCTATAAAAGTTAGGAAGAAAAAATGTTTGCATACTCCCAGGATGCAGCAGTTGAGTATGCAGAGAGTATTCCATAATTCCAAAGCGGAGAACTAGGAGGTAGACTTGACTGTCTGAACTGAAGAAAGAACAAAGCTTAGCAGGGTAAACCAGATGTTATAACTCCATGTCCATCGTCTGAGGCATGTGGAATGAATCCAGGAGGCTTGAGATGCCCTATCCCCACAGTCTCTCGGGTTCCAGCCCACGAGGTCTCTCTGAAAATCAGTCTGCTTGCTTCCCGCGGCTCTGTTCCATGAGCGCGCCTTATGTTAGGCATCTCAAAGCCCCGGCACCTCTAACTTCCTGGATTCTCGGTTGTAGCTTCAACTCTCACTCTCAGGACTCGGACCTTGCCACAGGCTGCCTGGCCCCTCTCAGGCCTCCATCTGAGATTCCAGTAGGAGCTCCCTGAGCCCACAACTTCCACTTTCTGCATGTCTGCGTGGTGAGCATCCGGTAGCTGATGTCAGCAGCTAAGCAGAGCCCGGTCTCCGTGGCGGTAGAAGATGAGTGACATTTCCCTGGGCAGCCCCCGTGAGAGCAGAGACAGGAGAAGGTTTTCTCAAACCCATCTCCTGAAGGAGTTTCCACGGCTACACTGTTGCACCTGTGGTGTGGCCCAGCCAACTCCCAAGACACTTTCACAGCATCTTCCCCGTCCAATGCAAAAACGCTTGGCTTCTTTTCCATGGCTCTAATCTCGCTAGCAACTGCACCTTCCTTGGCTTCCTTTTTTTTTTTTTTAGCTAAGCTCTTAAATTTTTAACATCTTTCCACTTGGCTCTTTGTTTTAATTCTCACTATAAACCTGGCCAAGAGTGCCCAGTAATATCCACACTACTGAACTCTGGGCTGCCTTGGATTTTCTAGATTAATTAACCCGTCACCGTCAAATTTAGCCTTACAGGAGTCTCAGGGAACAACGCAGACAAGTTTCTTGCCAGGAGAATGTAGCTTTCCTGGCCCTAAGCCAATACCCAGAGGCCCATTCCTGTGTGAAAACTCAGGTGTGCTGTCTTTACGGCCTGCGCTCCTGTCAGTGTTCTCAGGTGTGCTGTCTTTACGGCCTGCGCTCCTGTCAGTGTTCAGACAGGTGTGCTGCTGTCTTTAGAGGCTGTACCTGACAGGGTACTGTCAGACAGTGCTCATACCTACAATACAGGAGTACTGTCTTTATGACTAGTGTTCTTTCGGCCTTCTGGTCAGCTGACACCTCCCAGTGAGTTCTGCTCACTAAGCCATTTCTAGCTCACTTCTCCAAATGTTCTCAAATTTTCCCCATAACGTGGTTCAAAGGCTCGGCATAGGACGGGCCGGGTCATCACTGGAACAGCCTGTGCCCACTTGTTTCCTGTTAGCTACCCGCCATTGTTCCGGCATAAACACCTAAGGGAGGGAGTTTGATTTGTCTCAGTGGCTTTGGAGAGATTTCAGTTGCTGAGTGCTTGACTCCATTTTATGAACCTGTGGCAAGTGGGAACTTGATAGCCAGGTGTGTCATTCCCTGCCATTACCAGAAGCAACTCAGAGTTTATTTTAGTGTAAGGTATGGAGGACAGGAGCGGCAGGTGCAAGATACAGGCTCGTCACGTTTCCATCACGAATAGAAAGCAGACAGACAGGACTGGGACGGTGGCATATTTCCTGCAGCAAGTCTCCTCCTCCTCAAGGTTCCATATCAAGCCAGACAGTGCTACCAACTGGGGACAGAGTGTGCAAATGCTAAACCCTGCAGAGAACATTCTTCATGCAAACCCACTATGCACAGGGAGGGTGGTGGACCGATGTAGCTTACATTGCAGTAGCCAAGAAGCAGAGAGAAAGGAGGCACTTCCCTCAGTGACATGCTTCCTTCAGCTAGGTCCTACCCTCCAGTAGACCACTTTATGAACCCATCAAAAGATGAATCCATTCACCAGGTCAGCGTTCTTAGGGCCCAACAAACCATCAATAGTGGTGCGAGCTTGGGACGAAGCCATCAACACATCAGCATCAGGAGGCATTTGATATCTAAGTCACAGCACCTGAGAAGGTCCTTTGTCCCTTTTGAATAGATTCACGAGGTTTAGAAAAAAATCCACGATAGGGAAGAATCAAGGCTTCCCAAGCAAGGGCAATAAGGCGTGGCTCTGTGCAGGCCTCACACTTGCTACTGTCTCCGTGAGCTCCTGTGTGCATCCGTCCTGCTGAGCCTGGAGGATGTTGCTTGGTAGTCATCCACCACCTCTAGGTGTTTTCCTATTATGTCTTGTTGGTTATCTCTTTCATTTTTAGTTTTATTTTTTAGTTTGTTGTTTTTCTCAGTATTTGTTTAAGAGAGAGAACACATATAAGCTATCGTGAAGTTGGGTGGGGAAGATTAGAAAGGGATTGGGAGAGGGGAGAAAATATAATTAAAATATACTCTACAAAAAGATGAACATATCTAACTGTGAGCTGGTGATGACCATACAGTGGTGCTAGATATGGGAAAGACACCAACACAAAAAAAAATGGCTATGATAAAGAACTGTGAGGAACTCACATGGCCAGCAATACATGTCCATAAATTCCTAAGCAGACAAGGGATAAAAACTGCTCAAGAACGATCATAACCCTGGCCTGTCTTCCTACTGCCCTAAAACACTGGTATTTCTGAAACAATTTTCTACTTAGTGAGAGCTATAATAGACATGTTATTATCTGTGTGCAAACTGACATTTGTATTTAGTCTAAAACTTTGATATCCTGGGCACAGGGTGGCTCCAGCCATTGAGGCCCTGCCACTTTCTGCCAATTCTATTACTGTTACAGCACATTCGCTTCTCCTGTCTGATCCTGAGTGTCCCCTCCCAGGTTCTGTCCACAGACTGTACCTATAGGCCCATCAGGTTGTTTGTAGAAGCTAGGATTCTCAGCCAGACTCTACACAGTCCCTCTCCAGCATATACCTATGGCAGGTATCCTGAACATGCTTAACATGGGGTACATTCCTAAGTTGCTGGTAGCATCTGCACACATAGAACACTTGAGACTTATAAACAAACAGCACATGGGATATTTCTCCTCAAACTATACATCTACTATCTTTTCCTCGATCCATAACTCTTTATCCAATAACCACTTTTCTTTATCTGAATCTAGACACAGTGGTCACTTCTCTGTTTTAACAAGAACATTTCTGGCAGGCATGATGGTTGTACAGTCAGTGTCTAGCTATCATCTGTGCACAGACGTGTAATGAAGTATGTAATGAGAGACCCCTATGCTGTGCCTGAGAAGGCAAACACCATGAGACATAGCATCCTGATAATACTGCCAAGCTGCAGGACCACAATGAGAACTTACAGCACATATCCTAATTTTTCTTGGGACTTCATTCTCCCTTCGGTGAAAGAAGAGGCCCGTGTCCGTAAGCCTATCACTGAAGCACACTAGCTAAGAAGCCAGCTCCTACAGGTGGTTGATTCTGTAAAATGCTGTGGCAGTGTTGCACAATGCTGCCTACATTCCATGGATGTTCTAACACTCATTAGCTGTGTGACTTCAAGTGGGGCTAATGTTCACCACGGGTTTGTCATTGAAGATTGGTCATATGTGTATGCACATGTACATACACGTTATCTCCAGACATATCTCACAGATCGATGCCCGTAACTCAGTGGACACTCTGGTGACGTTAGCCTTTGTAACCATCAAAGCAGAAAGCCCTTTCTTCATGTCAGTCCAGGACTGACTGGTAGGGTTAAGGTTTCATTAGTTTGATATATGTCTCTGTACACTTCCCATATGAAATGAAGCAGAAGCAGGCAGAACATGGTGTCCTGTCATTGCCTGGGGATGACTGAATGGCCCCTGACCAGAACGGCTCCAGACAGTTACAACTGCCTCTCCAGCTCTTCCCCTCCGTACTCATACTCACACGTGAGCTCTTCAGATGGTGCAGGCTAAGCTCAACCTGTCCGTGACTACAACATCCTAAGGTTTGCTAAAAACTCATCATAAACCAATACAAATACAAAGCCTGTGTGGCCGCCCGCTCAGGTTGCCTTTCCTGTGATATAAAGATGCTCTTGTAACTCCCACTGAACTTGAAATATAGGTAATATTGGCCTTGCCACTCGATGGTGACGGTGAAGCTACAGAATAAACCTTTGCAGTAAAGCCACAAATTCTTCAATGAAAGAGAAGCAAAACTTGATCAACTTTATTACAGAAAGTATACTTGGAGTAAGAATGTTGGATAAAATGCTTCGCCACTGGCAGAAATAAAAGCAGCGTTTATAAGCAATAAGGGAAAAGGGCAGATAGAAAAGGGTTTGCATTAAACTATCACCCATTTTGCTAAGATTTAATGGCCTTTAAAAAAAATGGATAGAAACACACATTGGGTGTGCTAGCTTCTGACCAGTATTCCATAGTGCTCCAGAAACTACAGGGCCCATTACACAGGCTAGAAAGAAAATATTTCCGCTGAGATCTATCACAAAGGACTAGGGGGATTGCTCCATCCATACCAGATATTCTGCCAGTACCCCACCCCACATCCCTAGGAACCCTGTAGCATGTGCTGTTAACAGAGGCCAATAGAAGGAATTTACCTTGCAAAGGGAGGCACAGATCACAGGCTACCTAGGGTGTAACGAAGCAGGTTGCACCAACACTAGCCCAAGGCTCTGTCTGACCCTATACTAGCAAGTCCATGTCTGAAATATGTCCTTCCAGTCTCAGCAGGAAAAGGTGCTTGCCACCAACTCTATGCCTGAGTTTGTTTCCTGGGACTCACACAGTGAGAGAACCCACTCCTGTAAGTTTCCCTGATACTTGTATGTCCACAGTGGCACACACATTAGTGCCCCCTCCCCCACGGAATAAACGGAAAATGGTATCTGTCGAATTGTGACTTCGTGAACTGGACTGAGCTAATTGCCAAAGATGCACTCCATAAAGGGCTGTGGAATCTGTAGGGACAACAGAAGCAGAGATGTACAGTTCCCACTGAAGAGGAGACAAAAATGAGTAAGCAATACAAATACTTCATCCCAGTCTATTTGCCTGGGCTAGAGAATGTCAACTTCTGATCTCAGTCTTTGTCTAATTAAAGTAACTCAATAAAGATATATCTGATCTTGCTTCCTCCCTGGACTCAGTTTACCCTAATGCACCACTTAAAGAGGTACTTGATTTCAACATCCGTATATAATATTCAAAGTTGATTACACTGTGTGTGTGTGTGTGTGTGCATGCGCGTGTGTACGTGTGCTTATGTGCTTGACTCACATACCACAGTGCATGTGTGGAGGTCAGAGGGACAATTTGGGTCACATGCTCCATCACTGAAGATACTAGGTATGCACTCCTGAACACAGGCTGAGGACAAGGATGAGCTGGGTACCTGTCAGAGGCACAAAGCACAGGGAGAGTGGGTGCTCAGGGGCTGAGCACAGGGACCAGTGGGTGCTCAGGGATGGAGCACAGGGACCAGTGGGTGCTCAGGGGCTGAGCGCAGGGACCAGTGGGTGTTCAGGGATGGAGCACAGGGACCAGTAGGTGTTCAGGGATGGAGCACAGGGACCAGTGGGTGCTCAGGGATGGAGCACAGGGACCAGCAGGTGCTCAGAGGTGGAGCACAGGGATGAGGGGATGCTCAGGGATGGAGCACAGGGATGAGGGGATGCTCAGGGATGGAGCACAGGGACCAGTGGGTGCTCAGGGATGGAGCACAGGGACCAGTGGGTGCTCAGAGGTGGAGTGCAGGGACCAGTGGGTGCTCAGAGGTGGAGCACAGGGATGAGGGGATGCTCAGGGATGGAGCACAGGGACCAGTGGGTGCTCAGGGGCTGAGCGCAGGGACCAGTGGGTGCTCAGGGATGGAGCACAGGGACCAGTGGGTGCTCAGAGGTGGAGCACAGGGATGAGGGGATGCTCACGGATGGAGCACAGGGACCAGTGGGTGCTCAGAGGTGGAGTGCGGGGACCAGTGGGTGCTCAGAGGTGGAGCACAGGGACCAGTGGGTGCTCAGAGGTGGAGCACAGGGACCAGTGGGTGCTCAGGGATGGAGCACAGGGACCAGTGGGTGCTCAGAGGTGGAGCACAGGGACGAGGGGATGCTCAGGGCAACCGCATGTCTACTCCACCCTGGAGAGGATTTGGATTCAGCACTCAGGTAACAGTGATTCCATTTGGGATTTAGTTTTATTTTGCATGGCTTTAGGGGAGAGAAGAAAAGACTGGCAAAGATAGGTAAGTCAAACACTGCTCTGGCTGGGGTACAGCGCAGTGGCAGGGTATTTACCTACTATGTACAAGGTTGTAGGTTCAATCTCCAGGACTGCAAAAGATAAGTTTGAAACAAAAGAACGATAATCACTTGAGAAGGGATTTCAAATTTTATTTGTATGAAATCATTTAATCATTATTTCATTTGTTGTACATTCTCAAAGGACAAATTAACCATGAACTGTCACCCATGTCTACGGAAGTGGAAAATGAGGTGTTGTTTTTTTTTTTTTTTACTCTCAGAGCTCCCAGGGACTAAACCATCAACCATAGAGCACACATGGTGGGACTCATGGCTCCAGCAGCATATGTATAGCACAGGATGGCCTAGTTGGTCATCAGTGGGAGGAGAGACCCTTGGTCCTGTGAAGGTTCTATGCCCCAGTGTAGGGGAATGCCAGGGCCAGGAACTGGGAGAGGGTGGGTTGGTGAGCAGGGGGACGGGGAGGAAATAGGGTTTGTTTTTTGTTTTTTTGTTTTGTTTTTTTTCCAGAGAGGTAACCCAGGAGAGGAGATATCATTTGAAATGTAAATAAAAAATACCTAATTAAAACAAACAAACAAACAAACAAGCAAACCCATCTATGGCATTGTGAGTAGAACCAAGAATGACTTTAGTGCCTAGGAATGAAGAGTGTAAATCTCCCCACTGACAGATACCACCTTCGGAACAACCCACAGCAAAGCCCTTCTGCTTCCTCAGGTGCAGATTTCTTTGATTTTCCAAGTCCTAATTCCAGCGTGTCCTATCCCTGAAGGCTGAGACCTAACACAGTGGTCTATATATATACTGCTGTGTATTAGTTACCTTGGGATGCGTGTGGCCAGGAGCTAGGCTAAGCACAAATGCACTTTGTTCCTATATTACTTTCCAAAGACAAGAGTCTTTCCCTTTTAGTTTCTTCACACTTGTGAAGCCTAGGACCTTTATGTGGTTTACAAATCCATGACTGAGCTGGAAAAAGTCCCACCCCTTCCTAGCCCAGGCTAGCAAGGGCCATGCCACCACCATCGGAGGGCCACTCAGATTCAGGGACTGCTGAAATATTTCAGGGATAACTGAAATCAAGCACTCAAATTCTATCAGTAACCAGCCAAGAGTTATGTGATTAGCTGTGACAGGGGCCTGGGGCCAGCAGGTGCCCACAATGCAAAGGAGACTGTGAAGTGAGGGGGCAGAATGAGGAGGACACAGTGCTCTGACAATAATCTGTCACCTAGCTGGTACACGACACAGTGCTCTGACAGTCACTGTCACCTACCTGGTACAGGATACTGTGCTCTGACAGCCACTGTCACCTACCTGGTACAGGATACTGTGCTCTGACAGCCACTGTCACCTAGCTGGTACACGACACAGTGCTCTGACAGTCACTGTCACCTAGCTGGTACACGACACAGTGCTCTGACCGTCACTGTCACCTAGCTGGTACAGGATACTGTGCTCTGACAGTCACTGTCACCTACCTGGTACAGGATACTGTGCTCTGACAGTCACTGTCACCTAGCTGGTACAGGATACTGTGCTCTGACAGCCACTGTCACCTAGCTGGTACACGACACAGTGCTCTGACAGCCACTGTCACCTAGCTGGTACATGACACAGTGCTCTGACAGTCACTGTCACCTACCTGGTACAGGATACTGTGCTCTGACAGCCACTGTCACCTAGCTGGTACACGACACAGTGCTCTGACAGTCACTGTCACCTACCTGGTACAGGTGCCCTGTACCAATAATGGAAAACAAGTACACGTAGCACTTCAAGGACTAATCCTTTGATCCTTTGATACTTATTTTTCATTAAGAGCACCAACTTTCTTTTAGATTTTCCTTTATGTCATGGGATATGAACATACTTTAATCAGAGAAATATTTTAAACAACTGTTGTATAGACTCATGTTTCCATCCATACTATTTATTCAGTAGGTTTTTCTTAATTAAAAAAAAAATTAGTTGTGCCAGGTAGTGGTGGTGCACACCTTTAATCCCAGCACTTGGGAGGCAGAGGCAGGTGGATTTCTGAGTTCGAGGCCAGCCTGGTCTACAGAGTGAGTTCCAGGACAGTCAGGGCTATACAGAGGAAACCCTGTCTCAAAAAACAAACAAACAAACAAAAAAGTTGTGCATAGTTACCAAACTGTCACTGAGATAAAAGAAAAATACTCATTTTTAAATGTATGTATTATGATCCTTGAAGCATATGTAAGAAGAGGGACTTGAAAGATGGATCACTGCATCATCAGTGTCATTTCCTTTTGAATCACCACCACTTGCATTAGTGCACTTCCTGTATCGTCCACTTTAATGTCATGGTCATCTTAACATGGAGCTTGGAGACTTAGACAGCCACACATGTGGCTGTGGACATGCCACCAGGTCACAGCACACCTATGGCTGTGGACATGCCACCAGGACCACAATTCTGGGTTACTTATTCTCAAGCAGGACTCCAACCAATGTTTCTTTATACTGAATAGATACTTAACAAAGTGGCAGAAGTTCCTCCTGAATTCCAACAAAACTGACAATGCAAAGCCACTCAGAACCATGGTTTTTTTGTCATATACATTGATGAACACATCAATTCAGAAAAGATCATTCAACTTTTAATATTCCTTCCTCTCTGGGCGGAGGCAAAGCAGGCTCTCATTTGTGGTGGAACATGAGGCTAGCTCTCAGGTCAGTGTCTAAGTGACACTCTGGCCTCAGCTGGCCTCTATGCATGTAGTTCCCTCCTCCTACAAAGCATTCGGCCCAAAGTCTCCCTGGTGCCCATCCCAGAGCCCAGGTCACATGATGCTTAGTAAAGTGTGATGTTGAAAGAGCACTTGAGATGACACCATGAGTGTCCTTGTGGACCTGCATCACATCTCCTTGGAATCTGTAGTAATATAGGCTCTCAGGCTCCACGTGGACCACACGGGCAGCAGCGTGTGTGTGTGTGTGCGCGTGTGTGTGTGTGTGCACGCGTACGTGTATGCATGTGTGTGTATGTGTGTGTGTGGAGAGGCCCTCTAGATAGTCATGCTGCATACTGCACTCAAGAGTGACTGGTCAGACCAGATTAGAGGTAGCAAGTTCAAAGCTCTGGAGGTAGGAGAATTCCTGGGTCCACTGTCCAAACCAGGCCTCACCACTGTGGCCGAGGCGCTATGCACAGCAAGCATCTTAAACATTTTTAAACTCCTGAAGAAGGTAAATCCATGGGTCTTAAAAAACATATAGGGCAATTTTCAAGAGTTATGACGAAATATGATATCCCCGATTAGGAAAGTTAGGATATTGAATTATTTTTTATTTTAAACAATTTATGAAAGTAGCTAACTGGTAGGAGATATGCTTCGTCAGCATACAGCAAGTGTTCATAAGGAGATGTGACGAAACTATACCTGCTTTTTATACATCGGTGTCTCGCTTTTTAATTTCTAGTTTGTTAAGAGACAAGAATGTCACATGTGGTACATTCTGAGTATATTCTCTGAAAGTACAGCTATAACAAAACATGTAATTATTTAAAATACAAAAGTAGTTATTTACAGTGATGAGTTAGCGACTGAATAAACACCGATCAGTGTTTCTAGATCATCGTTGTCTTCCCAGAGCTGCACGTCTGGGAGAGCAGGATAGCTCACAGCCACGATCCGGATCACTTTACTTTCTGACACTCAGTAAGGAGCAGATGACTTGGGAGAAAACAACCTTCTTTATGGACAGGGTCCACACAGCCCAGGCTGGCCTTGACTCTGGATCTTCCTCTCTCTGTCTCCTAATTACTGGTGTGTACCACCATGCCTGACCAACACCTCTTTTTACAGTATTCAAAATTTATTTTAAAAAATGGCTCCCAAGACACTAAAGAGAACCTATATTATCTTAAACATTTTTTAAAAAGTATTGATTTGAAAAAATGTATAATTCAAAATCTACTTTAATAATTTGTTTTCCATCTTAAAGAGTTTAGACATAAGCTATTCCTAATTTAGGAATAAGCAAGGAGACAGAGCAGCTAAGCAGAGTGCTGGCTAGTGTGCAGGCTTTGCTTATAACAGCAAAAACGTATCTCTTAAAGCAAGCATCTAGCCCCTGAGTTTGCTTTGTTACCCTTGCCACAGGCTGGCCAAAGTGTCACTGAAAGCAGCAGTTTGAATCGACTGGGGTCACCTAGGGCTCCTGCTAGTACTGCACGCTTTAACATGGCGCCACCCAAGCCCAGGAGCACAGTTAGCCCATGAGGTGCGAAGCAGCCCAGCATGGAAGTGCAATGGTCAGTGCTCACATCCTGACAGCAGTGAGGGCCTCTCAGTGTGTGCACGAGCATGCACAGCTGAGAAAGGGGCAGCTGGAGGAGTTCAGGCACCCCAATCTTAACACTGGGCAGCTAGGCTCTTTATGCTCAAATTTGAGGTTTTTACAAGTTCTACACACTAAAAACCCTGAGCTGGTTAAAAAGATGACAAGATAAATGCAGAATCTGATACAGTTTTTATTTAACTTGATAAATGTAGAATGGGATAGATTCTGGATTAGTTTAGCCACAATACACAGTTCACAAGCCTCTGAAGAGCAGTTATCTCAGTAACTACCCTCCTCCACACAGACACATCTGCAGAAATCCAGCAACAGATATAGTGACTTTCAACACTCTATAATTTAGATTTTGTATTCGGACACACTTTGAATTTATCTACTTGATGCAGGTGCCACAGCAGATAAAAATTCATGCAATGATACTTGGGTTCTCTTTTTGTTTTTAAGTAAATCTATCATTTGATAATTCAATGCTATATAAAGTACATTGAATATCTAAAATAAAACAAATGCCAATTATATCATGAATTAATAATATATTTATTGTCTTGAAACCAAACAGGCCCAAGTTCCTTCTTGTCTTCTTGGAGCCAGCTGTCTAAATGCCTGTCCCTCTCAGACTCCTGCACAATGGAAACCAAGCCATTTCATCTCTTCTTGGCAATTCACAAAGATGGCAAAAGGTTCAAATCAGGTGTGTTCTTGATACCTCAGAGTCAGAGAGGGCTTCTTCTTGGGCAGAAGGCTCATAATCGCCTGTGTTCTCCGCTAATTCAACCTCTAACTCGTCATTGCTTTCAGCACTGTAATCAACTTCTTCAAGGAAGCGAGGTTCATCTTCATCCAAAACGTAAGTGGTGGGGCTGTAGCCAAAGCAGAGAACACACAAGCTTCATGAGAGCAAGGCTGACACACCACCTCATACACTAACCTTGGCCTCAGTAACAGAGCACATGGCTTCCTGAGACCCAAGGCTCCGATACACCACCTCACACACGCCAACGTCAGGAACACAGCCGCTTGGACTAACTTGGAACTTTTGTCCAAGTGGACAAGATGAGAGGGTTCTAACGGCTGCGAGCTGCCTGCTTCAGCAGTAGGGGCTGAGATGGTGCTCTTTAGTGACCCCGCAAGCGTGCACCATTAGCAGGAGGGAAATGGATTCTCTCAACGGTTATTTGAAGGATGGCATCAGCATGCACACTGAGAAGATTCATTTTAAAGTTCTATTTTTTTTTTTAAGATTTATTTATTATTATATCTAAGTACACTGTAGCTGTCTTCAGACATCCCAGAAGAGGGAATCAGATCTCATTATGGGTGGTTGTGAGCCACTATGTGGTTGCTGGGATTTGAACTCATGACCTTTGGAAGAGCAGTCAGTACTCTTAACCGCTGAGCCATCTCGCCAACCCTTAAAGTTCTATTTTAATCCCTGTAAATTAAGCAACGGGTAATTTCAGTGGACTGTGTGAGAAGCTATGGTACCCAACACAGCAGAGGAATGGTTAGAACCATTTGAGTCTACAGAGTGATCAGCTGCTGTGAGATGGTCAGGGTCCACAGCGTCCGTGGATCAGATTGAAAGTGAGGCAGGGTGAGTAGCCTATACCCACCTTGGAGACTGTTTCCCCCTGGGATAGCGGGTGAGCGCTTGTGTGAGGCTCCAAGTGTCTGTAAGCATTCCTCCACACGGTGTGTGAGGTGAGAATGCTCCTCCATTCCTGCTCTCCATGGGTGGGAACTGACACAGTCACACCAAGCAAACATTGCAGGAGCAAGTCACACATTCTGAAGCTGTGAGCAAACCAACCTGAGTTTCATATGTATGCTGGCTTATAGGCCACTTCTAAAATAAGATTTCTCAGAGATGAAGCAACTAATAGCTATAAAATCAGACAAAAGAGAAAAAAATCTGCTCAAATAAGGAGAAATGCAGGTCAATCAGCTCTGGAGATGAAACCCACAGCTGAGCACCAATCCCAGGCAATGCTGGAGCAGGGAACAGCGGCTCCTAGGTTACAATTCTGAGAGGAGAAGGTAAAACTCGTCTGAAAAGCACTTTATTCCTCCAATGAGCTTTATCCTTGTGGGGAGTGGGACTGCGAGCCATTTTCCTCTAACACAATTGATTTTCTCTTAGAAGTTCAGAGCGTATACTTCATTCTGTGGTCCAGATTAAGATACTGCCAGGCTTAGAAAATGAATAGACCTAACATAGAAGGACAAATCCCAATTTTTACCATGAAATTTAAATATTTAGTTATTAATCTGATAGCTAGGTCTTAATGGGCAGAAAGATTGTTAAAAAAATTGTTTGTTTTAGAAATGACTATTACTATCTTTTTTTCTTTTGAAATGTAATAAAAGTCATTCCCCAACTTCAGTGTTTACTCAGAGTCTCCTGAAAGTCCCAAGTGACTCCTAAGAGGCTGCAACACAAAGAGAGGAAAGCAGACAGCCTGTGGCACCAGCCTCTTTAGTTCTTGGTGCAGACTGTGAGGACAAGAGAGATGCTTGGCAGTGCTAGCAGACAGGGCTAGAGGGCAGAGGACAGGAGCCCCAGGGAGGTGAGGACAGAGGCTCATGGATGGTAGCCAGTGCTCAGGAAGAGCTAAAGCAGCAGGTGTCTACTGTAAGGAAAGAGGCTGGATCCAGGCTGTGTGAAGGAGCCTCGGGTCAGAATAAGGATTTGTGTGTGAAGGCAGACTCCAAAGTTCATCAACTGGAACTTCAGAAAAGGTTTGAAGGCCAGCCTTCTTAAAGTTGTACCCCAATGAGACAGAACTAGAGGGGTGCTTGAGTGAGGCCATGTAGCCTATAGGACAGCAAGGACTTGGGAACCTTAGGTGCAAAGGGCAAGCTGTGAAGAAGCACAGCGAGAGACAGGCAGGGCTGCAGCAGAAGCCATCTCAGTCCTGGCAAGTCATGTCACACCTCCATTTGGTGCAAACAAGGCTGGTGTATTCACCAGAAACTGCTCAGTGTCGCCTGCTCTGTAAGAGAATGGAAAGAGTAGGGAATGAGGCCACAGCGCTCAGGCTGCACCCGTAGCCCTCGGTGCTTCTTCAGATCCTCTCCTGGGCTCAGCCTCCTGAGATCCTGCCTTCTCATACTGGGGCAGCCCACCATTGCTAGCAGTGGGACTTAGCAGGACTGAGTATGCCTATGAACAAGGCTTAAGAAAATGGAGGGAGGGAGGGAGGGAGGGAGGGAGGGAGGGAGGGAGGGAGGGCAGGCATGTGACTCTCCATTCTGCACATTTTAATGTGCACTCTCATCTCTTCCAAATGCAAACACATAGCCTGACTTCCCAAGATCCTCTTGTATACACATGGACTTGCCAGAGACATCACATGGCTAACTTACACGTACCACAAATACTGCATGTTGAGAATTCATGGTTCTCCCCACTAAATCTCTTCTTCTTCTGTATTCTCAAATCCATCCACTCAGAAAGTCACCCAACTAAAACTTCTCCAGAAGAAAGGCAGCCAGTCTTCAGACTATGTCAACCCTACTTGTTCCATGACAAGCTCTGACCAAACCTGTTTTCTCCACACAAGGTATACTTCTCACTTTCTCCTCCCAGTGGCTCATGTTTCTTTCAAAAGTACAGCTTGGCCTCATCCTCAGCTCTTCCAGGTGACCTGGCATGTGTTTCCACTCTGCACGCTTCCTCTGCGCCCCGCACAAACATCCCATCTGACTCCACGCCTGTTTTCTCAATACCAAAGGTCAAGAACTGTGACCTGTCTAGCTAAATTCCTCTGTGGCCCCAAAAGGCCCAGCCACGCTTCTCAGCTACCTCAGTAAATGTTTGCCAGATTCCAAATGAATGCAAGAATGTGATGCTAGTATCCCATCTCTAGTATCCCTTCCCTCTCAGTCACCAACAGGCACCTTACTGAAACACCTTGACTCCTCTCTTTCTGACAGACTCGTCGGTCCAGGATTTCTCTCTGGACAAGCATTTACTGGTGGGCACTTTTGCTCCGCACCCCACTTGCTACTTCCTGCCTGAGAATAGTCCTCAGAGCCTAGCTGAGGCGTGTGCTGAGACTACCTCCTACTTCCGTTCTCAACAGTCACGAGAAGAGATGCCACCTCCATGAGGGCCCGGACTCCTCTCCTCAGAGGCCCCACTATACTGCCTGTCTCTGGTCATGTGGCAGGGAGCAGAGCCTGCTGTGGTGTTGTCTGTCTACCTGCCATGGTGTCCTAATTCTTCTGCTCCATATCCTCAACACTCCACCTCAGTTCCCACTGAGCCTATGCCTTTCAGCAGAATGCAAGGAGGCTAACAGGATCATGAGTGGTCTATCACTCCATCCATCCCATTATTTCCCTTTACTGGGAAGGTTTTTGGGTACAAGGCCAATCACAGCAATTCATTTTCTTTTGTTGAGTTTTAGTATGTGCTCTCTGTACTCTATAACTTAGGAAGAGCCATCACATATATCACCTCACATACTCAAAACCACCTTTCCTCTCATAGGAATACATGTGTGTCATTCTATGTGTGTCATTCTGAAATCGCTATTGTATACAGATTTACAAGCACATGCAAACACATGCACACACAGAAGAAGAGGTAGTCTAAGCTACTATTCAATACAGCTAACCAAAGAATATCTATTTGGAAAAAGAGAAAGGAATTGCTAATGTGTGACTGGCAGCAAGAAGTGTGAAGCAATGGCAGCAAGCTGGTCTCGAGCCAGTCCTCCAGGAGAGCGCCGATGGCCAGCGTCATCACCGTCATCACGGAGGCACCACACTGCAAGCAGACCATCTAAGTGTCACTTGTGCACTCAGAGGGCAGGCGTCAGCTGCAATGGAGACTGTGGGGTTTAGAGACCTTCGGTCAGAACCATCAGACCATGACCTTGGGCAGTTCTGAGCTACAATTGTACAATACGATCTAGCTCCGATTAGTCTCAGCAAATCACTCCACTTCTGTGATAATCAAACATAACAGAAACTCCAATGGCAGACAAACAGGGCACCCCAAAAACCTCTGAGTAGTGGGCTGAGAGGGAGGTGCACACAGCAGAGCTCATACTCATGGCTTATCGCAGTGAAAGGATACAAAGCAAACTCAGCAAGGGAAAGTGCGGGGCAAAGTCCAGTGGGAGGCAGGGCAAGGCAGGCAGCTGCCAGGGGCAGGTGTCATCAGAGCGCCAGCAAGTTCAAAGGACTGCAGGGGAAAGCTGGAGTTCAGAGCTGCCACGTTTCCTGAAAAAGGGAGTTGCAGAGAGGTGACCTCAGCATTCAGCAGTGTTCCCAGACACATTTGACAAACTGTTAAGTGACACAGTGCAAGGGGCTAAAAAGCCACACAGCAGCACCCCACACAAGGAAGCCACAAAAATGCTTTGGCAGTTTCATGGTGCCAAAGAGAAGAGGGGGATCCGGAGGTGTCCACAGTGACCCCTGGGGAGGACTGCTACTCCGAAAGTCTGGAGGGCTAACCCAGGAGTCAGCAAAAAAAAAAAATCCATATATTTTGTAATGTTACCTCAAGCCAGCTCGTAGCTCCAAGCAGGTTGGAGCACCTACTCCTTGAAGTCAAGGACAACGGACCCTCTGATCTTTATACCAAACACCTGGCCGGCATTTGTGTAAACACTGCCGGGCATGCCAAGAAACACAACTAGAGAAAAACCCAAGAGAAAAGAGCTCTAGTGTGTTAGTTACCACATGGGAACTCTAACATAACTGTGACCCCAAGTAGATGACAAGATGGAGAATCTCAACATCTGCTTTCTATCAAAAAAAAAAAAAAAAAAGGCACATTAAATCTAGACTCAAACCTTACAACGGACATGAGAGCTCAAGGGTAGGTCTAACACTCGCGTAGGTCGGAGCTTAGAGGAGATGGAAGCAGAGATAAGTAGGCAGTTTCAGGCTTCAACAGAGAGAGAAAGAAAGACCAGAAACACAAATTAAGCATCCTGCAAGCTAACCCTGCACAAGAGCAGAGCACAACAGAATCGATGTACAAAAGCCAAATGGTTGTACATTTTCCAAGTCAATGAGAGACTCAAAGTACAGATTTATGAGGGCTGCAAACCTCATAAGGGAGAAATAAGGAACACCAACCCTCGACCTCACAGCAAAACTGCTAAGACCCTCTACCAAGACAACCCAAGAATACACACACGTGACCTCCACAGGCAAAAGCTAACCCTGGCCCATGACTTCTCAACAAAAGGAGCAAAAGGAACATATGTAGTAACTGAAATAATGTGCTTACAGCAGACATACACAGGCACATAAACATATATATACACAAACAGATACACACAGATATGCACACACACACACACACACACATAGACACACACACAGGCACATAAACATATATACACACAAACAGATACACACAGATATGCACACACACACACACAGACACACACACAGGCACATAAACATATACACACAAACAGATACACACAGATATGCACACACACACACACACAGGCACACACACAGGCACATAAACATATATACACACAAACAGATACACACAGATATGCACACACACACACACACACAGACACACACACAGGCACATAAACATATATACACACAAACAGATACACACAGATATGCACACACACAGACACACACACAGACACATACACAGAGACACACACAGCCATATACATACCCAGGCACACACAAGACACATACAGGCACAGGTACAGACACACAGACAGGCACCCACAGGCACCAGCATGGTGCGCGCACACACACACGCACGCACACACACCAAAAGAGTAGGTCGTCCAATTTAACAAAGCACTATATGATCCTAACATGGGACTCAGAAGCAGATGAGCCCAGCTGGTACACACTGGAAGGCAGCATTCAGAAGGGGAAGCAGATGACAGCCATCAGTTTGAGTCCAGCCTGTGCTAGAGAAAGAAACCTTCTCTCAATAGAACGCAAGGAGCAGGGGTGGTGGGGGGACCAATGAAGAGGTAAAGAGTAAGTCTTAAAGAGTAATGGATGACTAAAGCAGTTATAAGCATAACATGGCTGGAAGGATGAGTAGTTCCATTAAAATATATCACAATAGTTTAAAAGTGGGAAGCTCATAAAATGAGTGTGCCCTATGGTCTCAGCACTCAAAGTCAATGAGGAAGCAGACACAGCAATTATACTATGTGCTAATAAACCAGGAGTCCATTATGCACTGATAAACCTCTAGGGTTATGAAAGAATAACAAAAGAAAATAGAACAAGTTTATACAGAGACAAAAGTAGAATAACAAAAGAAAAGAGAACAAGTTTATGCAGAGACAAAAGTGGAATAATAAAAGATCATCTCCGAGATGAGATGAGGTGGTGACAAACAGGAAATAGCGCACAACACCAGGTGTGAGACACAAAAACTAAAACTCCCCAATGCTATCATTAACTCACTAAATGGAACAGAACACATGTACCATTGTATGAACACAACAGACCAGGTTATAAACCACACAGTTATATCTGCAAACAGATTTATATCCTAAGTAGAACCCCAAAGACCTGAGACTCAGGAGCAGCCAGGGTATGTGTGCGCTGCAGTTGGAGGGCCATTCAAAGGAGAAGGAAAGCTTCCATTAAGAGCCTTAGCCAGGCATTTCATGGCCACTGAAATGGCACAACTCAAAAACCTACAATACAACCTCAAAATAAAGCGCTGAGCAGCTCCGGATTGAGCACTGTTTATTGTCAGCTGCGTTAGAACAACTCCACGCTCTGAGCTCTGGGCTCTAGATCCCTTTAAAGTGTCAGCAATCCTTACACTTCAAAACCCTGTTACCACTTCCTCTTCCTCAAAGCCATGGTTACCAGAATGGAAAACACTTTTTCTTTAGTACTTTTTGTCCTTTTTCTTTCAGCACCAAGATCCACTGAACCCAAATTAGTGTATTTATCATGGCTAGTTTTGTTTCTTTATCAATCCTCACCTACTGTGGTGGTTTGAATATGCTTGGCCCATGGGAAGTACTAACATTAGGAGCTGTAGCCTCATAGGAGGTATGGCCGAGGGGGTGTGGCCTTGCTGGAGGAGGTGTGGCCTCGCTGGGGGAGGTGTGGCCTTATTGGAGGGGGTGTGGCCTTGCTGGAGGAGGTGTGTCACTGTAGGGTGGGTTTTAGAGGCCTCCTACGCTCAGGCTCCACCCAGTGTAGAATGAGACCCTTCTCCTAGATGCCAGCAGAAAGGAACCTTCTTGCTGTCTTGGGATCAAGATGTAAAACTCCTCTAGACATGCCTGCCCGCACACGCCATGCTTCCCACCATGGCCATAATGAACTGAACCTCCGAACTGTAAGCCAGCCCCAATTACATGTTTGCCTTTATAAGAGTTGCTTTGTTCATGGTGTCTCTTCATAGCAAGAGAAACCCTAACTAAGACACCAACCCCTAAAACTACCTAGCCTGAAACTTAACAATATGTCTAAATGACACTAGGCCATTTTAATTGCCTCAAAATGTGCATCCAACCTGTGTGCATACATATACATAATACATATCTGCACACAGGTTTATACACTTGTATGCCATATGTCTTCCTCAACTATACTGACTGAGCTAGGCTGGATGGCCACACAGCTTCCAGTATTCTCTCTCTCTTGCCCACGTTAGGGTTACAGGCACATGCTAGCAAGCCTGGCTCTGGGTGAGCACTGGGAACCTGAGCTCAGGCCTGGGGCTTGTGGAGGAAGCACTTTACCAACTAAGGAACTATCCAGCCTGAGGCTTTAAAAGCTGCTTTAATGGATCTTCCACATGCTTTATAACTAGTGTATTACCTCACAAATGTAGCTGATTCTTGCAACACCTAGGAGCGTCCTTAAGTAACCCTCTCCATGTTCTCTGCCCTTACCACAGGGCGACCACAGCACTGTCTTCCAGGACTTGCAACTGGCACTAAATCTAAGGGCTCATCAACAGAACAGGATGAACAGGGGACCGCAATACGGCCAGGCACTGACATCACAAGAATTCTTTCCCCAGGAGGTTTTAGAACCTAAGGAGGAAAAGGCAGGCAGAGAGAGGGAACTCAAATAAGCTGTAGATTAGATTCAAGGTGATTCTGACGGCATTTGAATTGTGTCTGTGTATGCACCTATGTAAACACCTGAATCCAGAGTTTTGCCTAAGAGAACTTAAGAACAGTGATGGCAAAGAAGTGATAAGTAGAACTAGGACTAGACATTGATACAGATGCTACTTTAAACCACAAATCACTAGCTCAGCCTAAAAACTGGCCAATTCCAACTTCAGGAAAAACTACCCACAAAGATGGGCCTGAGGTCCTGCTGCTCCAGAGTGGGGGTGGGGGAGGCTGAAGAAGAGTGTGCATGCACATAAGCATGCAAAAGTGTGAGAGGAGGGACACCATAATTCTGAGCTCAATTAAACTTTAAATTACATGTCCAACACACACATATTTTAAAAATGAATAAGTTAGAAGTTTGATGAAAAAGAGGACATAGGCATAGCAGTCCCAATGAAAAACTTAATTACTAACAGAGGAAAACTACATTTGCAATGGGAAACTTTAGCAAACATTTTAACAGGCAACCAGCGGGAAGGCTCTGAACCACAGGAGTCAGAAAGCGCCACAGCTCGCCCAATGCCGCTCAGCATCCCTGGCGCTCTTGCCTAACAAGAATGATCCAAGTTCACTCAGAGACAGAGGCAAACTCAGACTGAGGACCTGCAAACCACAGAACCATTAGGATATTGAAAGTCAAGGGAAAGAAATCAAAAGTTTGGGCAAAGCTGAGACAGAGAGAAGAATGATGGTCTGTTATTTAATAGTTTAAACCCAGGTAAAAATCCACTGCAAATTTACCCCATCTCAACTGCAGACTGCTGGGTACTTCTACAGACACAGCAGTAAGAATCAGATATGCCCAGCATCTTCTTCAAGAAAGTCTGAGACCGAGTGAGCTCCCATGATACCAAATGAAGCAAATACTTACAAAAGAAAACAGAATGAAATGTAATTTTAAATGTTAACTGTGGTATGACAGCACTCAGAAGTACACTTCTTCTGAACAGACACTTCAAAATATTTACTTCTTCCTTTTGAGACACTGAGCCTGCTGGAGGGAAAGGCTAGTAGCCAACACGTGTAGATCACTAACGTGTAGATCAATAACCAAGGCCGTTCCTCTGCACAGTCTGAGCTGAGCATCCTCCTTTCATGGACCACGGTAACAGAGTGAGTTCAAGTCCATGTCTGACCTTCACAGAAAGCTGACCACCCTCCACACTCATCAGCACTGAGCAGGTGCGGAGGTCGGTGCAGAGGTCAGAGCAGGGCTCAGGAGCAGTGTCTCGGCCTCCATGTGAGCACAGCTCCAGGAGTTGCATACAGGCCGTTCAGGCTTGCTGACAGCCGCTTTCCCCACTGGCCACCCCGCATGCCCAAGAGCATCACCGTGACCTCCACATTTGCCTTCACTGTGGTTTGGCTGCCAGTGAGCAAGCACCACATCTGCAGAGAGCCCAGAATCTGTCTCACAGCAGGAAACCAGCCAAGATGCTCCACATCACACCACACTGACACAACAACAAACTGGCACCCAACAACACAAGTCATCAAGGGCCTAGAACACAGGATTATTCTGTCACACATACACTCCACAAGATAGAATGCCAAGTCTGACAGTACGACTAAGGATTGTAACATTGTATTGTTTAAACATACACATGGTTCAAATGTCATGCACAATGTACTTTAAAAGAAAGTACTATTTAAGACACACTTGAAGGAATAAATTGTCAAACATGCTAAATTCAACTGTTTCCAATATATAATCAGGTTACTGGAAAGCCATCTGATGTATGTTGACTGCAGCAAAATAAAATCTCTTTTGAAATAAAAAAACATGATTCCAAGCCTTCTTAATTTAGATCTGTTTCTCCACTGCTAGTTTTCTTTGGTTTAAAGTGAATTATTACAGTTACTAAAAGTAAGGTTCCAAGCAGAAGGTTCTCTCCCTCCAATGCTACTTGAACATCAGCCATTACAAGTAGAAACAAGTATTAGACAGGTAGCCCTAAGCACAGTAACTGTAAATGTGCTCTCAGCTCTCAGGAGCGCTGTACTTGCCTCTAACTATTTGCATGAGGTCTTACTAGCAGAAAGCACCTAGGGAAAAAAGAAAGAAAGAAAAGAAGAGTGTCCCACCTAGTTACTTTACAGCTTGATTCAATTAAGTCATTTTCAAAGTCAAGCAGGTTGGAGGGCAGATTATATTCCAATGGAGAAGTCAGTCGTTTCAAACGCAATAAACCAACACAAAATTTTGCTCCCATCTCTTCCAATTCTCGAGTCCCAATCTGTAAACCCTAGAAATAAAGTAAAACACAGACTCTCAGAACCTTTGCTGCATGTCCTCAATGCAGCTTATTAGAGTCATAGCCAAGGAAATGATAGCGACATTTACAAAAGTGAGACACAGCTATGGCGGTAGGGACACCACACTGGGAAGGTCCTGGCGACATGAGTGACTCTGGATGATAAGGAGGCTGGCCGGCCTAAAGGAAAGTAACTCACTGCTGTTCTCTGATGGTGTCTGTTTCTAGACACGGGGTCTTGCCATGTTCCCTAACTGGCCTTCCTCATACACACATGCTGTGCGCTACAATACCTGGCTCTCAAAGAACATCTGAGAGCATACTCAGCTCTGGCTTCTGATGAAAATCCTCTCCTGAGTGTGCAATAAAACACCTATTCCTACTCACCATGACGTAGTCACTTTCTACTGACAACCTGAAGGTTGTGAGCGTGTAATCCTTTGACTAAATTCCTCTTGCTCGTGTGTGAAAAGGCACCCAGCAGTCTTCCTAGCACTCCTTGTGAGCCGCTGCTTTGATGTCAGTGCTGATGCACAAGCGAGCAAGCGTTAGAGTCAGAACTCTGCATCTCTGAACATTACCTCAGACACTCATGCACAGTATCCCAGTGAGGAAAGAGACGAAAGTGACCAGAAGAGAATGACCTCAGCCTGTGTCCATAGCAACTCTGTCCCCTTAAACTGCTTCTCAAATGTGAATCATAAGGTCATTAGACATTAAATGTCACCATAAAACCACAAATATTGATTGTGAACTACATGGGTTATCATTTATTTTCCAGATGCAAATATGAACCTCTAACACAACTGAAGGCCTTACATCATCAAAGCTGTAGGTGTGAATGACAGCAGAGCCTAGCAAGGGTGGACTCCAAGATGACTCTTGAGGAACCAGCTGAAAGGATTCCACTGCATCTGGAACTAGGCCCAGATAGCATGGCAGGCACTTTATCCAGTAAACCACCTATCTTCCTGGCCCACACAGCAAACATTTAAAAACCCTAGCTTAGGAAGAAACATTTCTCTCCACAGAGTTTTAAATCAGTGAGAATTTTATTAACTAAAACATAAAAAAGAAATAGATACTTACTTGGTGTCCATTTTGTCTTTAAAAGTTTATATGTTTATATATTACAAACAAAGGGGTCTGCTGGGATGGCTCAGTAAATACAGGCACTTGCCACCACGCCTGACCACTTGAGTTCATTTCCTGGGACCTACTTGGTGGGAGAAGAAAACTGACCCACATACTGTCCTCTAGCCTCCAAGTGTGTGTGTGTACAACCTGACAACCTGAAGAGATAAATGACCACGTGCACAGCACACTCAGAAACAGACACACATATACATACACACACACACACACACACACACACACAGACACACAATCTTAAAAACTGGTTTTATGTATCAAAACATGTTTTAGTTTTTTAATTTGCCTTTTTCAATGGCCAAATGGTACATTTGTGTGTGCTTCAGTGAGATCTTGTTAAGGGAATACAGTGAATAGAAACAGAGCACAGGTTCTCGGCCTGCGGATCACCACCCCTCAAATGACCCTTTCACAGGGGTCACCTAAGACCATCAGAAAACATAGATACATTACAACTCATAACACTAGCAAAATTATAAAGTAGCAACAAAATAATTTATAGTTGGCAATCACTCCAATATGAGGAACTGTACTAAAGGGTGGCAGCATTAGGAAGGTTGAGAACCACTGTAACAGAGGAAGATGGCCCACAACTTTTTCTGGCATCCATACAAATATAGGCATGCACCCTTCTCTCCCACCCAAAACCTCACTGATAATACTGTAGCACTAGATCCCATTACTGTATGTTACACGTCTAGCTCAGTAAGAAAAATGCACATTTAACTACTACTTGAAAGTCAGGAGAGCATATCCGAGAGAAAATATCACGTTATCTCTACAGCTAAACTGGAGGGGCTGGAGAGATGGCTCTGTGCCTCCTAGTGCTCAGTGCTCCTGCAGGGGACAGTGTTCAGTTCCCTGCACTCGCATGGCACAACGGGCAACTGAGGGGAACTGCAGCTCCAGAGACTCCTTGGTCATTGCACTCAAGAGCACACACCCACAAACATGGTAAGTTTGAAAACAGATAAACACTCCAATGTTTTACCTTGTATCTACCCTGATTGCAGCCACATAAACAAACAGCTAAGTACCCCCAATGCTTACCTTGTATCTACCCTGATTAACACCCCCAGTGCTTACCTTGTATCTACCCTGGTCACAGCCATACAGAGAAACAGCTAAGCACCCCCAGTGCTTACCTTGTATCTACCCTGGTCGCAGCCACATAGAGTACTCTCCATGGTATAGCTCCTCTGAACTCCAATTTCCCGCCACACAACAACCCGAGCTGTGGATTCTTTAGATTTTTCAACCACAAAGCTACAACTGCTCATGCAAAATGCCGGAGCTATGTGGCTCAGTATCTTAGGCAAAGTCTGTAAAAATAAAATAGTAACCTAGAGGTTATTAATTCAAACACTGCTTTATTTTTAAGTAGCTGTGCCTCTCCCACTTGCTCCAGCATTTTACTAATTTAGACTTCACTGCCCAGACTCATACTGGTTACTGTCTTTTAAGTGAAGCTCCAAAGGACCCAAATTTTCTGTTGGCTCCTGTGGGAACACACATGCACAAATACAAACTCACACACAAACACACACATGCAGAGTCACACATAGCAAATAACAAACAAGCACATAAAATATGAAGAAAAGCATGCTTCAAATTTAAAAACAAATTAGCCCAGGAAAGACTAAGCTGATTTAACATGAAATGTCAATGGCCTCTAGATTGCCAGACAGAAGACAGACAGAGAGCTAGAACAACCAATAAGATCATAACCAAAGCAGGAACAATGTTTTTCTAACTTAAAATTATTCTCAAATAATGTAAAATGTAAACATATGAGCAAGCCCTGAAAAACAGTCACACATAGACAAAAAAAAGTCTATGTCTAGAGAATCAATCCCACAGATGCCAATGTGGCCCATATGTGGCCTATATTTTTGAAGTGACCCAGACAGGGACAGTAATGCAGGAAACCCACTGTGCAGAAAGGGTTCAGGAGCAGAAGCAAAGCATTACTACTCCTGGACAGGACAGACGACCATCAGTGACCTAGCGGTGCTCTTCATCAATTGAATTAAACATGGATGCGGTTCAGGAGTCCAGCACCTGTTTATCAAGCAGGAGGCCCTGAGTTCTAACCCAAGCCATGAAAAAGAGGAAAAAACCAACAAATATCAGTTTTAAATAGTTCAAAACAGAAAAAAAAATAGAAAATCTGTTTGTTATGAATATAATGAGTTCTTATTTTTAAAACAGTAACAATTGATGAACAGTACAAGAGCCAGAAATATGAACAAGAGTATTTCCAAAGGATAGTGTAATAAGCAAACATGGAAACACACTTCACGCCAGGCGGTGGTGGTGCATGCCTTTAATCCCAGCACTTGGGAGGCAGAGGCAGGTGGATTTTTGAGTTCAAGGCCAGCCTGGTCTACAGAGTAAGTTCCAGGACAGCCAGGGCTACACAGAGAAACCCTGTCTCAAAAAAAAAAGAGGGGGGGGAACATATTTCACTTCTGTTACTACATGAATTAACATGACCAGGCTCTGTTTCCTCAGGAGAGATGCTGCAGTACAGAGGGTATGCTCAGAGGGAGAGAGGTGCTGTAGAACAGACAGAGGGTATGCACACAGAGATGCAGCAGTAAAGACAGAAGGTTTACACACAGGGATGCAGCAGAACAGAGGGTGTACATAGACCGCTGCACCGCTCACAGCATTTTGAGCATCAACTGGCTTCATCTATATTGTGGGAGGTTGGCAACACTACTCAAATGACCACCTGTAAGAGACTGCTCAGCAAATACAGGTGAGTGTTCTGATACAGTAAAACTAAACTGCACAGAGTGTTGTTTAACTGATTAAAAATAATGGAGATAAATTTAAATATGATGACCTGAAAAGATAGTCAACAAACATGAAGCTGCTGTGCAGTTAGAGGAGGAGAGAGAAATGGCACCATAGTTAAGAGTGCTTCCTGCCATTGCAAAGCCTGCATTTGGTCCCAGCACCTACACGGGGCTTAGCAATAGGCTGTGAGCTGTCTCCCAGCACCTACATGGGGGCTTAGCAATAGGCTGTGAGCTGTCTCTCCAGCCCCTGGAAGACAGTCTCAGGACTTTTTATTCTGAAAAGGAAGGCAGCATAAGGAAATGAAACCAAGAGAAGCAGCCTCTAACACCAGTGAAGGAGAGCTGCAGAATATATAGTGTCCGATGGATCAGCATGCAGCGAGCAGTCATGGCCTTTATATGGCTCAGAGTTAGGTTAGAGTAGGCCACATGAAGTAAACATGTCCATGGAACTCAGGGTTTTCCAGAGACCCAGTAGCTTCTTCTAGCATCCAATGGCACTTCAGACACACATAAACTCTCACAGGTACACACACACACACACACACACACACACACACACACACACACACATAAATAAAATTATTATAATTCTGAAGTTAAACAGAAGAAATACAATGCGAATATGAAATCTGCTTTCAGCTTAAGTGACTAAAAAGTCTCATAATACCAAAATATTTTCACAATAAAGGGACATTACAATAAGGGGACATTATAGTAAAGGGACGGTGTATTGGCATTTGAGACTACCATATCGAATGGCCCTAGCCACTCTCTTCTGTTTCATTTTCCAGCCTATGCAGCCTCTTGCTAGTCACTTTCAAACACTGTTTCCCTAGATCTAAATTAAGTATTCCCTATTTCACCTCTACCACTGAGTCCCTCATACACAGTTTACTTCATGTAGCCTGCTCTAACCTAACTCTGAGCCATGACTGCTCGCTGTATGCTGATCCATCAGACACCATGAATTCTGCAGCTCTCCTTCACTGGTGTTAGAGGCTGCTTCTCTTGGATTCATTCCCTTATGCTGCCCTCCTTTTCAGAATACAAAATCCTGAGGCTCATCTTCCAGGGACTGGAGAGACAGCTCAACAGTTAAGAGCACGTCCTATGCTTTCAGAGGACCTTAGTTTACTTCCCAGAACCCATATAGCAGCTCCCAGCTGTCTGTAACTCCAGGGTCAGGGTTTCTGATGCCCTCCTTCTAGACCTCTGCAGGCACTGCACACAAACGGTGCACATACATACCTGCAGGTAAAACACCCATACATAAATCTTTCAAAAATGTTTTTTAAAAAATTATAGCCCAGTAACCTCCTGGGCAGGTTATTTATGAAATAGATATTGGATACTTTCAGTGTCTAACACCATCTTACTTCACATTCACATTTGCTGAGAGCTAAGAATGAATGTGCATTTTGGAACTCTTTGTAGAAGGATCATAAAACTCACAGCAATTTCTCCTGAGAGAATTAGTAACTTCCTACAGGCAATCAATGATCTACTTGGAGGCACCAGACATGTGAGAGAAAAATTCTTAATCCCAACTGCAATTAGATTCAGAAGTATTAGGGCTAAAACTAATAAAATATTCCACCTATATAAAGAAATTTTATTAAGAAAATAAGACACAACCAAATAGACAAACAACGGTCATGGATACAAAGCACTCTTTGTATCCCCTTAAGCATTCTCAAACTTAATTTACATTCAACACTTCTCTGATTCAAATCTCAACAGTAATCTACAAATGAATATTCTAAAATTCACAAGGGAAAGAGACAGACAGAACAGACAAACAAAAAATCCACAGGCGACACAAAAACCTACCCAGCAAAAACTTTTTAAGGAATAAGAAAAAAGTTGTCGGAATTCACCATGATTAAAGTGATGTGGCCCAGAGAGAAAGAAAGTCAACTGGCTGCAGGGACTGAAATCCCACCTCCACCCCAGCACACATGAGCAAAGAATATGCACACACAACTGGTATCCGTGGGCAAAAGAAAGTTACATGCCTATCCCAAATACAAAAACATATCCAGACACAGAGCAAAGATTAATATGAAAGCAAACCTTGAAGCAACAGCTCTGAAACAGAAATGGCAAGATGTAAATACCACGTCTGATCAACTCACATGTACTAATGTTTCGTATGGCTTACATGCACTTCAAATTCAAATGCTCGTGAGCTATGTGCAGTAATTACCCTGTATCCCATGTCTTCCACAACATCACAGGAAGCATTGTTGTCATGGGTATGCCACACTGTCTCTTTGATGCTGCAGCCATACATGAATACATTCTTTTTTCGAGAATGGCCATGGTAATCACAATAAACCTTAAAGAGATCATATATTTTAACAATTAAAGCCTTGGAGCGACACATAGTACATCCCAAAAGACACATTCTGTTGGTGTCCAGTATGTTCTCATAAAATGTTTTGCAAGCTGAGTGATGCTAACCCCATTCTGAGTTCTACATTTGTAGTTTCATTCTATGCCCAAAATAATTTTTCCCATAAGCACTTATGGGTTTTTGCATTCAAGGTTGTAAAAGAATGTTTTGTTGTGATTTTTTTTTACTTTAGTAACTTTAGAATAAATTAAAACAAACCTCTGTTGCCAAAATAAAATTCTGAATCTTCACATTCATATATTACCAAATGATAAATGCAGATAATATCAAGCCAATCAAGCTGTCTCTTTTGATCATTTCATTTAAAAGACCCATCAATTTAATAAGAAATAAAACCCCATTTGGGGAAGGATGTCTAATTAGGTCAGGGATAGGCTGGCAAGCTCATAAGGAAGGAGAGAGCGAAGCGCACTCAGTACCCAGAAGCACATCAACAGTTGAGAATAAGCTGGCATTTGCTAGCTCTGAGCCCCAGGCCCGCAGGTGCAGCCATGGGTTGTTGTTCTGTGATAGAGAGCTGGGGAAGCTCCAGGGGCGTACTTCTTGTCTATAGCAGCAGCCCTTGGTAGCGTGGTTAGTGGTCAGAAAGTCCTCAAAGTTTGAAAGCATGGATCCCAGTGCTATGACTGCTGTACACACTCCTGAGGCATTTACAAGACACTCCTGAGCTAAACCAGCCACCACATACCCCCTGTAGCCCCCCCCCAAAAAAATAGGATTTGGAAGCCTCAGGAGGGGGAGAGCCTTCCCTCCCACGGGAATGCAAAGCTAAAGGTGGCCAGAGAGGAACTTCAACAGGAAGGAACACTCCCACGGGTGACTGACAGGAATGTGAAGTTCGACTCCTGCTTCTACTCATGGACCTGGCAGTCTCCAGTTCTTAGGAACTCAGGCAAAAGTAGTCAACTACAGATCTTCTTATTCTTGTGATCTTCCGTTTGTCTTCTTGCAAGCCTTGCCCTTCTATGTACACAGGAGCAGCACGCACACACTGATCTGTATGTACACAGGAGCAGCACGCACACACTGAACTGTATGTACACAGGAGCAGCACGCACACACTGATCTGTATGTACACAGGAGCACGCACACACTGAACTGTATGTACACAGGAGCACACACACACTGAACTGTATATACACAGGAGCAGCACGCACACACTGAACTGTATGTACACAGGAGCAGCATGCACACACACACTGAACTGTACGTACACAGGAGCAGCACACACACACTTAACTGTATGTACACAGGAGCACGCACACACTGAACTATATGTACACAGGAGCAGCATGCACACACTGAACTGTATGTACACAGGAGCATACACACACTTAACTGTATGTACACAGGAGCACGCACACACTGAACTATATGTACACAGGAGCAGCACGCACACACACTGAACTGTATGTACACAGGAGCAGCACGCACACATTGAACTGTATGTACACAGGAGCACGCACACACTTAACTGTATGTACACAGGAGCAGCACGCACACACTTAACTGTATGTACACAGGAGCACGCACACACTGAACTGTATGTACACAGGAGCAGCACACGCACACACTGAACTGTATGTACACAGGAGCACGCACACATTGAACTGTATGTACACAGGAGCACACACACACTGAACTGTATGTACACAGGAGCAGCACGCACACACTGAACTGTATGTACACAGGAGCAGCACACACACACACTTAACTGTATGTACACAGGAGCAGCATGCACACACACTGAACTGTACGTACTGAACTGTATATACACAGGAGCACGCACACACTGAACTGTATGTACACAGGAGCAGCACGCACACACACTGAACTGTATGTACACAGGAGCAG
>NW_022196913.1:64274119-64277191 GCF_008632895.1 Mastomys coucha
ACACACACACTGAACTGTATGTACACAGGAGTAGCACACACACACTGAACTGTATGTACACAGGAGCACGCACACACTGAACTGTACGTACACAGGAGCATGCACACACTGAACTGTACGTACACAGGAGCAGCATGCATACACACTGAACTGTACGTACACAGGAGCACGCACACACTGAACTGTACGTACACAGGAGCAGCACGCATACACACTGAACTGTATGTACACAGGAGCAGCATGCACACACACTGAACTGTATGTACACAGGAGCAGCATGCACACACACACTGAACTGTATGCACACAGGAGCAGCACGCACACACACTGAACTGTATGCACACAGGAGTAGCACACACACACTGAACTGTATGTACACAGGAGCACGCACACACTTCACTACCTTTGACTGCTGGTCCATCCATGGGCCCTCTCGTCTGGCTTCTCCCCACTGGGCAGTGCTAACTCTACCATCCTTTCCCATCTGTACTCTGCAACGCTGACTTCGACTCCTGCATTTCTTATTGCTTCTTACACTTACCTACTTTTGATTTTTAATTCTCTTGTAACTGAGAAGCCTCCTCCTGTTTCCTTTATCTTTCTAATCTCTTGCTAATTTTTACTCTCTGCCTCTTTGTCTTTAACCATGCTTCTCCTCTTTGCCCACCTGTCCCATTCATTCATTTACTATTTCCACACTTATACTAAATAATTTCTAACTGTATGCTGTTACTGAGATGGCAGCTGGCTTTTGTCTTAATGGGTGAGACTGGGGATTTAGCCTTCAAGGGTAAAACACTCAGAAAAAAAAAACAGAAGATACATCCAAACCAACAGATCTCAAAGTGCAACAGAGAGACCCAACAAGAGAACACTTGCAACAGGACTCCTCAAAAAGATCACAGCTCCTACATGCCTGAGTTCAAAGATATTGCAATACACAGAACACCGGGGGAAGATTCCAAATGCTAGTAAAAGTGAGCACAGGCATAAAAGAGGGCACCAACACCAGGTAGGTTCAGCCTGCTACCTGCAAACAATACCAGCCACACAGAGGACTGGGAGCCAGACCACTGAGAAAACCAGCAACATGCCTGAGGAAGTCAGTAAGAAAACAGAGTTAGGGGAACACTAGGTTAAAAATGAAAAGTTCAGTGACTCAAATAAGAATCACAGTAGAAAGCCACAACAGCAGACTTGACAAAGTGTAAGGACGCATGGAGAATGGAGGGCACAGCTTACAAAATACATTCAAGCTTCAACAGGACAAAGGTCAGTACAAGCTCAACTCGTCAAAACTGGGAACACATGATCATGAGACTAGGTCTGCAGGGGATGGATGGAAGGAGCTGACACAGACACCCAGGCATAAAGAATCTTTCCAATGGAATTAGAGTGGAAAATTCCCCAACTTTGGGACAACAGCTTTCATACACAAGAGACATTTGGAGCTGCAAACATGCATGAACAGAGAACTTCCCCAATACTCACTGTAGTCAGTCAAGACAGTGACAATGCAATGCAGTGGTAAGAGCAGCAAGGGAAGTACCACTTGCCCTCACAGACAGAAGCACTGGAAGAACAGCCATCTTTCCAGCAATCCTGTGATACACTTCAAACCCTGAAAGCAACTGCCAAGCATGACTGCTCTACGCAGAAAAGCTATCTTTGTTAAAGTGAGGGATAAACAAAGATGTTTATGACAAGCACAAACTAAAACAGCTCATGACCACCAAGATGACACAAGAGAACACTATCCAGAGGAAAAAGACAGTGTTGCAATCATAAGAACACAGAAGGGGACACTGCATGGCAGGAGAGATGAGAAAGTCTTCATTTCCAACACAGTAACCATCCAACTCCACATGCCAGAAGAGTACAGAAGAAATATTAATCCAAACAACTGGGGGGGGGGATAAGACAGCAAAATTATAGCAACTAATAAAATCTCTCATTAATGACCTTAAATGTAAATGCCCTCAACCCACTAATGCAGAGGGAGAGCAGCTGGAAGGGTCAAAAGAAATTGAAGACAGACAATACTGTCCATTCCAATGAAAAAAGAATTCTATTCTAGAAAACCTAAAAGGACGCATTCTGTGACACATATGACCTAACAAAATTACACGGAGAAGATACAAACAACTTAAACAGAACTACAATAATAGAGACTGAAGTAGTAATTTAAAAAATATACTGCAACACAGACTGAATGATTCACTGCCAATTCTACCAAACCTTCACAGAAGAACTCATATGGTCTTCCAAACCAGAGGCTTTCATTCTGGAAAGCACCACCACCACACCAACACAGGTACAAACTCCTAGAGGCCAGTTTCCCAGATGAACACACTTGCAAAAATGATCAATAAAACCCTTACAAAAAAATTCAAGGGGGCTGGAGAGATGGCTCAGGGGGTAAATGCACTGACTGCTCTTCCGAAGGTCCGGAGTTCAAATCCCAGCAACCACATGGTGGCTCACAATCACCCGTAATGAGATCTGACGCCCTCTTCTGGTGTGTCTGAAGACAGCTACAGTATACTTAATTATAATAATAAATAAACCTTTAAAAAAAAATTCAAGAACGCCCAGAGGAAGCTCCACTCCCAGGAGCTCTAACACGCCCAGGATCAGAGGTGAGGAGGACACAACATCTGTCCCAACACCAGGAGTAACTGGGACCAGCGGGACCAGGCACACAGGAATTCTGCCAGCCCAGTGTCTCAGGTTATTTCCGGTCTATCTGGGCCGGCCGGTGCCCTGAGCAGACCTTGGGCACAAACTCTACAGTCATTTCCAAAACACCCAGAGGAAGCTCCACTTCCAGGTGCTCTAACAAGCCCAGGGTCACAAGATCCCAGAATCACAGGATCACAGAGACAGCTTGACTCTGAGGAGTTATGACACAACCAGGATCACAGGAAGGACAAGCTCCAGTTAGACTTAGCAAGGGCAGGTAGCACTAGAGATAATCAGATGGCTTGGGGCAAGCATAAGAATATAAGCAACACAAACCAAGGTTACCTGGCATCATCAGAACCCAATACTCCCACCATTGCAAGTCCTGGA
>NW_022196913.1:64278158-64294046 GCF_008632895.1 Mastomys coucha
CAAAACTCTCAATTACCATAGATGGAGAAAACAAGATATTCCATGACAAAACAAAATTTACATAAAATTTTTCCACAAACCTAGCCCTACAAAGGATAATAGATGGAAAACATTAACATAAGGAGCGAAACTACACCCTAGAAGAAGCAAGAAAGTAATCTTTCAACAAATCCACACAAACCTAATTCCACCTCTTACAATGAAAACAACAGGAAGAAAAATTACTTTCTTAATATTTTAATATGAAAATTAGTATTACCAACATAAAATATGAGGAATTAGAAATTTGTTGACTGTCATCCAATGGTCTCTCTAATTTGGTAATTGGAGAAATAGGTCCAATATTATACAATCCATATACACTGTCAGCTTGTTTGTTCGTGACAGTGTCTTGCTGTGTACAACATAAAGGTCTTGAGATCTTGCTTCTCCTATCTCAGCCTCTCTATTAATAGTATTGTTCATTTCATGTTTTTATACTATACTATGGCTTTCAGAACAGCTTACATATTTTAAAAGTATTTATATAACCCCCAAAAATGTAGACAATTAAATTAGGAGGGGGTTTGTAAGAGAACAACAAAGACTGAATGCTTTGCTTGACGTTTGTAACTCTTGATCAAGTTACCACAGTAAAAGCCAAGATTTTAAGCTCTACTAAATACAAAACAAACCAACAAACAAAAATTCAAGACCATGTTATGTTCAACCATCATGACTGAGCTGGTCTGACCCTGTGCAGGTTAGTTGAGTTCACATGAATCAATAAGAGTCATACAGCACATAAATGACTTGGGGACAGAAATTTTACAAACAAAGCCCTCAGAAGGCAGAACTTCCCTTCACAAAGAGTTCAAAGAGGGCTGCAGAGATGGCTCAGCAGTTAAGAGCACTGACTGCTCTTCTGAAGGTCATGAGTTCAAATCCCAGCAACCACATAATGGCTCACAACTATCCATAATGAGATCTGATGCTCTCTTCTGGAGTATCTGAAGACAGAGACAGTGTATTACATATAATAAATAAATAAATCTTTTTTTAAAAAAAGATTTCTTTTCAAAGAAACTAGGAACACACTTTGGCTGTATAAAACAAGCCTGCAATCGATATTACACTAAGTAGGGGAAACTGAGAGCATTTCCTCCAAAATCTGGAACAAGCAAGGGTGCCCACTCTCTCCAACACTGCTCAGGGCTTTAGTTGAAATGGTAAAAGAGAGAGAGAGAGAGAGAGAGAGAGAGAGAGGGAGGGAGGGAGGGAGGGAGGGAGGGAGGGAGGGAGAGAGAGAGAGAGAGAGAGAGAGAGAGAGAGAAATAGCACACAAGTAGGAAAAGAAATCAAAATGTTCCTATTTGCAAAAATAAAAACAAATTGAGAAACACTCTCCTATACTCGGAGGCTCCCAAAGCCTACTAGAAACCTCTCACGACTTGAGGCTGTGACAAAGTCAACACACACAAAACCAGCAAGGAGTCAGCAGCTGACCCGGGGTCAATACAGAACTGGCCAAGAGAATGAGAAGGAGACACCCCGCTCATATTTATGTCAAAAATAAATAAGTGCCTAGGAATAAACCTGACCAAGGAGACGAAGGCTTCTACACAAAAACTTGTGAGACAAAGATGACACTGTGAGATGCATGGACGTGCACGTCACGGCTGATAGAGTTCACACTGAGATGTGTGGTCGTCCATGTCACTCATGGCTGCCAGAGTTCATACTGTGAGAGTGAACACAGCACCAAGGTGTCTACAGGGTCAGTACCCTCCCAGTCTTCAGAGAAACAAGACCAATCCTAAATAAAATGACTCTGAACAGACAAGCCAATTCTTAGCAGAAAAGCAGAGCTGGGAGCACAGATGTATGGAAACAAATGCAGTATGGCTCAGACGCAGATATAGGCCTGAAAATGAGCAGAGCTGAAGACTCAAAACATGCAATTTCAACCAGAGGCAAAAACACACACTGGAGGAGACAGCTGCTGTGGTCATGCAGATGACAACAGTCCCCATAGGATAATACAGTAGAACACTTGGTCCCCAGTTGGTGGAACTGTTTGGGAAATATTAAGAGGTGTGGCCTTATTGAAGGAGGTGTGTCGCTGGAGGTGAGCTTTGAGGTTTCAAAAGTCCACACCATTCCCAGTTAGCACTCTGCCTAATGACTGTGTCCCCATGATTGCTCACTCGCCATTCCAGTGCCATGCCTGCCTGTCTGCCATCACAATGTCCATGCCCCACATAAACTATCTTCTAAAATGGTCTAGATCACGATGTTATCACAGCAATAGAAAGGTAGCCAAGACAAGAGTCTTCTTAATGATGTCTGGAGAACCTGGGTCTCCACATCTGAACACAGGTCTGCATCTCACAGCTGGCACAGAATCCATCACATGCATCCAAGACCTGAAGCTTCTAAGACACTAGAGGAAAGCACCTCAAGAAGCAGGCATAGGCGAGGCTTTTCTGAAGAGAACTCAAGTAGCACAGGAAGTAATTCCAACTGGCAAACAGGATTGCATGAATTAAAGTACCTGTTTAACACAGGAAATGATCCGACAGCCCTCCAAGACTGGCTGAAAGCTCACGAGTATTAGCTGTTCTGAAAAGACCTGGGCTCGGTTCCCAGCTCCCACATTGGGCTGCTCACAACCACCTGTAAGTTTAGCTCCAAGGGCCCCATGCCCTTGTCAGACCTGCTCAGGCACATGAGCATATCTGTCAAACATTCGCACAAACACGTACTTTTTTTTATTCTTTAAAATGTTTCAAATACTATTTCATTTGATGAACCTGGATATTTTGCCTGTATATATGCATATATAGTACATACAAGCACACACACAGCAGATGTGGGCCTGCTGCCTTTAGAGGCCAGCAGACGTTGGATGCCCTAGAACTAGAGTTACAGATCGTTTTGAGCAGCCACGTGTGTACTTGGCAATCCAAGTGGATCCTCTGGAAGAACAGAAGTGCTCTTAATCACTGAGCCGTATCTCCAGTCCCACATCTTCTGTGGTTTTGGTTTTGGTTTTTGTTTTTTTTTTGGGGGGGGGGGTGATATTTACCAATTACAGATCCAAGAATTAATATGCAAACACTATAAATAATTTTTTAATTAAACACCAAAAAACAAAATGTCAATAAACGGTATAATGAAGCAAAAATAAACAGTTCTCAAAGGAATAGAAATGGCTAATAAATACTTGAAAAGCAGTCTGGGGACCCATATGGCAGAGGGAAAGAGCTCTGTAAGTCTCCCTGACTTCCCCATCTGCACTATGGACAGGTGCACCATCCTTCACACATGCAAAGATAAAAAAATAAATGTAATTTTGTTGTTGGGTTTTTTCTTTTTTTTTTTTTTTTTTTTTTTTTTTTTTTTTTTTTTTTTTTTTTGGTTTTTCGAGACAGGGTTTCTCTGTATAGCCCTGGCTTTCCTGGAGCTCACCCTGTAGACCAGGCTGGCCTCGAACTCAGAAATCCACCTGCCTCTGCCTCCCAAGTGCTGGGATTAAAGGCGTGTGCCACCACGCCCGGCTATTGTTGTTGGGTTTTTTAAGAAAGTATCTGGCACCCCTAGCCACCAGGGAAATGTAAATCAAAGCTTCTCTGAGTTTTATCTCACCCCAACCAGAATAGCTATCATTAAAAAACAAATAACAAATGCTGACAGAGATGTACAGAAGAAGAACACTGTTCATTGTTCAGAAATATAAATGTGTACAGTAGCTACGGAAATCAGTATGGACATGTCTAAAAAAAAAAAGCTACAATTAGAGCTACTGTATGATCCAACCATACAACTCTAACCTGGATAAGGAATTTCATGCATCTGTAAAAACAGATGCAACTAGAAATCATTATAGTAAATGCAATCAACTAAATACAGAAAAACAAATACTGGTATATATACATGGATATACGTAGAACCTAGATTGAGAATTGTATTTATAGATGTGTAACCAATTTATATACGTGCAGATACTAGATAGGGAGATGGCACACAGGCAATAAGACAGCAGAACAGGGGACCCATGGAGGGAGGTCAGAGAACCAGCAAGGGGTGGGGAAGGCAGTGGGCGGGACAGGAAGGAGAATAAGGTGTAATGACACAAAGGGGTGAAGATTCACGGTAAGGAATGTTACTTTGCATGCTAATATAAAAATATAACTTAAAATGTACTAAGCCATTAGTCAGTAAGTGCACTTATGTGTACGAAGGCCAGCAAGGCCGGCCGCATACCAGAGGTAAGCGCTTCACTGCGGCCAGGTACTGCAGCAGCCCCTTTGCATGGTAAATCGTAGGGTGTAACTCTGGGCTTGGACTTTGCCACTGTCTGTTCAAATCCTCTCCACTTAAGGAACAGCGGTGACTACACACAGAGACAGAAAAACAAAAGTAAGGATTCAAGGAAATGCAGACAAGGCCCACCTGAACACACATCCTATTCATTAAGTAAACTTGTATCTATCATCTGCTACATGGAAAATCCTGTCACATTTATATAACAGTGGTGATTTCGAATTTAAAATAGACATTTGTAAGTTGTAAAAACAGTGTCAATTCTGGGCTTTTCTTCTGTACTGTATAAAATATATTAATAGGCCTCTTGACTAAATAGGAAACCACTCGCTACACTAACTCCACATGCTAGTGAGTTAGCGTCTTGTTCAAACACTATGTGAGAAAGGCAAATATATGAAAATTATGTAGTCCTGAAGATATAAACACATTCTCCTTTCTTCATAGGAGCTATGCACTGGTGTTGTCAAGCACCAATCTAGAGCTACACGCTTAACAAAGGAAGCAGGGTGTGTATGCTAGGAGCTTATGTCCTGACATAGCTTTCTAAGACAACGCAACAAAGATTTTAAGAAGTTACATTCCCATGGAATCATAACACTAACACATGCATTTAAAAGTCTGATGTATTACCCACCAAAAACTTGGGTTTTCCCTAGAAAAAAAATCATCAATCCCATTATTTGAATTGATTTGAACACTATTAGAACAAATTAAATGCAGCCACTATACCAACCTATGACACTCCTGTACCCACTGCTTCACTTACTTTCCATTGATGACACCATCTGGATTTAGCATGGGGACAATTTTAAAAATGTATGCCTCCCGTAGGCTCTGGGCAGTTGGGCTGTTGCTCATGAGGTACTCCAGGGTTCCTTTCATGACCCAGCTGGCATTAGTTTCTCCAGGATGGACCCGAGCGGACAAGAAAACGTAAGGGCGAGTTCCTAGAGGGCACACAAAGGCTCAGTTAAGATGAACAGCCACTGAAACTTTGCCTGGTGTTTCACTTAGTGGCTCTACAACTCTCCTGGGTTGTGAATTCCAGTGGAAAGTTACTGTGCAAACACAACACATACACTCTGCACTGGCCCTACCGTGAAAAAAATAAATAAATAAAAGAAACCAGAAATGCATGTAAGCTGTCACAATGTGGCATACAGTACAGGGACCATGTGATTACTTCTGATTGATAAATGTAGCTTGAAAAAGGTTAGTTCTTGAGAGTAAGTCTAAAGTCTAAAGGTGTTTCATAAACTCACGGAGAGAAGGGAAATATTAATCTAAATCTGTACAAACAACAGCACAGAGGAACAGTGTGATACGGAAGCAAGAGAGCTGTCACTGTGCATTTACACAATCAGCAAACACCACACACCTCAAGACACCTCCGCGCACACAGTGTCTGTCTGTCTATCTGTCTGTCTCTCTGTCCCTCTCTCTCATCAACAGTTGAACTGTGTTCTTGTCTGCACTACCTCAGCAATTCCAAACTTTAAATAGTGGAGAAAAACAAGTAGCTATTTAGTGCTAGCTATGAAAATATTTGAACTCTCTAGATACTATAGTATTTTAGCTTCAGCATGATTTCTAGAAATAACAACTAAAAAATATGACTATCAAAGCAACCCTGAGAGGAAATCTCAGGTGACTTACTTTCCAGAGTGAGCAATGAGATATAGAGGAGGTCTACGGCTAAACACAGGACCAAGACTAGAACCCAAATCTTCTCATGACTGCTCATAGAATTATTTGTTATAAATACACAGAAAGCAAACACAGGTGAGAATGTGCGATGTTTTGAGAGAAGAAGACAGACTTACTGAATTGACAGATATGTTCATAATAATTGGACTCTGGCATTGCCGTTATGGTCACCAAAGGACAGCTGTTTCCAGACAAGGTTTCACACAACACGTCCTTTCGAAAATAGATTTGTTGAGGATTGTGTGCTGATTCCAATTTTTGAAGATGCATCTTGACAAAAATTTAAAAGCAAAGTATAGAATCATTTTAAAACTCCCTACTGCTGTATAAAAAACAGTGTATCTAGAGATCCGCAGAGCTAGAAATCCGGTTCTTAAAACTTACCTACAACCATCAATGCCAAGTAAAATACAACCATGAACATGTGAGAAGCAGGAGAAAGGTGGCACCTGCTAGTGACACGCCACAGCAGCAGGACTGCCCTATGTGGAGTTGAAAGGTACCCTAGGTGGAATCAACATTCTAAATAAGTTCATATACATTCAGCTAAGGCTATGCTGACAATCTGAGCTGTGAAGAAAAGCATTTGGTTTTCAAAGAATTTAGAATTTTGGACTTATAACTAAGGTTATAATCACAAGCTACAATTACAAGCCACAAATTATGAACAATGTCTTCAGATGTGCGTGCGTGCATGCGTGCATGTGCGCGTGCGTGCGTGTGTGAGTATGCATGTGCGTGTGTGATGTTTCTACTGTCCTGTAAGTCTAATGACTGTGCCATGGACTGTCACTCAGCGCAGCCTTTCCTCTCTATACCACAGGCTAGATCTTCCTTCCACTAGAGCTGCTCACCTCCTTCCTGTAGCTGGTCACCCTTCCATACCCCTGCCATTAGATCAGACACTCTGTTGTGAAAATAAACCTCCTAGAGCTGGCGTTTACTCAATCCACTCAGTTTACTCAGCTTTGGACAATACACACACTCACAAGCCACAGCTTTCTCACACACTGAGGACCTGGAGTCCCAGAGTCCAAATGAACCTGGTTCTTATGCCAAAACATTAATTTTCCTACAAAAAAGTTCAAAATGATTCAAAATATAGCTTTATTTCCCTACTGTTACAAGATAACCTACTTGTTTCTATAAGATTAACATTATACTTATTTATATGTATATTATTGTGCTTTTAGTTAAGCAAACTGAAATCTCACTTAGTTAAGATTTGTTCACAAAAAGTTGCAGAAGTATCAGTTTCTGTAAGTGATATGTGAAATATGCAAATTTCCTTACTAGTTCTTTTTTTAAAGTTCTTTTTCATTTGTGGAAGCACAGGAGTGGGTCCATGTGCATGCAAATGAAGACAGAAGCTGACATGCATGTCAAGTGTTAGCTGCTTCTCTAACTCTCCGCTTTCTTTCTCTCTCCTGAGATAAGGCCTCTCAGTGAACCTGAGCCAAGCACCCAGGATCCAGTCACCTGAGCGCCTGACAATGGAGTTCGGGTACTCACTGGGTCACATCTGCTTCTCCTCTGTGAGTGCTACAGATGTAGCACTGTTGTGGTGCCAGCACTTTACTGTCTGAGCATCTCTTGGCTTTCAGAGCGACCACTTCATCACCCCCTTCCCACCTGTAGTGTTTCCAACAAGTACTACATCTCTACTGATGTACATTCTACAGTCTATGGATATATTTAACCAGAAGCAAATCGTACCAATTACCTGATACTTACTCGCAATACAAAACGATATTCACAAGTTTACCATCAGGCTCTCTCACCTGCAGAGTTGAATATGTATACGGATAGTGATAGGCAAAATAGCAAACGTCATCTTTATGCGGGAAGTTCACAGTGAAGGTGATTGTGTAGTAGGACTTGCCCTTCTGTCCACCCGCAGCAACGGAACTTCTTGAGAAGTGATTTCTGCGATCGAAAGGCATAAAGTACTTTATTTTCCATGCATAGACATTCTGATTTCCTGTGCTAATTTTTTTAAGTAGAATTTCAGAGAGAAAAAAGAAAAGCTCCAGTGGATATTTAGTTTAAGTAAACTACTTTATTCAATAGACATTGTTTTAGTTACTTTCCTATTGCCATCATAAGAGACATCATGGCCAAGACAATTTATAGAAGCAACAGTTTACTTGGGTTAACAGTTTCAGGTTTGAATCCAGCCTGCTATGACCATCACAGCAGGGAGCACGGCATCTAGCAGACAAGCATGCTGCTGAGGTAGCGGCTCAGAGTTAATGTCTCAATCCACAGGTATAGGGCAGACACAGAGCATACTGGAGGTGGGGTGGGCTTCGGAAACTTCAAAGCCACACATTTTCTCCAATGAGGCCACACCTCCTACTCCTTCCCAAACAATTCCACCACCTAGGGACCAAGTGTTCAAACACACGATGGTGCCAATGGGCCAACATCTGGCAGGACTCCTCTTCTCTAGACTGAGAGCACGTGACTCATGTCATCCATTTACCTCATCCACGACAGCTCCCTCTATCAGTTAACAGGCTGAGGACCACACTCCTGGTAGCCGGATCAAGCCACAGCACCCAGCACTTTACCATAATTAATGTTAAAATTAAAAAAGAAAACTCGCCAGGAAGGCTGCTGTTTCCCAAGGCTTCCTGGAGTGGAGGAGGGAAATCTGCAGCATCAAAGATGCTGTGCTCTTCCAAAATAAACCTAAGCGTGATTGTGCCTTTACGGCTAATGGACAGTGTGTACCCGTCTCAAAAAGATACATTTGTTAATAGCAAAGATGCAATCAGCAAAAGACAAACTTAAAACTCCTGTTTGAGAAAAAACCCAGTTTAACAGAGCAGAGAAAAAGGAAGCCTGCTGATTAAAAAAAAAATTTAAGAAACACATTAACCTAGATTAAGTGTGACTTGTGATGAGCAAGAAAAATCAGTAAGAGCAAACAGATAGTTTTAACACGGAATACTTTCAAGGGTGTGTTTTTTCCAAAAATTGTTTGTTCTTTTCTGTTAATAGTTCTCCAAATAAAACACACTTTCTAGGCTTTTGTACTTAAAAAAATGTAATCTGTGCTCTTTCATAAAACCTAATGGGAAAAAAAAAAAGTACCAAGCAGCATCTATATAGCCCCTGGGAAAATCTGAACACTGACTAGATTACAGTAAAGAATTTTCTTACTTTTTCTGGTGTATGGTAATGGCAAGGTGGTTAGACGGTCTTAAGGGGTCTTTGTGCTTTAGAGATAAGTATTTCTGGACAAACTATGATACCTGACAACTGCTTAAAAAAATTCAGCATGTAGTCCACTAGTAAGATGGCTCAGGGGACAAAGGTAATTCCTACCAAAGCTGGCAGCCTGAATTCATACCTAGAACCATGTCATGGGAGGAAAGACCCAAACACCAAAGTTGTCTTTCCACCTCCACAGAAAGCAGTGGCAGGTGCATCCACCTTCCAACACTAGCCCCACAATATAAATAAATCAATGTTAAGGAACTTTCACAAGTCAAAATGGATGTAGGAAGCTCTGAAATGCACAAGCAGAATGACCGCATAACAGTAACTGTTCAAAGTGGGCAGCAAACACCTGGGACAACATCCTGTTCATAGCCTTTAAAAGTCCGTAAGTATTGCTGACATAGACATTTAAAGATATGCTGTCGACTTAATTTCTAAAGTTCTAAAAACTCTTTAAAAAAATAGGGCTTACAGGCTGTTTATTCACACTTACATATTCAAACTATTCTTCATTCACTTCATCACTGTATCTTGAACGGACAGATGATGGCAAGTGTTAAGAACTAACAAACATACAAAACAGCTTCTTCCCTGAATTGGCAGCTAAGCTACGTTTCCTGTAGTGCGAGTTTGGTTTCCTAAAAAACTCAGTTATGTTATGTTATATGTTTTGTTTGAATCCCAGGTGTGGGACAAGAGGCTGCCTCACAGCAGGTGATTATGATTTGCTTGCTACACTAGCTGGGGCGTGACTTTTGCCAGCTGCAGAGAGTTTCCTTCTGGAGACTCTGGGGAGGAAAACTCCAAGAGGCCTGGGAAGGAGGCTGCTGCTGCTGCTGCTGCTGCTGCCCCCCCTGCTGCTTCCGGTTGCTGCTGACACTTTTTGTCAAAGACAAGGTCGTGAGAAATGAGACAAGAGGAAGAAACTGGATATTCTGAAGACGAAGAATGGACTTGCTCCAAGGAACGCAAAACTCCTACTCAGCAGGAAGAACCCTAGAGAGGTCTAGGTCCCCTTCCCCTCTAACCTTGTTTCTCTCCTACCTAATGTTGAGGGTTGGAAGGGATTGGGATAGAATAAGGGTTGGAAGGGAAGTAGAGTTATAAGAACCCAATTAAATAGTAAAAAACCATGCCAACGTATGCTATCATACATGTCCCATGGAAGTTGCAGGCTATAAACAAACAAGACACACATGTTGACAGAAGACAACTATGTTCTACTTATAACTAACACAACAGTTTCCAATCCTTAGTGTCAGATTTCTGACACTACAACAACCACAACAACACATGCAACATAAAAAAAAAAAAATAGTAGTTAACCAATGAATGCTAAGTTGCACTGAATTCCAGCTTGGTCTGAGAGTAGCCAGTCAAAAAAGTAAAACCTTCTGTTATCACTCCTTACACAGAACAGAACTTAACAGTCATGCACACTGCAATGTGGAAAGAACTGAAGTGTGCATAGAGAAGCAGGGATGTTTTGATATTTAATACCCTGAACAGTTTTCTGAAAACCATGCCCGCCACTGTCCAGGTCAGCACTAGGTGCTGCAGCAGTAGGTCACTGCAGCAGTAGGTCACTGCAGCAGTAGGTCACTGCAGCACTAGGTCACTGCAGCAGTAGGTCACTGCAGCAGTAGGTCACTGCAGCAGTAGGTCACTGCAGCACTAGGTCACTGCAGCACTAGGTCACTGCAGCACTAGGGCACTGCAGCACTAGGGCACTGCAGCACTAGGGCACTGCAGCACTAGGTCACTGCAACACTAGGGCACTGCAGCACTAGGGCACTGCAATGTTCTACCACAGAACGGCTGACCCAGGAGCCCCTTTCTATTGAGCTATCATTAAAGACACTGCAGACATTATAAAGAGCTGAGGGTACATGTTTCCTTTGTTTCTGCTTTTTATTTATATACTACTTATTTTGCTAACAAACATGGAGGGATGGAACCTTACTGAGATAAAACCCATTTCTTTCCCAGAAAGTAACAGAATTTAAGATCTGGGTTTTTCCAAAGGGAACATAAACTGTATGTTGGTTTAAATTCTAGACGTCATCATCTTCTGGGAAAGCTACAAGAACAAGACATCAGTGCTAGTTAAGGACAACATTAAGAATCAAAATCCACTTTATGGAAAATTCAAGACTAACAGGACAGAAACTGCCATCTAAAGAAGATAAACACCAAGAACAAAATTATAAACACACAAAATCTTTTATTTTGGGAGAGATTGCAAGGGCAGAGAGCAGAGATAAAAGGACAGGGAGATGAGTGGGATTAAGGTACATGGTATGAAATTCACACAAAAAAAAATAAAATAAAAAGTTAAAAACACAGGATTTTAAATATTCAGTTTAGATGCAGGTTTTCAAACCTGAGCATTTCTTCTACAATGTGCATTCATATTCACACAGAAGACCACAGGGAACTGACATCTCAGTCAAACAGGCCTAAGCAAGCAGCTCATAGCAAATGGTGTCCTCTGAGAGTGTAAAGCACATATCCTATTGTAAAGAAACAGGAGAAGGTGGAACCCATGCTGTCAAAGTGCACATCTGTGCCCATTTGAGGAAGAGGCTGGACAGAATTCTAAGTCAGATACTTACATGTTTCCATTTTAAGAGATTAACCTGAAAGTATGTGTGCACAAGGGAAGTATTTCTGAAAAGACAACAGCAAACTGTAATCATGAGCTTTCTCTCAAGGAAAGGTCTAACCTACTCACACAACCGCGTTTGTATTGGTGAGGGAGTAAGCCACACCTCCTGCTTTCCAGGCACAGAAATGCACATAAGCAACCAACAGGAGCTCCCAGGGTCCAGCACAAGCACATCAAGGATAAAGAGGTCATAAGGAAAACTGGATTGAGGGATGAACAATGGAAAGAAGTGCGGCCAACTATGTGGTGAGAGATACATATACCAAGCTCCTAATGTATTGTACAGAAAGGAGAATAAACACTATATGCAAACATTTTTTACATATAGCATTTGAGTAAAATATGAAGCAAAGACTAAGACTTCTTCATCAACATCATTTACAAGTAAAGCTGTAGTCATACACAGGTATGATTTAGATAAGTCATACACCAGCTACTTTCCCCTCACAGGCTCAGGGGCCAGGGCAGAAGAGGAGGAATTAGAGATTCCACAGTTGACAGAAGACAACTATGTTCTACTCATAACTAATACAACAGTTTCCAATCCTTAGTGTCAGATTTCTGGAAAGCAACCACAACAACACATGCAACATAAAAAAAAAAAAAAAATGGTAGTTAACCAATGAATGCTAAGTCGCACTGAAACAATGACTTCTGGATATAACAGGACAGTTGTGCCCATCAACTCAGAGAAGCTGAGGCTGCCTGCAGGCACCGCGTTAACAAACCTGCACTCCAACCAGGGACACTATGGACAGTTAATGGCCTCTGGAGCAGAGAGAGTTGGTTTTCTTTAATGGTGTGGCCCCTTTGTAGGTCAACCATGCTCCAACAGATGTCCCCACACAGGTGCACAGGCAGCACAAATTAGATTCCATGTGTTATTTTACAAAAGGGGGAAGAAGAAAACGAGGGAATGGAAAAGGAGGAAGAGGCAAGGTAGACAGGGGCAAGGGAGACAGGAGTGGAGTTGAGTGAATTAAGTTAAGTAAGAAATTCCCAAAGAGCCAATAAAAAGTAAGGTTTTGCTAGGTTGAAACACCAAGACTAAAGTGAGGATGAGAGGAAAGCATTTCTTTGGCTTACTCCTCCATGGTCCTTCCCCATGGTACTGTTGGGACAGGAGCCTGGAGACAGGAGCCGACACAGAAGCCATGGGGAGGGGGTGCTGTTTACTGGCTCCCCATGGCTTGCTCAGCCTTCTCTTTTAGAATTCAGGACCACAACACCTAGGCGTAGCACTGCCCACATCAGGCTAGACCCTCCCACATCAAATTACTAATTAAGAAAATAACCTCAGGCTTGCCTACTGTCCAGGCACTTTCTTAACTGAGGGTCCCTCTTTTCCCCTGACTAGCCAATATACAGACTAAGTGTGTTTTCATTGTTATACTGAAATGGAAAGGAATGTAGCCTTCTATGAACTTCTGTAAGAATACTCACTTGTAGTAACAAATGTCAGTACCCATACGAATCCACCATGGTCTGGCATTTAGTGCTTCCTGGACTGAATACATAAGTGGCTGCATACCTTTGAAAGAAGAGGAAAGGAAAGAGAGAATTCTTTTCAGAATTGATGTAAAAATGAATCTTGCCTCCAGAAAGCAACAAAACTTCAGAAAAACTGAGGTACACTGCATTTCATTATTTTAAGATGTCTTAGAGAAATCTGAACAATTTCTTAAATTATAATTTAATCAATATCCCCTTTTAAAGTTCAACTAAAATGGAATAACTTTAGAGTGAATGGCTACCAATCTTTTCTGTTAAATCGTTGGTGAAGTGTTTGGTCAATTAAAGATCATTTACTCCTTGTAAAAAGTAATATTTACTATTGTCAAACTTAATAAAGAAATCATGTAGGGAGATGGCCCTGAGGGTAAAACTCGTCACCCAAGCATAAGGCTCCATTAACTCTCAGAAGCCATGGAGAAGTAGCACCTGTCTATAATCTCCGTGCTACTAGATGATGGGAGGAAGCTCCTTCAGTGAACCTGGCCAAAGAGGCAGCCCACAACAAAGACAGACCCCGGCTAAGCCAAGTGAAAGGGCATCATGCACCCATACACGCAGGCATGTGCGCATACGGCACAGTACACACACACACACAAACACACAGAGGCAAGTGCACGCACAGGCAAATGCACACACATGCACACTCACACACAATACTGAGCAACCACTCCTCTATGCAGTGAGAAAAGCCACAAAGATTTATGCGTGTTTTCATGCCTTCTCTATAGAAATGTTAACATGGCATGTATCCTGGCTAGTCTTACATCAACATGAGACAAGCTAGAGTCATCTGAGAGGAGGGAACTGCAACTGAGGAAATGAGTCGCTAAGATCCAGCTGTAGGACTTTCCTTAATTAGTGATTGATGGGAGGGCCCAGCCTACTGTGGGTGGGGCCATCCCTGGGCTGTGGTCCTGGGTTCTATAAGAAAGCAGGCTAAGCAAGCCATGGACAAGTCAGCAAGCAGCAGTCCTCCATGGTCTCTGCATCAGCTCCTGCCTTCAGGTTCCTGCCTCCAGGTTCCTGCCTCCAGGTTCCTGCCCTGTGTGAGTTCCTATCCTGACTTCCTTTGGTGATGGACAGCAATGTGGAAGTGTAAGCTGAGTAAACCCTTTCCTCCCTAACTTGTTGTTTGGTAATGGTGGGAACTGATAATGAAAGTTATCAGGGTTAAGAAGACAATGTACTTCCCTGGATGAGCTTTAAAATTGCATTGCTTGCCCAGGCATAGTGCACTCCTTTCATCCCAGCACTGGAGAGACAGACACATGGATATCTGTGCTCCAGGCTGGCACAGTCTGCATGGTGATTCTCATCTCTATCTTCCCCACAAAGAAAAACCAAAAAGTCATCTTATTTAATGCTGTAACCTGATACACTAGACTTTTTAACTGGAATTGAGTTAAATTCATATGTAATTTTAGAAACCCTGATGGCTTTTCCTGAGAGCTGGCTTGATTTTAAATCCTACCTTCAGTATGAAATCATTTTCCTGGTGTAGGAATATCTCATTAAATATATTCACATTTTCTAAAGCTTCTTTTCCTTTCTAACTAGATCTTTCCATGCTGTTTGAAGCTCTCCTTAAACGTGTGCTGCCTAACACACATCATAACCTATAGCAGTTACGCTGCCCCTGGCCCTCTGGGTTAGGTTAACCTACTGTGTGCTCCTTAATGACACAGGCCTCCTTAGAAAGTTACTTTTGTTTTCAATTTTCATTGCATTTCAAGAAATCAGAACCTTAGACCCCGATAGTGAATATACTGATAAGAACAAACAACCATCTTCTAATAATTTTAATCAAAAGTGTTATATAGCCCTCGATGCAATATTGACCAAGTTTTTCAAATCAATTCTATCATGTATAATACAAGAGACAGTGACTAATCCCCGAGCGGCAGACACTGCTGTGTTTAGATGTATAAAAACAGTCACCATGTCCTCTCAACCACCTGCCCAACGTGGTAAGTGGTATTAATTCCATCACCAGAACTCTGACTACATTTAAAAGTTAGAATCATTCTATCCATTGCCTTTCAGCACCTCTAAAAGAAAAACATGGCTCCGCTCACACCACTAATGGCCACACTGCAAGTTGGAGGCTCCTTACTGTAAGCCACCTTAGTTCTAAGGAATGGCTATTCTTTTACAGTAACTTGTTAAATTGGTTGTTCTACCATTCTGCACCTAGGTTCTTAAGTTGCTTCTTTTCTTAGATTTATTATTTTTTAAATTATGTGTATGTGCATTTGAGTGCAGTAACTGTAGGAGCAGAGATCTAGGCAGCCCTGGAGCTGCAGTCACTGTTAGCTGCAAGCCACCCGACAGGGATACTAACAACTGAACTGCAGTCCTCTCCCAAAGCAGGGGCACTCTCAATCATTGGTGCATCTCTCCAGCACCCTCCATAGGCTGGAGCATCTCTCCAGCACCCTCCATAGGCTGGAGTATCTCTCCAG
>NW_022196913.1:64295494-64300468 GCF_008632895.1 Mastomys coucha
CTCCAGCACCCTCCATAGGCTGGAGCATCTCCTCTCCAGCACCCTCTATAGGCTGGAGCATCTCCTCTCCAGCACCCTCCATAGGCTGGAGTATCTCTCCAGCACCCTCCATAGGCTGGAACATCTCCTCTCCAGCACCCTCCATAGGCTGGAGCATCTCCTCTCCAACACCCTCCATAGGCTGGAGCATCTCCTCTCCAGCACCCTCCATAGGCTGGAACATCTCCTCTCCAGCACCCTCCATAGGCTGGAGCATCTCTCCAGCACCCTCCATAGGCTGGAGTATCTCTCCAGCACCCTCCATAGGCTGGAGCATCTCCTCTCCAGCACCCTCCATAGGCTGGAGCATCTCTCCAGCATCCTCCATAGGCTGGAGCATCTCTCCAGCACCCTCCATAGGCTGGAGCATCTCTCCAGCACCCTCTGTAGGTTGGTCCTTCTAAAATGAAAGTTCAGAGATCACACTAGGTTCAGAAAAGTAAACTTAAGTCCACTTGAATATTTTCATCAATTGCTAGAATAAATAACAAAAGTATAATTTAGTTTTACAGGATTAAAAATGTAATATCCCCTCCCACCTTTTCTGTTTGGTTTTGGAACTCAGCCTGTAGACCAGGCTGACCTTGAACTCAGAAATCCACCTGCCTCTGCCTCTCAAGTGCTGGGATTAAAGGCATGCAGCACCACTGCCCGGCTTGATTTGGTTTCTTAAAACAGGGTTTTGTGTGGCCCAGGCTAGCCTTGAACTCCCGATCCTTCTGCTTTCCATTTCACACCTGCTAGAAGAGACTTTGGGACATACCATGCTCGGCTTTGCCTTTTTCAATGTGGAAGAAATTGCCTGTTACCTTCCTGCTTTGGGAGGGAGGCTGGAGAGATGGCGCAGCAGTAAGAACACTGGCTGCTCTTCTGGAGGGCCCAGGTTTGATTCCTAGCATCCACACAGCAGCTCACAGCCATCTGTAAGTCCAGTTCCAGGGGATCCAACACCTTCTTCTGACCTCCAGTACCTCACATGCATGTTCTGAACATATATTCAGGCAAAACACCCAAACACAATAAAAAAATTTTAATTTTACTGTTGGGGACTGGTTAGACAGCTCAGTGAGAAGGAGCACCTGGTGCACAAGCACAAGGATCTGAGTTCAAATCCCCGCACACATGTAAGAAGCTGGCTGTGGCTATATATGTGGCTATAACCCAGCACTGAGTGAGTACAGAGAGGATCCCTGGGCCTTACTGGATGCCAGCCTTGATCCAGGTTCAATGAGAAGCCTGTCAAGGGAATAAGCAGAGTGCTATCAGGGTAACACCATACTCCTTTAGCATTGATGTGTGCACACAGGCACATGTATGTGCACACATGTGCACGTGAAAACACACACACACACACACACACACACACACACACACGCTCTTAGCTAAGATTTTGTGGGTGGAGCCACTGGAGAGCCAAGGCACATGCTCCCCAGGGCCAATTCAAATGTTCCCTCATGTCTCTGCCAAACACTATAAACTCTATGACATATGTCTGCCTCACACTTGAAGCCCAGCACTTGGGTTTACGGTTTTGTCTGTATTTCACCATTTTGATAAATGAAAACAGTCAGATTTCCTCTCACAGCTCTTGAGAGTTTCTTTAATGTGTAAGATTCTAGTCTACTCACTTCCTGGCTGTCACTGTCACACTCTAGCAGGACGGCCCCCTCTCTATAGTGCTTCCCCAGCTTTTACTCCCTTGCTTCTTGCCTGAGCCCCATCACTTCTCACACCTGATGTCTTTCTCTTTCTTAAGTTTTACTCACAGGTTGCTGGAGCACAAATATTTAGCAAAAATGGGACCCCCAAATTGAGCTGCACTGTTCCCAATCTTTAAATCCTTGCTTATGTTGTAGCTTTTTGCTAGGCCAGATTCTATTTTAATAATAGCTGTCTTTAAATAAGTTTATTATTCTTTGCTCTGTTTCTGTAGGTCTCCATGACAACTTTCCTACATACAGGTTTGTAGCATCTTAAGGACAGAAACCTGTGAAGGGCTCCCGACTCCCAGCTACTCTGGCTTTTAACTACTGAATTTCTCTGACATTGATGTTACCACTTCTGCTTTGTTTGCATTTACCTAGCTTATCTTTGCCAAATTACTCAATTACAAGTGTTCTGTCCCTGAAGGAACACACGGCACTATGCTCACTGACATTCTAGGGCACCGCCTCCTCCACATAGTGATGCCCGGCACATGCCCCACCTCAGCCCCTTCAATCCATTTCCTTTCCACTACTTACCAAATACTTGTTTCTTTTTTAACTTTCTATTTTTCCTGGTCCTGCTGACTTTTTTCTTAACGTGCTACTCCCATTCTTACTAACCAAGTCATCAGACCGAGACCAGTCTGTCTTCTCCCACATCCTCTGCTTTAATGCTACTGGGATACTTTATGAGATCTCTACATGGACTAATTTTTCTCAAAGAGAGTTTAGGTAGCATATTTCCTGAATTCTTACGTTTACTGGCAGTGACAAATGACAGCCTGTACGAACGGTATCTGGCTGTCTCCAAGCCTCTACAGTTCTACAGGTCCAGTTCAACGCTGATCTATGACAGCAGAACAACACATTGGTTACAAGCACACACTCTATAACCAGGGTAGATCCCAACTTGGCCACACACAGACCCATGGCCTTATGGCCTTTGACAGAGTGCTATGCACTGTCTACAGCGCTAGCTCTTCAGTGAGTGAGCACTGGGAGTGGACGGTGCTGACAAGGCGAGCACTTGGTGACAGTCACCTGCCCACAGTGCTGTCATTTCCCTCCAAAGGCAAATGAATCAAGCCTCTCTGTACCTGAAAACTCAAGCAGTGTCACCGCACGGTTAAGTCACATCTGAGTCCCTGACCCTCAAGCTATTTCAATGGGAAACTTCGAGAAAGAGTTGGTAGTTGTGGAATACTGAGGACCTGAGCTTCGATGCCCAGAACACTCAGAAAAGCCAGATGCAGGAGGCTGTTTGCAATCCCAGCACATTCCTACCACGATGGGAAGAGACAGAAGGATTTCTGGGAGCTCTGGAGCTAAGTACCCTGATGTGCACAGCCGTAAACAACAGATCCTGACTCCAGATGGAAGGCAGGGAGGGAGTCTTCCCACCTTAGCACTATCTCACAGCGTGTATGTACATATGACACACGTCATATATAAACACGCACAAAACACACATATACTCAGACATCATACCATACACACCATATATACATACACACACACATACACTCACCTAACACACACACAAAGTTGATTATCTTAAATTAGACTGGAGTCTTTGACAAGTGTCTTGTGCATGCTCACTTCATGCTACATGCAAGACTGTTATGGTCGATTTTCATAAAGAGGAGTTAAATCCTCTTGAGCCTGAGAGGCATGCAGGGAAAGAATGAAACAGAAGCTTGAAAGTGAAACTATTACTAAATGCAAAACTGCCATCTGCTGGCAATTTAAGAAAATCTATTTCAAATACCAGACATAAAGAGGGTATGGAGATAGTGACACAAATATTCAAATTTAGCAATCCAGACAGCGTTATCCCCCAAATATATTCAAAACTACTTTGGGATCATTTGTGAAGACTACTTAATAGAATCAGCTTAAAAAAAAAAAAGGCTGGGGGGGCAACCAAAGAAACAAAAGCAAGGCTGGCACTGCCCATCTTGGTGAGCCCCACCAAAGGCCTCTACCTACCAAGTTCATTTCCACGTGCCCAGCACTCAGCATTTGCCAGGCAAAATGCCCAACCTTCTCAACAAAGTAAGAGAGAAGGCAATCTATCCTGGTAAGTACTTTGGCCTCTATCAGTTTACGCTTTCCACCACAAATGATTTCTTTAGTCATCAAAGGTTCTGGTGCTCATTATATTAACTGTGCAGCCTGTTCTAAGTACATACAATTTAAATTCAAGTTTACAAAAACACTTACTTTTTTTAGCCTCTACTGATGTAAAACTGAGCCAGCTTCAGTTTTATGTAGTATTAACCTAGCAAATCCAACACTGGTCTTATTTTTAAAAGTCTAGCTACCTAACCAGCTTGCTCTACCATTTATCCTAACTTCATAAATATTATTTACAAATATATGAAAGAAAAAGAACATTCACAGCATTAAGTTCTTGTTGAAATCCAGAGAGAGCCTAGAATAAAGTCAGATGGGGACTGAGAAAAGTTCAGCTCATGGTCTGTGCTTGTGATGGGGTGGCTCAATGCCACAGACATGCTCCATGCCTCATAGTCCTTAAAGAACAACAACGGGAACCATCATGAAGTGAGGGAGGGTGGTCGAGGAGAGAGGAAGAGCGAGGAGGAAGGGGAAGGAGGGGAGAGGAAGGGAGGAGGAGGAAGGGGAAGGAGGGGAGAGAAAGGGAGGAGGAGGGGGAGGAAGGCAGAAGGAGACTCAAGTTATAATCATCTATATTAAAGACAAAGGGTTAAAGAACAAGCCTTTCTCCATTTATAAAACCATCAGCTAACCATGTACCAAGCTAATTAAAATTTACAACTACAGGAACAAAACTGAAGGCAAACACAGTGGGAAACTTCACTGCTTACAGGATACACAGGGCGGACACACAAGGCATGGAGAGCTACACTCGTCTATATGCCAAATTACACTCACCTGGCACTGGCAGGCTTTAAAATGAGAACTTACTACAGGAAAACCAAAGTGAAACCCAAATGAGGCACATACAAGGTATAAAGCAACACACACACACACACACACACACACACACACACACACACACACACACACACGGGCTGTGTCTTCTTCCGTCTCCATTAAGTTAGTGGGAATTAACTGTACCCCAGACAACACATCTCATTTCTAATTACCTGTTAAAACAAAACAGACTGAGCTGCGCGGTGGTGGCACACGCCTTTAGTCCCAGCACTTGGGAGGCAGAGGCAGATGGATTTCTGAGTTCAAGGCC
>NW_022196913.1:64300614-64314815 GCF_008632895.1 Mastomys coucha
AAAAAAAAAAAAAAGTTGCAAATAATAAAGTCTACATGTCTCTAAGCAAAATTAATTAAACTTTGAATATAACAAAGGATTTAACTAAAATAATTAAGCCAGGAAAAAATATAGTAAACCTTTTCCCTAGTTTTGTAGTCAAATAAAGATAGCAAGATTAAAAACAGAAATATTAAAATCTGGGAGAGATATAGAATTAAGTTATAATAAAGAGGAAATTTAAAATGCTTTGATCGTCTACAAAAAAACAAATTAAAGAAGTAAAGAAAAGTACTAATTTGCAGGGAGGTAAAGGTCAAAATTAAAGAAAACTTCTAAAGGAAATGAATAAACCAGAAGCTGTGGGGGATTTTTAATATAAAAATAAAATATTTTAAATAAATAAAAAGAACCCGCCCCCAGAAGTAGAAGAAGGAGGGAAAAGAAGTGGGAGAGGACAGAAGGAGGAAGAAGGGCAGAGTGGGGAAGGAGGGAGGGGGGAGGGGGAGGAGGGAGGCCAAGCATGGAAACAAGGACAGAACTAGTTACTGTTCACAGTTCTGCTACCAACGAAAATCTAAATGTCATTTACACAAGGAGAGGTGAACGATCAATACTGTCCAAGACTGAACAGCCATTCAGAGGAGAGGCTGGACAGCCTGATTTATTTCTACATTAATGAAAGCACTACTCATATTTACCTTATGCAAGACCATGTTTTTAAAAAACCTCCCAAATGATTTTATAATCAAATAGAAGTTTCTGGAAGCTGATAAAAAGGTGAGTAACTTATAATAAACATGCATCGCCCTCTGATCCCACTTGAGAGATGGAGCAGGAGGAGCAGAAGTTCAAGGCCACTTAACATGGTGAGTTCAAGGCTAGCTAGGGTTATGTTGAGACTCATCCCACAAAGTAATAAACTTTTCAGAAAAACAAACCTAGGATATTAAATGTTTTTTTAAAAATATGGTATAACATTGAACTAAGTACAGGGTCCCCAATGAAGGAGTTAGAGAAAGGATCAATGGAGCTGAAGGGTTTGCAGCCCCTTAGGACAAACAACAATATGAACTAACTGGTACCCTCAGAGCTCCCAGGGACTCAACCACCAACCAAGGATTATACATAGTGGGACTGATTGCTCTGGCAGCATGTGTATAGTAGGGGATTGCAAAGTTGATCATCATTGGGAGGAAAGGCCCTTGGCCCTGTGAAGGTTCTGTGCCCCAGTGTAGGGGAATGCCAGAGCCAGTAAAGTGAGAGAGGGTGGGGTGGCAGGCATGGGGAGGGGGAGGCAACAGGGATTTGTTCTTGTTGTTTTTGTTTGTTTGTTTGTTTTTGGAGGGGAAACTGGGAAAGGAGAAATCATATGACATGTAAATAAAGAAAATATCTAATAAAAAGAAAAAAAAAATTATCAAAGCCCAGCTGGGCGGTGGTGGCGCACACCTTTAATCCCAGCACTTGGGAGGCAGAGGCAGGCAGATTTCTGAGTTCCAGGCCAGCCTGGTCTACAGAGTGAGTTCCAGGACAGCCAGGGCTACATAGGAGAATCCCTGTCTCGAACCCCCCCCAAATATGGTAGAACATTTAATACTAAAATTAATATTCTCTAAACAAATGCTAATGTATAGTTAAGCCTTGGCTTATGAGATGTAGGTATTTTAAATCAAATGGAGATATATAAAGTGATTAAAATGTCAGGATACCTAAAATGCAGAGAAACTGTGACCATTAATGTGTAATGTGATAACAAAGGTTTAGATAAAACACATTAAAAGTACTTTGGAGGAACATTTTTAAGGACGAGAGAAAATATCAGCAAAGCAATTTCTAATTAAAATACAGAGAACACCACAGCATGGCTCTTGGCCTTATTTTTAAGTATAGCACAATTTTGTGTTGGAATGTCAGCACTGGAGGCGGACTGGTACAAGGCTGTGCTAAGCAGACTGTCTCCGTCACGGCAGCCTCCGTCTGACTCCCTTCTGAACACCACCGTGAGTCCCGAACTGTAAAATACATACAAGAGCATCCGGAGGAGAACCCGAAGTGGAGATTTAAACTCACAGCCATCATCAGAGGTCCTACTGCCATGAGTCAGTTTCCTTACAGAACTTGCTCATTTTAAAATTCCAAATGACACTGAAGGCAAAATCTATTTTATCTCTCACATGGGGGCAGAACTTTGTAAAGCAGATAAGCATTACTTAAGATGAGCAATTTTAATTTGAAAGTCTAGTGATAAGGGCATTATTTTTACAAGATTAAAGGTTAGTGAAATTTTACCTTAAAGCACCATTTAGAGATTATACTATTGCACACTGATAAATGTGTCTTTGTCTTTTATTCCTCTTTTTTTTTTTTTTTTTTTTTTGGTATTTTCGAGACAGGGTTTCTCCATATAGCCCTGGCTGTCCTGGACCTCACTCTGTAGACCAGGCTGGCCTGGAACTCAGAAATCCGCCTGCCTCTGCCTCCCAAGTGCTGGGATTAAAGGCGTGCGCCACTGCCTGGTTGTCTTTTATTCCTAAAGGACACTCACAATACAAATGAAATCAGTTTTCTCAACTGTTCTCTTCTACTCTAAAAATACTACATTAAGTAAGGAACACAACAGGTATTTTTATTTATCTTGATAATACTTCAAACAAGTTTCAATTAAGATAAAATTGTAAAGATATAACAAGGCTAAATGTCAGCAAATATTTCACAGAGAGGTCACATCAGTTGATGGCCATACATACCACTATGACCTTACCCACCCCCAACAGGTCTCAGAAGTTAAGCAGGACCCAACCTGCTTACTTGGATAGATACAAGTCACATCCAATGATTGTTTTATACATTAAAATCACAAAGAATGAAGTGTATGAAGTAGACGACATCAAGAATACTTCATGGGCTGGTGAGATGGCTCAGCAGTTAAGAATACTTACTACTCTTCCAGACGACCTGAGTTTGACTCCCAGCACCCACGTGGCAGCTCATGGCCGCCTGTAAGCCCAGTGCATTTGGCCTCCTTGGGCCCCACATACACACAATGCGTACCCAAGACAAGCAGACATATGCATAAAGTCAAATAAACATTTTTTAAAAGAATATTTTTATCACCAGTCATGTAAAACAATGTAACTATTGACATTTTAGTCAAAATATAAACATTTGTCTTTAAAAGATTACTTGAAAATTGAATAAAACATATCAAATCTCTAAAAAAGTGTTTGTAACCATGCCAGATATTACACTATCTGATCTCCCTATTATTTCACTAGATAAATGGCAAAGCTTTTGTCTCACGCATGTGAGTAATTCTAGAGTGTTCCATTTCCTACTACCACACAAATAACAACTGTCAACAACCTCCTCAACTCTTAAAAGCTTTACTTCTCACCACACACGTGCTTTGAGCAGCTTAGGGAATGACTTGAAGCACATGATGCTGTCTGGCCTACTGTTAGAAGCTTTTCAGTCTTTGCAATAAAGGGTTGAGACACTAGCATTCCGTAGCATTCCTTCTCCATCTTTAATAAGGGTGTTAGTATGTTAGAGGTAACCCTTGGCTATGTACTTAAGGTACTGAACAGAGCAGCCTTAAATGACACTCCACACTTCAGTTTTCTCCTTCCAAAACACTAGAGTTTTATTTTTAAAAAGAAAGGAGAATTCTCTCAGAGAGTATACTCTCTGAGATAGTATCAGCAGGGAAAGCCAATATCGCAGAATGCTGATTCCTTAATACTGTCCATAAACTGTGCAGGAAGAACTTATTCTGTAAGAAACAGACACTGGCCAAGAACAGAAACAGATCTGTCGCAGGGCAGGCATTCGGTAGCTAAAGGCAGGTGAAGCGTGAGCCTGGTGGGGTGAGGAGCAACTGGGGCTCTCCACATAGACCCTGCAGAGCCTGGTGGGGTGAGGAGCAACTGAGGCTCTCCACATAGACCCTGCAGAGCCTGGTGGGGTGAGGAGCAACTGGGGCTCTCCACATAGACCCTGCACATGGAGACACAGCAACAGACAGGACCAGTAACCAGTACACTGACACACGACACAGCACCTTAGCAGGCCTCAGCCACTAAGGAAATGATTCTAGTTTACAAGACAGCCAACAAAAGAAACTCACTAAGCACAAATGGTTTTACTAGAAATTCCATCACATATTGCAGAATTCACACCAGTTCTACACAAGGACTTTCAGAAGATGGAAGGAAGACATGCCACATTGTACCAAATCAGTATTAGCATGATACCAAAAGTGGAGGCAGTGTGAGGAGCTGGCAGAGGGAAGTGGATGTGTATCTTCCTAGGCACAAATGTAAAAGTGTTTTCCGTGGGGCTGGAGAGATAGCTCAGCAGCTGAGAACACTGGCTGCTCTTCCCCAGTTTAATTCCCAGCACACAGGTGGTGGCTCATGACCTTCTGTAAAAGGATCTGATGCCCTCTTCTGGCATGCAGGTGTAACTGCAGACAGCACTCATACATAAAAAACAGTTTCTTTTTTTTTTTTTCTCTTGTGTGGAGCTGAGGATAGAACCCACAGCTTTACCAGCTGAGTTCTCATTGAGCTTCAGCCCCAAGCCTAAACTGCAAACACCTGACCCTGCCACACATCTGCTTCCTTAGGAGGACTTGGATAACAGGAAATTACAGGCACGCAGCACCATGCACTTCTTTTTATCATCCAACCAGAGCTTAAGCTTTTTCACACTCTGTATAATGAATGGCTGAGGTTTGAAAATCAGACACACTGAGTGTGTTGTGTCTAAGGCGTGTTGCCATGATGAATTCTGGTCCTACAGGCAATGCACCTTGTGCCCTCTCACCCGGAAGGGAAAGTGTCTTACCATAATTGAACTGACTGTTGGACTTCTCACAGTTGATGATGTTGAACCTATACGCCACACCAGGCCGCATCCCACTGACTTCAAAGTAGAACCACTGATGATAATGGTTACTGTTTATATCAGAGTTCAGAATGAGATCATATTCGCTTCTGAAACACAAGACAAAGACATCTGATGGCAAGTCCAGAGAGTCTGTGTGCACACAAAATGAGAACATTAAAATGGCTTACTTTCTAATTTGAATTACTTTGCGCAGATTCCCAGATTCAAATTTTGAGTTAAACTTCAAAACATCGCCTTCTTCTGGAGTGGTATGGCTAAATAAATATTTTAAAATAGATATATTAAAATATATTACACTTGAACAGCTAAGCAAAGACTAAAACATACACTGGGCAGATTTAAAACATACAATGCAAGCCGGGCGGTGGTGGCACACCCCTTTAGTCCCAGCACTTGGGAGGCAGAGGCAGGAGGATTTCTGAGTTCTAGGCCAGCCTGGTCTACAGAGTGAGTTCCAGGACAGCCAGGGCTACACAGAGAAACCCTGTCTCAAAAAACAAAACAAAACAAAACAAAACAACCATACAATGCTTCTCTCCTTTCTTTTACAACAAAGAATATAGCAAACACAATAAAGAAAAACTCTGACTTACATTTATACTCAAATTGTACTTATAAAAGACTTGTTCCTACATTTATAGCCATAGTAAGGGCTTTGCCTTGCTAAACAAATGTCCTAAAATACTGATTATCAAATATTAAAAAAGAGAGATTTATTTTTTAAACTGCCTGGTAAGTGGCTGTAATTCTAACAAACCGTGCTGTCCTTGCTATTAGCTAACCCGAAAGGTTTAGGAGCTTTCCCTAGCGTGTTGCTGAGCAACCACATGCCAGGCCCTAGCGCTGGCTGCCCAACCCCTCTCTTCTGGTCGCATCGGTTAGGAGCAGGCTGGGTCTGCCTGTTCACACTGGAGGTTCTGGGACTTATTTTTCCACATCTACCACAGAAGCATGAACAACAGCATGTTAAATAAGATATGTTCTCCTCCCTTGTATAATACTTTGAGGTCAGTAATGGTGGCACACACCTCCAGAACCTGGAGGACTACTGTAAGTCAAAGGCCAGCCTGAGCTACACAGTGAGTTCCCCATCAACCTAAGGTACTGTGGCAGACCCTGCCATAAACAATGACAAAGAGTATTTTAAACTCAAATATCATCTTTGACAGAGCTCTTACTCATATATCTACCAACAATTACTTTTAAAAGTTTGTTTCCTCAAATCATGATAGTTAAAGTGTACAATTTCCAAAAAGTATTAACACAGTAAGGAGAGAAGAGACCCATAGAAAACTGGTTAACTTTCTTACCTGAGTAGCTATAATTTCTATTTATTTACTACAGTTAAATCCTCACACATATTACCAGTGCTAATATGAAAGTAGCAAGGGACCTGGCAAGCGCAAGGCCAAGCGGGAGCCGCATCAACTCTGCAGGTGCTGGGGCAGTAAAGGCTGGCCTTTCTTGTGAAATCCACACTATTCAGTGGAGGTAGATTCAATTTTCCAAAACCATAGTACTAGCTTATAACCTTTCAATTTCACCTACAACCAAAGGCTTCTATATGTTTAAAATAAACAAGATTTCTCATGGTTATTATACACCTACCTGTTGCAGGATGCGAATAGCAACAAACAAGTGGGGAAGATACAATAGAGAGATAACTATTTTATCCTTTAGACATAACACTAATAAACAAAAACTATGAATAACAAGGCTTTAGAAATCAGACTCACGCAGGGTTATCTAAGTCATACACCACCCGGTCTATGATATCGTTCTGGTGTATCAGCCTCTCGATATCTTGGGCAATTTTTGTCCTGAAATCATAAAAGACAAACATGACAAAATTCACTTCTATTGGCCTCTGACACTAATGCACAACCTTCTCCCAAGTTTAAGTCTGGCATGAAAAGTGATAAAATAATAATTGTGTAAAATAAAAATCATTATTCCCCTACTTGTATACAAAAAATTAGCACAAAATAACCAAAATCAAAATCAGTACATATCAAAACTTGAGCTTTAAAGACTAAGCACATAAAAGAGGGTCACAGAAAAACCTTGTAAAAAGCAGAGGACAGGAGGGAAGCAGCCGAGAATGTCTATTAGGCCTTTCTATACAGAAGGCAGACGCTCTGTTAGGTGAGTAATTCTGTGTGCATTATAGCAGCTGTGTCGGAGGTAGGACAGAACCAGAGAGTTAAGCCAACCCACAAGATTTTAAATCCCACCCATGTAAGAGTTTACCCCAAGGATCCAACTGGCGGTCTGCTTCAATGTTCTGCATAATCTCCTTTCTGTGCTGGGAAGAGGAGAGGTTGGAGAGCCAGGAAATACCAGGAGGAAACAAGGTACAGCTGGGACAGAAAACTCAGATGTTAGGGCAGATGCAGAGTCCAGCCAACTGACCACCAAGTCCTGATGGCAGTAATGGAACGCCATCTCTAAAATCTCTTTTAAGACTTTTATTTTTAATTTCTGTGTGTGTGTGTGTGTGTGTGTGTGTGTGTGCGCGCGCGCGCGCGCGCGTGCGTGCGTGCGTGTGTGTGTGTGTGTGTGTGTGTGTGTGTGTTACAGGTGCTTGCTCTTTCTGTTGTGGTAATGAACAGCATAAGGAAGAAAGGGGTGACTGTGGCCTACGGTTCAGGGCCTAGGCAGCATGGTGCCAGCAGGAAGGGGAGGAGGCTGGCACACTGCACTGTAGTCAGGAAGCAGGACGTGGCAGCAGCTCTCTGCTTGCACTCAGCCCAGGCCCAGGCCTTGGAGTGGTACTGCTTCAGACCTAAGGTGAGCAAGTCTTCCCTCCTCAGTTAACCTAATGCCATCATTCATAGACGTGAGCAGAGCCTGACACTCGGCATGTCCCTCACAGGCAAGCCCGAAAGCTAACCAAGTCTACATCATGCCAGCAGTTCATCTCCTAGGTGGTTCTATTGGGGGAAGGAGGCAATGCGGCTGGAGAGGTGAGTGCGCATGTGTGCTTGTGACCTGGGTGCAGACACGTATGCAAATGCCCCTGCTAGTGCACATCTACCTGCACAGATGAAGAGTCCCAAAGCTTACAGCCGGGATCTTCCTGATGCCCTCCCACTTACTCACTGGCCAGTGCCACACCTAGTCAGCTAGCCAGCTGGCTCCAGGTGCTCCTGTCTCTTCCTTCAGAGTACTGGAATTCCAAGCAGCCATGCCCGACTCTGCATCTCTGTGGGTGCTGGGGATCTCAACTCCAGTTCTCAAATTCCTACAGTGCTTTAGCTACTGAGCCATCTCCTCAGCCCTCCTAAGAGACCCCAGACCTGTCAGGTGGACAGTATTTGCCATCACACCTAGTTTCAACGATTAAGGTCTAGTTGGGTTTAACCAGGACCATCTATGTAAGCACTGGAGTGGAAGCGTCCTGGGAGCCTGGGGGTCAGCAGTGAGCGCCCAACTGAAGGCACTAGTGTCCCTGCTCCCCAGTTATGTCTTGCCCAGATGCGTCCTCTCTTCTGAGCTCATACTATTTCTGCCCCCTTTGCCACACTGTTGCCTGAAGAACCAAGTGGGAGGGCAGTAAGGCCTCACAGGAAACAGGAAAGAAGCCTGCACGAGGCGTACTCAGAGAACTGTTTGTTCCTCTGCCTGATAAATGAAATAAATCCTGTACTGGCTGGTTTTCTCGGTCGACTTGTCTACCTTGTCACAAGGTAGAATCATCAAAAAGGAAGGGCCCTCGGTTGAGGAAAAGCCTCCATGAGATCCTGATGTTTAGGCATTTTCTCAATTGGTGATCAATGGGAGAGTGCCCACTGTGGGCTCTGCTAGCCTGGGCTGGTGATCTTGGGGTCTATGAAAAAGCAGGCTGAGCGAGTCACCAGGAGCACATCTCCATGGTCTCCAGGTTTCTGCTCCGTTTGAGTTCCTGTCCTGACCTCCCTCCTGATGAAAAGCAATGTAGAAGTAGAACCTGAAACCCTTTCCTCCCTAACTTGATTTTTGGTCATGGTGTTTTGTCACAGCAAAAACAACCCTAACTAAGACATCCACCACATACAATTTTACTGTTACTTTATCACCTACATTGAGAAGATAAACATATCAATCTTTTGTTTTGTTTTGATTTTTTTTTTTCAAGACAGGATTTCTCTGAATAACCCTGGAACTCATTCTGTAGACTAAACTGTCCTGGAACTCACAGAGATCCACCTGCCTCTGCCTCTTGAGTGTTGGGACTGAAGAGATGGGCAGCCACCACCCAGCACAAACAATCTTGTAACAGGCCTTTTCTTTTGCAGTTGCACCAGAGACTTTAACAGAATTTATTTATTCTATACTTAATTTTGTTTTTTAAAAAATTAGGATAGAGACAGCCATAAAACAGAACTCCAAATAACACAGCATTCCGCAGGATAATGTTTTTTAAGCATGGGGTCTCACTGTGCTGCTCAGGCAAGGCCGGTGCAATCCTGAGTGGCTGGGCCCAGCGGTGTGCACCGTCATGCCTCACTTACTAAGGCATTGCAAAGGAAAGGGCTGTGTCCCTTTCCTGAAAGTGACAGAACAGTAAAACTCACTCACTTGGCTCCTTTCATTCATCATGTTCCTACATTCAAACAGGGAATGACCCTGGCAAATCATTCACAAAACATCCATCACTCACTCAAAACAGGTTAAAAGAGACATGGCAACCGACATGAACAAACTAAAGTCAATGTCCTCGATGTGGTTCAAGAAATAAGCATCTCTTGGAACTCTAGAAACAGCTGTTAGCTACTCACATTTGATAATCTTTGACATGATGTGAAACTTTAAAGCCTCAATTAAGACTACCTAACTATCAGGGTCATCAAACAGTTTCTATAATGAGAAGGAAAATGTCTATTTAGGGCTTTGAAAGCCATAGGATTTCTGTCAGAGTTCTGTCACTGCTGGGTAAAACCACTAAGTTGTCAAGTGAAGCATTAAGTGGTCCAGACGCTGCAGGGAGGCACGCAGCTAAGGCTTGAAGACCAAGTGCACTCTCAGATGCCCAGAGGCCAGCAGCAAGGCCTCCTCTTCAGTACTTGCTGTACTCGGAACAAGAGTGTATCAAAACTGATAGGAATCATTTTTAAAGAGTCAACAAAAGGGGATAGAGCTGGCTGAGCATTCTTCCAGAGAACCTGGTTCAATTCCCAGCACCCACACAGCAGCTCACAACTCTTTGTAACTCCAGGTCCAAAGGATCTGATGCCCTTACACTGCCAGGCTGATGCCCTTACACTGCCAGGATCTGATGCCCTTACACTGCCAGGATCTGATGCCCTTACACTGCCACACACAGACAAAACACCATTGCACATAAAACAAACAAGAAAAATCATTAAAAACCGTCACCAAAAGCAGCTCAAGCACAGATTCTCCACAGGTTTGCCGTACTGCTGAATGTACATTGACTAGTACTACTAACAATTTCTCCATTATTTTTGGCACACTAAATAACACCTCACTCAGTGCTGTTACAAATACCAGATTCTCACTCTGTATTTCAAGCTAAATTTTCAAACAAAATAATAGATTCTTATGCTTCATTTATATACTATTTTAAAATCATCTAAACCAAGTATGAATAAAAAAATTACTAAATACTGCTAAGATCATATGTATTCAAATATCATTAAATAATCCTTCTTATTTTTAGGTGCAATCTAAACTAAGTTGCTACATTGTATCAGGGTCCTATTATTGTTCTTATGTTATTGAACATATATTGTTCTTATGTTCTTATGTATTATTGTTCTTATTGTTATTTATGTAAGTAATATGTCTACAAAATGAAGTAAACCTACATAGTTACATTAGTAAACCACCGGGTGCTCCTGTACTTGTTGAGAACAACAGAGGAGGAGGGTAAGTAGCCTCTTGTCTCAGACTCAGGCACGTTTATCTCCAGTGTCCTTAGAGATCCCTTGTCCTGGGACAGGCCAATGCCCTGGCCCTGTGACAGGGAAAAACGAGTGTGGCAAAGATCTCAAGGGTAGTAAACACAGCACCCTTGACAACAGCTACAGGAATATTTCCAACAGGTCACAACTGCTTTTCCTAAGCTACAGAATGCCTGGGGTAACCAGACGAAGGACACTGCCGGAGACTAAATTGCTTCTACAGCTCACTGTTTGAGCAGGGCTTCTCTGGACCTTTCTACTGGGTGTTTTAAATGCCTGATCTGATGCTCTGCTTTCTGCTACTTGCTGTATGTTCTTTTCCTTCTCTTGCTATATGCATAATAAACCTAAATCCACAGTACAGCAATCATACAACATTTTCCAAACACAACATGGACAATTTCAAAGCAACACAAAGCATCCTAAAAAGTGAACCTATAAGTCATAGTAATTTTTTCCTAAAGACCCTAAATAGAATCTGTAAGTATTCCTTACACTTACTTGATGATGGTCCTACTTGGTAGGAGGAGAAAGTCTCACCTTTGTACACCATAAGGCCTTTCTAATATAGGCTCTTTGAAGGGAGGTGGAATGTGTCCAAAATAATCAGGATAAGCCACCTCTGAATATTCTGGAACAGACTTCGTATTTTTCACAATCTCAATATAGAGGTCTGGGTCATGCAGTGTTGGTCCATCAGAGGCTTCGACTGAGGCGGCCTGCTCTGCTGATGAGTGGGACTCACTATCTTCATCATCTTCAGTTTCAACTCCAGTACAACACAGCTTCCCAAGATGGACTGTCCGCCCTTCAAAAAGAGTACTGCCACACTTAGCCATATGAGGACACGCTTTCGTGCATGAGAGGACAGTGAGAGGGAGACCATAGTCTTTCCTCATTCCTGCATTCAAGCCCGAGGCTACTTGTGAAGGAATATTCTGCAGTGTGATTCGGTCTAAGGCCTTCACAAGATCATTGTTGAAGCTGTGGGCTGAGGCAGCCACTCGGTTCTGGCCACCCAGCTGCTGCGGCAGTGTCCTGTCATGGCCCTTAGCATCTTCCTTGGCTTCCTCTCCTTTAGGATTCGCTCTCTCCTTCATTACCGCTCCTTTCTTTCCGTTCCCTGAATTCCCAGGCGCCTCCTCTCCAGCTGTGGGAACTACAATGGGGCCCCGAGCCTTCCCCTCAAACATAAAAGGTTTGGGTTCCTTAGAGATTAATTCATAGTCCTGTTTAAAACAAAATTGAGTTTAATCTGTTATGTGGCAATATTAAAATACAATAATAAAAATAAGATCATATTTATTTCATAAGCTACTTCAGAAACCTAAGACCTTTTTCTGATCTCCACGGGCTCCAGGAGTGGATATGGTACATACATTCAGGTAAAACACTCGTACACATTAAATAAATAAGTAGACAAATAAATAGATAAGTAAATAAAGCAAGGCTGAGAGGCAGCTCAACCACAGAACGCCTGCTCTGCAAGCACAAAAGCCTGAGTTCAATCCTCTTCTGCCCTGAAAACTTCAACTTTCATAAGCTGCCCAGAAATGGCATTCATTTGACCTCCACCCAGCAACTGAATAAAGCAGGCTCAGACATCTGGGAACAAAGCAGATGGGGTTCAGGATGCAGACACATCTAGCTGTCGTGGATTTCAATAGTTAATACTGTGTCATATGATATGCCAGGAATCAATTCAATGATGCTTGAATAAAATTCTTTCAAAACTACCCCTTGCCTGGGCAAGGCATGAGAGCAGGTAACCCGGCCCCGCCCCTCACCCAGTGCAGCACTGGGGAGGGCAACCTGACCCTCCCCTGGGCAGCTCAGCACAACTTTCCCTGGTGGCTCCCAAGAGCTAGCTCCTCCCCTTGCTGATGCAGCAGGCAAGCTGGTCCCACACCTCCCTTGGGCAAAGGGAGGGCTGGCCCTGGTGGCCCGGGCACAGGAGAACTGATGGGATGAACAACCTGGCTACCACACAGGCCCAGCCCACATCGGCCCCATCTGTGAACTGCTGGAGTCTACGAAGAAGCCAGTCCATTGGATCCTGCAGATCCAATGCTGCCAGGTCTCCATGACACAGGGCAACAGCAGGATATATGAGGGGAGTCCCTGTGAAGATCCAGTACTGATAGTGTAGCAGAAGCCAGAGGCCTCAAACCAGACCAACGACTCATTGCAAAAATTATTTGCAAGTAAAAACTGTTTGGGCAAAAGGGTGTGCTATTGTGACACCGCAGTTTCCACGGAGAGATCTTTTTTTCTTTTGGGGGAGGTTGCAAGGGCAAATATGAAGGGAAGGGGAGATGAGTAGGATTGAAATGCAAGTGAGACATTCACAAAGAACCAGTAAAAAGTTAAATAAAAACACTATATACTACTAGAATCAACAAACTTTTAGAATCCTCAGTAAAATATCATTGACAAGTTCTTACAAATATTTCAAAAGAGGGACAAAGTATTTAAAGAAGATTTTGTATTGTGTTCCTCTGAAATTTAAAATGGGAAAGACAGTCAAGTACAGGGCAACTCCTTTAGCAATAAATCCAGTTATGTAAATAAAAACAGTGTGTTCTTTCCCTAATATACAGCACTGAAATAACTAAGAGCCTGTAACTTACTGGCAAAGCACAGGACACACTGATACACATGCATGCACCACCTAATTACCTAAGGCAGACAGGTCTAGAGCTCCGACTCTCAGAACCATTCGTCTTTACTATCTGACTATAGCTATACTTACTCAGACCCCAAATGGAATCAACCGGGCAACAGAAGTAACCAAACCAAGTTAGCCACCTGTCTGCATCACAAAAGGCTGTTCAGGGACTGTCAGAGTTAGGCTAGCTATGTGGCAAACTACGATTAGGACATGGGAATCTAAAGACAAATGTGATCATGGTTTGAAAGGGAGAAGTTGCTTGGAAAATAGAGAATCTAACTCGGTTTCTCTCAACCTTTCTAATACTGTGACTCTTTAATACAGTTCCTCATGTTGTAGTGACCCACAACCATAAAACTGTTTTCATTGCTATTACATAACTCTAATGTTGCTACTGTTGTGAACTGTAATGTAAGTATCTGATATGCAGGATATCTGATATTCGACCCCACAGGGACCATGCCACACAAGTTGATCTAAATGGTAACACTGTCACCCATTATAAAATTACTCTATTTTATTCCCATACTAAAGCCATAGGTTGTGTAACATTATGTATTCCTATATGCATAAGATTATAGGAAAATAGGTGAAGTCATTATATGCTAAGCAATTCCCACCCAAAACTACTGCAACAATTACTTATTTGCCTCAATTTACAAACTATTTATCTTCAAATGGTGTAAGTGAAACCAAACACATTAAAAAGAGTAACTCCGGAAAAAAAAAAA
>NW_022196913.1:64315211-64340020 GCF_008632895.1 Mastomys coucha
CCCCAGCCCATCTACCTTTTCCGTGGCCCCTGACCCCCCACCCCAGCCCATCTACCTTTTCTGTGGCCCCTGATCCCCTTCCAGTACTCTCAGTTCCAAAGCTCCAATGCACTTCAAACTTACAGGAAGTGCAGGGCATGAGGAGGCAGGAGGTCACTCCAAGACTCCTAAGTTTACTCCCAAATACAAACATGAAAAACTGGCAAATATTTCTCACTTATGTCTCTTATATACACTCACTGTAGTCTTTTTCTTTAATCAACTGTAATTAAGGATGTGGGATTTGGAGAGCAACAAAGTTTAAAGCAAAAGCTCCTTAATCTTAGAGATTAGCTAGTCCTCGTACTATCTGGCATTTTGTTTGGTTTTGCTTTGAGACAGGCTAGCTATCCTGGAGCTCATTACAAACCCAGCAGGCCTCTGAACTCACTGAGATCCACCTGGGTCTACTTTCCTGAGCTTAGATTAAAGGTGTGTGCCACCATGCTCAGACAAACCTACACTTTAAAATCCTGAGCAGTATCATAGACCCAACAGTGTCAAAACAGAGTGAGAACAAAAACCTTCATGTACTAACTGCCAACAATCTAGTCAACATGGTCTGTTGTCCATCCTGGCTAAATACTCATAGCTCAGTGGGTGAGAATAGGAAATGCTAGCAATGACTCCATGGACTCGTGCAGGGCTCCAGGTGTGCCCCAGCTCTGTCCTGACTGCTGTTGGGTTACAAAGTAACCTAGGAAGGACTCCTCCTATCACTACTTAAATGGGTAAAATAACACAGGGAGACCACAGCACAATTTCATAATACAATTTTAAAAAATATAAGACAAAACAAAAGGAGCAAGTCAAAGTAATGAATCAAAGTGATTATGAAATGCAGAGCCTAGCCCGCCTCCCTCTCTTCTCATGGGTAGTCAGCACAGATCCAAGTGTCAACATAACAATTCACTGTAATTCTGTAACAAAGATGAGGGCCATTTTTTTCAGAAATGAGAGGTGGCAATTATGTGCACAAAGAAGAAAACAATGAAGTTTTTATAAAACCAGGTAAGATCACTTATACCTGAAAATCATCCACGAGCTCAGGGAAAAGGTGCTCATACATTTTTAGTTCTTCTATTGTCCGTCCTGGTACTTGCTGGGGTCTTAATTTATTAATATCTGTTTCAATATCATCATTCTGAAATAATAAAACATGACATTAGTATAAAAACACCAAAGAAGTTATAGAATATATTTTATACTTAAAATGGTGTTACTTTTCAGTACTGAGTGATCATCAGTAAAGTTTATATTAAACTTAATCTTAAATCAATTAGTTATAGATTATCACTGGTGTTGACTCTGTTTCTGGTGAGGGTTAATCTCAATGTAACAGGGCTCTCAGTCTCGTCAAGGCAAAATATTAAACAAAGACTACTCATGTTCTCCACACTATCCCTATTATCCTGCTCTAAAGGAAAACTCAAGAAAATCAAACTGAAAACATTTCTGCGTAACAAAGCTGGAAGCATCAGAGCAGCTACCATTGGCTGGCATGCTCTAACTTCGCCATGTGAGCCAGTCTATGTGACACTGAGCTGAGGGTGGGACTGGAGCACACAGTGGTATGAAGCTCGAGAGAGACAGCCTGAAAGGTAAAAGGAGCTCGAGTGGTTCCAAGGTCGCCATTACAGGGCAGGATGAAGCTTCAGCACAGACAAGACTATTACATATGTTCACACTCGGTGGTCAACAGGCCCTGTGCACAGCCTACCATCACTGCCCACGCTAGTCTGCAGGGTCAAGAGACTAACAAGCAGAACAAGTGCCCAACAGCGCCCTTGAGAGAAGAGAGAGTAGGCATGCCCTCATACAGAAGAGATGTGTCAGTGATCCATTCTGGCCCTACAGTCTGCAGCCCTGGCTGAGCTCCTGAAAGAACAGACATGGCTCCTGACTGGAGAGCCAGTGTGGCGAGTGTTACTCCACATAGAAGCCACAGGACTCTCCAGACCCTTACCAAACTCTAACCTTCAGGGTGGGCAAGGAGAAAGGCAAAGCGGCTACTAGTTTTCAAGTGGGAACTCATTTTTAACTTTCTATTTATCTACAGTTAGAATAAACTACTTGTTTTCAACCCAAGAGCAAATTTATCTTACTGTCCTTAATCCTTCATATATAGTATCTGTCCATATATGAACATTAAATAGTATTCTTAAAGGAAAAATAATGATATTTCTCAACATTTTATATTCAGGAAGTTTCTTTCATTTATATAATCAATAAATAAGATTTTTGTTATTTCTATGAATAAAAGATTGATTTTATTTACCTATGTACTATTATCATGTCATTACTAGTTTATGAGTATATAATTTCACCTGTATTTAATCTGTGAACAATAATTTTCTTGATTATTATCTAATCTAAAGCAAAAAACGCTTTACAAAGATATATTTTCTCACTGCAAAAGCCTTTAATTCCAGCAACCAGGAGGCAGAGGCAGACAGGATTTCTGAGTTAAAAAACAGCCTGGTCTACAAAGCGAGTTCCAGAATAGTCAGGACTACACAGAAAGCCTGTCATGAAAAAAAAAAGAAAAAAAATCAGTAAAAAAACAAAAGGTGTTTTTTCTCTCTAAGCATCCAGCTCACTGTTAGCAATAAAAAAAGGAACAATGCATGGACTGTTATGGTTCCCTGGAGGTAGTTGTTTCGAACCTAAAGAACCTGGACTCCTTCCCTGCGGGGAAAACCCTGACTCACACCCAGGTGAGGACGACAGCGTGGGAGCTAAGCACAGCCGAGCAGCCTGGCCTTTCTCTCCCACTGCAGCACACCCATCCCTGTGGGACACTGTGGATCCAGTTCTCAAACGGTGAGGAAGGGTGAGGACACCATACAGGCCAGAGGCTCCTGCAGTGCAGTCTCAGCCCGTGCATCTTACCTGGGAAGGTTAACTCATAGCTGTGAGCCTGCCAGTCCCACGGCGTAGGTCAGCAAACCCCAGTTCCCCATGGTCTGTGTCCTAACATCACACCTGCCCTGCTTGCACTGAGGCCTACTGATGGTGATGACAATAGCTCTGTATTACTAAGACGCACCTTCCAGTATCCAAGACTACAACAAGCACAGTGTGGCCCAACTTTAAGGTAATATTCCAAGAGGTTTTAAAACACTTGCCTTTAACTCCTATATACGAGTGGTTTCTATGCCTGAGTATATGTGTTCTGCTGCCTTCGGATCCAGAAGTAGAACTCAGCTCCATCTCCAGCACCATGTGTGCCTGCGTGCTGCCATGCTTCCCTCCATACTGATAATGGACTGAACTTCTAAAACTGTAAGCCAGCCCCAATTCAGTGTTTTTCTTTATGAGAGTGTCTCTTCACAGCAATGAAACCCTCACTAAGACAGGGGTTTTCTAAGCTTCCAGACACAGTGTGCAACTCTGAAAAGCCAACCAGGCTCTTTGGCCTAGCAGCTCATGTAATATGACATCTGTTTTATATTTCCTCCATTCAACGTTTTTCTCTGAAGACATGAAGCACCTCATTTACAGACTCTTCCTGGTATTTTTCAGCCCCAAATGATTGCTGACACAGGGAAATGCCTTTTGAGACAAACCGCCACTGCAGTCTCAAACTACTTTCCTTCAAGTACTGGGATATCAAAAGCTAAGTCAGAAAGCTTGAAACCCTTCTCCTCGGGGGCAATGGACAAATTAATCCGGGCTATGAGAGAATGGTGGGATTGAAACAGCCTTACCTGCATTTCTATGCTTCAGGCGCATCTGTCTGAAAGCTGATGAGTTCATAGCATTTACTAATGATAAAAGTCCACTGACCTTAAAACTTTGATCTAGGTCATCTTCATTCTCAAGCTCATTTTCTGCTTCTAAATCAATGTCATCATTGTCATCACTCTCATCCACCACGTCGTCCACTGTGAAGCAAGCACACTGTAAGTCAGGCAGAGGCGAGTGTGCACACATGCACATAAATATGCCAGTCATCAAGGAACAAAATTCTCTTTTAACCAAATCATCATGTTCATCTGTTCAGCAGAAATTTCTTTTTTATCGATTATATTTGTTCTACAACAATTCCATATATTGAAGGTTTTTGGGTTTCCCTTTTAGGTTCCTTACTAGAAACATCTATGAGGATATTTCAGCCCTGGAAACCAGAGAGAGTATGTGGAAGGGCACTAAAACTTAGAAGGCGCTACAAATTAACTGCTTTATCCTTGGTGTTCTCAGGTGGCAACCTAACACCGTTCTGTTACAGCAGCCCAAAGGAAGCACTGTGATGAGCTCTCCTGACTCCTCTGCAGCTACTTGTTTTGAGGACCATGTGCTGTGTGCCCTGTGAAAGCCTATGAATTGTTTAGAGATATAACTCCTGTCCTAGGAGCTCAGGGGCCAAAAGCAGAAAGGAGACAACAGTGACAACACAGAAGCTAAATGGTAATGAGGGCACAAGCTTGGCAGTGCCACAGAGAGCAAACACAGCAAGTGGCTACAAACCACGCAGGGCCAAGCAAGGGATGAGCACGGACCGCTCGCAGGGCACGGACCGCTCGCAGGGCAGGCAGCTCTGCAGCACCTGAAGGAAACCTGAGGGTGGACGGTGAGGCTCCGAGAGGAAGGAGGAGGAGGTGAGAAGATAAGACCTTGGGGCCAAGACCTTGGGAAAATGCCACAGACCACCCCGTCAGGTATGGGGGTCAGCGGTGACAAACAGAAACAAACACAGAGGCAGTTTGAATCTGAGTGTATTTTGCAACTCTCAAGTAGGGGATTTTATACATTAAAAAAACCAAACATTACAACTCTTAGAAATTGTATCCAGTGAAACAATCACAAACAGAACAGGTAACATCAGTATTAATATAAATCATCAAAATATAACAATTCTAAAAGGATGTATTCAGTGGTGGCAGTCATCCAAGGCTAGTGGCATATTTCCAAGAGCAGGTTAATAAATCTTTATGGTCAGCGCTCTTAACCACTGAGCTAACTCTCCAGCCCCATATGGTCAATTACTATTTAACATCTAATGCCTGATTTTTTTATAAATCTTAAATAAAACTATTTTAATTCTTTCTAATTAAGGCTTTTTTTTAGCATATACCAACACCCATCTCCGATGACACATGTGTAGCCAAGCCAAATGAAATTTTATTGTTGGGAAAGTTTCTATCTATCATAATAGTGTTGTAAATGATTTAAAAAGTAAAGCATTGGTTTCCCCCATGTTAGTGACCCCATCTCAAGGAATGGTTTCTTACCCATTATTCTCACTTAATATTTTAGCCTAGGCTACCAGGAACATGTAAATAAGAAAAGAAATAAGTGAAAAGAAAACAGATAGATTGCCATGAGAACTGCGGCTCAAGAATTTTTCTCCGGCGAAGAGTTCCACAACCGGTTCCAGGAGGCCTCCCCCTTTTGAAGCCAACCGCCTCAGTCTGTGGAGCTTGTCACACAGATCCTACTGGAGGTGGTGTGGCAGGAAAATATGACTGACATGTAAGAGTGTGCATGGTAAATTCAGATAAGAATGAGATGGGACAGATCTTACAGCCAGGTCAGTGACATTTTTAACCTACCCCAACATAAACATAAGATGTCCCCCAAAAAGAAAGGCTTGACTCAACTTGCAAATTTCTGGCAGATCTGACGGGAGCACATAGGTGTGAAGCAAGGTCAGTCAAAAGGGAAGATGCATGTCTAGGCCAATGCAAGACTAAGAGAACACAAGAAAGGGGCTTAGCTGGACACTCCTGAGTATAGTGTGGAAGGACTTGGGGCTGGGAGAAGAGCCTCCGTCAGCTCACCAGAGCAGTGGTGTGTTCCGCCCACAGGAGCAAATGCTGAGAGCCGCTTTCCACGTCTCTGTCCAGTGTGATGTAGACAGAGATTGCTCCCTGCCTCCAGCCCAGGACAGTCCTGCTTTGCCTGACACTGGTACCAGAGCCCTGCATTTCAGCTGAGGGATTCCAGCTCTGCTGCAATAGTGATGGCAACTCCTGTGGTAACAACTGACCAGTGCTGTGGGATGCAAAATGATAAGCAGACACCCCAAGTTAGGCAGTCTCCATAAGAGGGGCAGGCCACCTCCTAGTATATAGTTTCTTATTAGAAACTGCAGATGTTCTCTGATGGACTAGTCCACTGAGATCCACTGAGATCCTCTAGCCACAAATCACTTGCTGACCATGAGGTCGAGTGAGTCACTAGAGGGGAAATTTTGTCTGGCAGCAGTGTTACAAAGGCTCTGGGACAGAAGTCCTGAATGAAGCCTCACTCCCTGACTATTAACTATCTGACCTAGAAACAATCAGTTGTCTGTCTCCATCCCTGCTCTGTGTTCCTGTGAACACGTATAGAGTTAACAGCCGGTCTGTCATGCAGAGTGTCATAAAAGTGCATAAGCATTACTGGGGGACTCTAATAACAGCTTAGTTTGTCTTAAGTAATACTGACACCAAAGCACTTCAATTTTGGGGGTTGCAGAGAGATTTTATAAAAATAAAAATTAACAAACATCAGGCATCACACGACATGCAGCTGTGTGGATCCATCCTAAGCTCTACCAGCAGTCGCGGATGAAGAGGAAAGGCCTGATTAGAAAACAAACAGTGGACGGTGGTGGAGAACACCTTTAATCCCAGCACTTGGAAGGCAGAGGCAGGTGGATTTCTGAGTTCGAGGCCAGCCTGGTCTACAGAGTGAGTTCCAGGACAGCCAGGGCTACGCAGAGAAACCCTGTCTCCAAAAACCAAAAATAAATAAATAAATAAATAAATAAATAAATAAATAAATAAATAAGAGTGAAAAGAGTCTAATACAAACAAGGAAAAGTTTCTCCAATGGTGCGCAGAAACACAGTTCAAAATTGGAGAAAAAAATGTTTTTAATTCGGGGTCAAGTACCGCAAGTATTTTCCTTTGGGTGCATGCTCCAACTGTGAAACATTTCATGGCTTCAGGGCCCTGAGACTTTCTTAGTGTGACATTGCTAGGAACTGACCATACCTCACCTCCAACACACAATCTAAGCTAGTGACTGCAGGCAAAACTGTCACCTGCTTTCTTATACTTACAACAGCAATGCAGGAAACAACTCCTACTTCTGTCTGATAGCTAGTAAGGCAAACACAGGGCATCCCTGGGTGCCACCACTAAAGGAAGGAGCCCCAGCTCCTACAAGAACTGAGAAAGTCTAAACAAAGTAACTGTCTTCACTGTCCTATAAACATAAACTGCTCCCCTCTATGCACTGTCTGTGTCAGATCTATAAGGAGAACCTAGATGCATGGGTATGTCTGTGTACACAAACACATTTTTCCCAGCAGGACGTGGAATGCTGTCTATCTAAAGTTTGTAGCTATAAGCATACAAACACAGACACAGAAAACACCTATATTTTATTCACTTTCCTTATATCTGGTGATATTAAATATTTTGCCATGGTTTCCTGGGCAACACTAGCAATACACAGCTCAGATATCTCACCTCTCAATGGGAAGTCCTTTCTCTGTCTTGCTGACTTGGCATCTTTTAATAGTTCATTACTATACTGAGGTATGGTATAGATAAGAGTTAGTGACAGATTATTGAAAAAACTGCAAATTTCTGTAATAAATTTTATCTGGAATCTCTTCATGGTATTAACTACACTAATTATTTGGTTTCCTTCTTTTGACCTATAAATAATAAATTTCACCCACTTTAATATTATAGTGAACTTCACTTCTTAGAAAGAACCTAGATGTCCTGCGTATGAGAATACTGCCCAGTTCCGTTTGCTCTATTTTAGTCTGTACATTTGGCTGTGGACTTCTGCTGTGGGTTGTTCCTGGTAATTCTTACCAGGTTTTGCTTTCATGCTTCTAAGCTTTTCTCATTTTTTTCTATGCTCTGGAAAATAAAGCATAGAAAAATGCCTTCAAAGTTGAGAGAACTAATCTATATCGTCATCAACAGTTAATATCACGAAACAAACTTGACCACATACTGCATTTGGGGGTTTTTGTCTGTTCAAGTCACTTATAATCAATTATATGTCCCTAAAATACTACTTCAATTCAAATGTATTAAGAGTGGTTCTCTCTAGCACCAATATTGATTTACATAATCTTTTCTTTCTATGTCAGAGACTTGGGGGCACATTAACTCGTCCACTGACTACTTTCCCAATCCCAGGTTTGACTCTGCTCTGTCATGCAGCTTGTGTGGTCTACACAGATCAAACAGCCTCGGCTGCCCTGGCGCACGTTCCTTTCCTCCTGTGTCAATACTCTAGGGAAATGCACACCTCTTCTGGTTTCCTGCCCAGCTCTCCACCCAATGCTTTGGCTCTCCGGTGAGTAGCTGCTTCTTGGGTTTTACTTTTCACCAGTGTAAGAGTCTTTGAATACTATTGTTTGAATACTTTGTTTGAGACAGTTTACAGGTCTAGCTGGCCCAGAACTCCCTATGTAGATCTGGCTAGTATCAAACTCAGAGATCCAACCTTCTTCTGTCTCCCAAGTAGTGGGATTAAAGGTCCCATGACAGTAGCCTTTAATAAGAATAATTTATCCATTTAGATTTACTGTCAAAACTGAAATGTTTGCTCATGTTTCACAGTGAGACCCGAGGTTTACTGTTCATCTCTGAAACTCCCTTGCTTTTACACAGCAGTGGTAGTTCATTCATACTCAAGGAGAGCAAAGGCCAAAGCTTCACACAGAACACCACCAGTCTGTCACCAGCCTGTGTGGTCCTAGGGCCAAGGAGACCCACTCTGAGCATGTCTCTTCAGTGTGCTCTGTATGAAAGTGTACATTTCCATTAACTATCATCTTAGAAGAGTCACAGGACAGTGCAGTGGCTATTTGGTGTTAAAGAGTGGGCAGGTTCTAGTGTGTAATACAGTTGCTCTTCTGCAGAGCTCTCTGCACTCTCAACACCTGAATCCATCACGTGACTGGCTGGAGCATCCTCCGCTCATCACTTCAGGAAGGGGACCTGAGATATATACCTCCACAAGTGCATGATGTCTCAGGCCCGCACCCGCGCGTGTGATGGGAGCTAGTGGAGGGTCAGAAACCTTGAATCAGAACTTCTTCCCTCGGATATAAATGCTACTCCCCTACCTTTTGGCACTTAATAATCAGAAAGCTGCGGAAGGCTAAAAGATAATTGTGACGCACTAGAAAGTAATGGGGAACAGAAGGACGCCCCGCTTGGGCCGGGAGAGTCACTATCAGAATCTTCCACCATTTTAATGAAGGTGCGCGGGTTAACACATACACATAATTTACTGAGTCATCAAGTCTGAGAAGCACACAGTGAAGGAGCCACAGCAAGTATCACCCTTCGCATTTTTCTCATGCCCGGTGAATTCATTACACTGAATCTAGACACTGACTAAACATCACATTTCTTCTACTTCCTTCCTCCTGTCACTTCCTGGTATATCACAGAAGAGCCTCTTAGCCTTCTACCAGTCAGAGCCACCACTTAACCCCTTCACCTCACACCTCCACAGGCCTATACTGAAAGATTTCCGAAAGCCCTTGGTTGTCCCCCCAAATTAAATGCTAGTACCATAACTAAAGCAGAGACCACTCTTGAGGGGTTAGACCATCATCTGCTCAGCCTGGCTCTGCCACAGCAGTACTGTTTCGTAAAGGTTCCTCTTGCCTCCCTTTCAGATTTGCTACAAATGTCCTCACCTCAACCTCTGTTGGAAATTTCAAACTCTTTCACTCAGCTAACTTAGTTTCTAATTCAGTCCTGTTGACTTTTAAACTTTGTATTATTTAATTTTTATCACACTCTTACACACACTCCCTCTCTTAACACACTCTCATAGTTACACACACTCCATACACATACTCCCTCTCTTACACAGTTATTCACTCTTTTACACAGTCTCTTACATTCTCTCTTACACACACTCAGTCCTACACACACACTCTTACAGTTACACACACTCTTACACACACTCTTACACATGCTCGCTCTCTTAAATTCTCTTACACATACACTCTTACATACTGTCTTAGACAGTTACACACTCTCTTAGACAGTTATACACACTTCATACACATACTCTCTCTTATACATACTCCGTCTCTTACACACATACTACTACACTGTCTCTTTTTCACCATCTCTTACACACATTCTTTCTCTTACACTCTTACACACACTCCATTACACACTCTTACACTCTGTTACACATAGTCTCTTACAGACTCTCTTACACACTGTCTCATATATACACTCTCTTACAGTCACTTACATATACATTCACTTACACATAATACATACAAACACACTCTCTTATACACACATACTCTTACACACACACACACATCTGTAGAGGTCAGAGGACAACATGCCAAAGGCCACTTTCTCCTTCTACCATGTGGGTCCTAAGAATTAAACTCAACTCATCAGCCTTAGCATTACCTACAAGCCATCTCACCAGCCTGGTTTTTAAAAGGTGTTTCTAAATGATCATTTTGATATTTTGTACCAGTTATAGCTGTGTTTAGATTATTTAATTAATAATATACCTTATGATATATGCCATTAATAAATCCACATTAAGGATTCAAAACTAATGATTATATGAAGGCTCTTTTAAAACATTAATTTCAAGCTGGGAGGTAGTGGTGGTGTATTAATTTAATCCTAGCACTTAGGAGGCAGAAGCAGGCAGACCTCTGAGTTCAAGGTCAGCCTGGTTACAGAGTGAGTTCCAGCATAGCCAGGGCTACACAGAGAAATCCTCTCTCAAAAAAAACAAAGCAAACAAAAAAAATTTCTTTCAAGTACATAAACAAATAATAAAAAATTAAAAACTTTTTTCTAAAATATAAAACGGAATTCTATGACTATCTGTAACTACTCCTTTCTTCCATTTTAGTAGATACCACTAAACCAAAACCAAAAACCAACCAAACACACACAAACCTCATCAGAAAGTTTTCTATTTACTACACAATACAATGTTGTACTAAAATGAAAAGCAGCCTGCTTCAAATAACTTCACTTTTCTTCCAAGTAAGTCTTTTGTTCAATTTCTGCTAATTTTGGTGATTAGGTTTTTAACTGAAGGTGAGAAATCAGACCAGTACCATGGCTCAGTGGGACTGTGCCAAGCCTGATGTAAATTTGGTCCTTGCAACCATGTGGTAAAGGGAAGAACCAATTGCTGAAGGCTGTCCTCTGACTCTCGCGTGCTCACTGAACCATGAGCACAAATGTACTCGGCACACAAAACATATGTGCATGCCTACATAATAATAATAATAATGATACTACTAATAATAATGATGTGTAATTAAAATTCTTTTTAAAAGCTACATGGGTAATCATAAACATACTGACTGGGCATCTGATGCCATCCTCCTAATGTAACATCGCTACCTTGTGTGCCATCACCACCTTAAGTGATGTCACCATCTCATATGACATCACCAACTTATATAACGTCTCTATCTTATACTTTTAATATTTACATTAATAGCTGACTAATTTTTGTGTTTTTACAACTAATGCTCACATTAAGAGCAATCAGACATAAGTTTTCAACAATATCAGAGCCTCCCACAGTAGCCCATGGCCCCTACCTTCAGGTGGCAAGCTGTAGAGCTGGGCCACAGGTCCTGTCACAGGGATAATTGGCAACTGGAAGTGGAAAGAACTTTTAATGGTGGGAAGTGGCAGGCGGTTTTTGGGGAAGCATTTCCTCATTATCAGACTGGATGTGTTGACAAGAGGGTCAAGAGTCCTGACTGCCAAGCACTCCTGTCCAAACAAGATAGTGAGAGTTAGACCATGGCTCAGTACTGCGGTACTGAGAATGTAGCCACAAACACCACACAAAGGACTACAACACAAGAGAGCTATAAAATGGACTTGCTCTTCAGAAGTATCTGTACTAGGGAGGCACATGTGACCTATCCAGTAGGATTTTTCCTTAAATGTTCACTAGGCAAAACTTAGTACTTATCCTTGACACTGAAAGCCACCAAGTAAGTGTGAGTCCCTCCAACACCTGGCAGGTCTAGGGTATGTCGAATGAAGGCAGCACTGAGAACTACGCTGTGAGAAGTAAAGTTATGTGCACTAACTGTGCCTCTCTCTCCTTTAAAAGGTGGCTTGCTATGGTTTGAGAGGTAAAGTCGTGCATACTGACTGTGCTTCTCTCTCTCTACTATAAAAGACAGTTGGTGAGACAACAACTAGAGCAGACCCCACTCAGATGCCTAAGAGTTTGGCTGGTCAGCCAGTATCAAGTACAGGTAACTTAACAACATTGTCACAGACAACGGGCCTTTCAGTGGTACTCTGACATACTACAGAATCTTCAACACATGAATGACTTAGTTAAACAAACAAGTCAGTCTTAGTGTTAAACCACCTAATCCTTATGGATTAGGATCATATATCAAATACCTATTAAGTGTATCTAAATAGTAAAAATGATTATATAAACTGTTCTAGAAAAATGAATATAGTCAGAATAGACATGCCACATGTTTAGATACCTTAACTACTATCATGCAGAAAGGTTGTTTATTGTGTGGAAAACCAAGAGCAGCCTGAACAACTGGCTGGTCATTTCAAAGGACAGGAGGAGGCTGCACTGCAACTTCTCTCTATACTCTCTAAAGATGGTCCCCAGGGAGCAGGAACGGCCTCCACGGCATATTGTCAAGATGTGTGCAGTTAAGACACCCTGCAGGGCTAGGAGGCTACATCTAGTTTTCTCTCTCTGTCAGCATGGCCCTATCCAGCAGAAAGACATTCCCAGTGCTCATGGCAGAACTGTCCTTCCAGTGGGGAATCCTCAAATACCTTGTCAGAGTACACAGCCACCCACCCATAGCATCAGGAGCTCCTCCCACTGTGTATGCTCTGTATAGCTGCAGTGCAAGGCTCGTGCTCTAGACACGTGCCCCCACCATTCTCTCCAGTCACCCCTGAGGTCACATGTGAAAATCAAGTGGGTTTCTTTTTGTGTGAAGAAATTTTAAAATATATCTATCATATGTATACTTTCCTGAGTACATGCACATTAATCCATTTTCTTAAGAACTAAAACATTTTCATTAAGACAGAATAACAAACAAAGTACTTACTTGAGAAGTGTTATATAGAATTTTCATCCCATTCGCATCAATAAATGCTTTTCTTCCCAACTTGATGTTCGTGACGCTTTTTAAGCTCTGTAGAATCCCCTTCCGAATAAGCATGTTTCTGTGACGATTATCGTGCCGGTGCCAATCTACGTAAATGGTTAAGAGCACTTGAACGTATCCTCTGTCTACCGCTCTCCTGGCATTTGTCTCTTTAACAAAAGAAAATTGGGAAAGGTTATTTTATAAATGACAGGAGTTTTTAATAGAATCAAACAAAAAGTAGAATATCAGTATTGTGATCAATTCCCAGCCTTTATTTAATAATTTTCTAATAAAATAATTATGGCAAGTTCCAAAAATCATTAGTTTCCAAAAACCTTCCTACCTAATTATTTTATCATGGTTTACAAATCCTCCTGGAATCTCCTTCCTAGCTGGGCTTGGCAGTACACACCTGCAGCCCCAGTACACACCAAGGAAGACAAGATCACCAGTGTGAAACCAACTGGGTCTTCATGGAAGTACTGGCTCAACAAAAACTTGAAAAATACATTTATTTACTATGACAAGGTCTGTAATTATGTTTAATGTTATACTGATTTTAAAACTCCGTATTTAGAAATTTAAGTGTCTTTTTCATAAGACAGAAGACTTCTTGAGTGACCAGCTACAAACATGACTTTGTTAAAGCCGTTATCACTTTTGCTTATTTCCATCACAAGATGTTTAATCCACTGGATTATAGCTATTGTTACTATAAATTTTACCTCCCCAGTGGAATTAACAGTTCTATTTATTCCACAATTATGTAGATATCAACTTCTTAGTAACATAAAATTTAAAATATAATTTGTTGTACATAGAAGTTAAAAAATAGTACATGGTTAGAAAATAGTTTTTTCTAGGTACTAAAATTTTAATGTAAAAAAACTATAGGTTTTCTGAAATTGATCAATTTTAATGGAATACAACTAAAGAAATCCATACATTTGAATTGACTTTCTTAAGATTACAACCCAAAAGGACACATCTTCTAAGGCAGCGGCCCTGGGATGCCATCGAGGCAATAGGAGCGCTACCCAGAGCTGCGGTGGCAGGGCTGTGAGGGCTGCTTACATACAAACAAACGCAAACCCCTTCTTAACCTCAATTACCCTCCTAGGGGCCTTAGCTATGTGGTAGACCCCAAGATGATGCTGACCTTAGCCACCTACAGTGGTCCTTACTTTCTACACATGCTCATAGGGACTAAATCATAACACATAGACAGAGGCTTACGCAATCTCCTCTACAACTAGACTCTGACACTAAACAGGTGCAAAGTGCTCATCGGGAAGAGGTGGGCCTCTTAGGACAGTGTTTTAAAACCTCTACTGTAAACTGGATGTCTAATGCATGCCTGATATCAGCACCTGGGTGCTAGAAGCAAGAGGACTGCCAACCTCACCTCTTATAACAAGACCTTGTCTCAAACAAGAGAAAAACAAAAGTCAACAAAAAAGACCCTCTACAATGGCTGCTCTCTGCAAGGCTGTTGCAATTTACATCCATTGGATTGTTTTGACCAACATAGTTTCCTTATGCTTTAAGGCTACCAATCTAACTCAGTTGCCAGACTGCTTGCCTATCAGGAGCAACAGCCCTGTGGATCAGTCCCCAGCAGCACAAACATGGAGAAAGAAGGTGAACATCTGTAATCTCAGCATCAGGAGATGGAGGCAGGAAGATCAGGAGTTCAAAGTCATCCTTGTCTACAGAGCATGTTCAGGCCAGCCTTCATAGGTCAGATGTTGTCTCAAAAACAACAAAAGTATTTGAAGTGAACATACACCAGTTGAAATGCATAAGCCTTTACTAGCTGGGAAAAAGACTTCACTAAAAGCTTTAGGGTCATGGTAATAGTTACAGCTTTGTTTCTGCTGGAATCTACAAAAGCCTAAATGTACTTAGGGGAAATGTTATTTTTCAAAAATAACATGCCAAATGAAGAATTCATTATAATTCAAACATAGGTGCTGAACTAGTCCTTAAAATAAGACGAGAGTTATCTACAATCTGCAGTGAGCACAAGTAAAAGAGATTCATATATAGGTTTCATTCACAAATTCCTTTCCTCTCAAAGCACAAAGTATAGGTTTGCTATTGAGCTGCACCCTCTGTTGTGCATCCCAGTGAGGCCCTGGCTGCATGCTCAGAGCTGTATCTCAGGGCTGCACTCTCGTTGGGTTCATCACTCCTGCATGCACTTCCCATACCACATTTATTTTAGAGCAAATTTATCCACTAATGCAAGTGGCTGACCTATAATAAGCAAGTTTTAAAATCTAATAGAGAATGTTCCAAATTGCCCTGGTCCATTTCAAACTCTGCAGTCTGCTATTAAACATCGTTGTGCATTAAGTGTCCTGTGTTGTGTTGTGTGTAATTTGAAGAGCTATTAAATAGAAACTACTCAACAGTTGCTTTGCTTCATCGGGTGACCCTGTTCTACAGTTTATCAAACCAGACAGAAGCAGTTACCCACTTGAGGCCCCAAGGGTAAAAGTGTAAATGAGAATTTGGCAAACAACAAAAATCACATTTTTAAATTAATTTTACTCATTTTTTAAGACAGGATCTTACTATGTAGCCATGAATGATCTGAAAACTCACTATGTAGACCAAGTTAGCCTTGAATTTGCCAGCAATCCCCCTGCTTCTGCTTCCTGCCTACTGGAATGACAGGTGCCTTGCACTGTGCTATTAGCAACTGATTAACTTTTAACTAATCATGGACTCTTAAAAATATATAGCACAAAAGCTTAGTAAACAAGGGGGCCCCACCCCTGACAATAGTTTCTGACCAACTGCCTGTTATATACTGGGAGAGGGGGACATAGAAAAGCCATCAACAGAGATCTTTAAGACCAAATGTCAAGATTAAATGTTAATGAAGCAACTGATCATATGAAAGAATATATGAAAATAGTTCAAAAACATACTGAGCATGTATGAAGAACACGTCATACATGCAGCACTTCTTCTCCAGCAGCTTCATATGCCTGTGCTCCAGCTCTGAAGGCAGCACCTGTGCTCCAGCTCTGAAGGCAGCAGGTTGTGTGCACACAAGCTCACTTCTAAGTGCCCACCACACCACTTCCGCAGTGTTAGGAATTTGAACTTATGGTGAGAACAAAATTTCTAATAAAAGTCACTATGTTAAACTTATGTTATAAGAAGCCAATATATATTATAATGACAGGCTTATTGAACTAGAGTTTATTCCATCCACTTGGATAATTTATTTAAGCATATCGCTTTCATATTTCTAACTTACTGACAAGAGCATAAAGCCTTACCACTAAAAGAAAACTAAATGTCATATAAGCATAGTTTTCTGAGAAATAAATCTAATATATCAGGAACTTTGACTATAAGAAAGTAGCTTTCACTACATACACTAAGTCTAATTTCCAGTTTCTTGAACATAGATATACATTTAGCGTATTTTAATTACTATTATTTCTAGTATTTAAAAACTTACTTGATTTTAGCAATGCAGCAAGAGTGTCTAAAGCAACCCTGTCAACACAACAAGAAAACACAAACAACAACAAAACCAGTGAAATGAATCTACAATAAAAGCATTCAGTCTTGTCACGCATCATCTTGTCTGTTATCCATTCCAAGTGCATTTACTCTTGCAACAGTACTCATTATTTGGTGCTTCTCTGTGTGCATCTCGCCCTTGAGTTCAAAATTAGATAATAAGATTAAAATACTCAAAGTGTTTATACAAGTTCAATAACATTAACACTGTCAAGTCTTTAAAGTCACAAGCTAGATAAATGAGCTCAGTTAGTGTCACCATTTGACCTTTTCAGAGTACACAAAGCAGCAGAAGGGGGCCTCAGGGGCCCTGGATACAAAAGAACTAAAATAACGACAAGTGCTACTGGTCTAACTCAGACCTGTGGAGCTCACAGTGCCTTTAACTTTCTTACTTTAACTTTAGTGCCATATGCTAGGATCCTTAGATATACAGATAACTGTAACCCTACAGCTTAGAAGTAAACCTAATTATTCCCCTTCACAGGATGTGGAAAAAGCCCTAAAAATTGAAGATACATACATTATCTTGAACATACTCAGGCACACACAGTGATATCAGCTACCATAGTCAGCCATAAAGGCACATTTTCTATCACTATAGAAAACCTATAATTCAAATTATTTATAAAAAGTGAGTTACTGGGGAAAAAATGGCCCTCAGTTTCAACTTCAAAAATGTAAGCCTACATACTATAATATCTCCTTGTAAGATGTATCCATAATTTTCACTAAAAACATTTATTATCAAGCTGAAACATTTCACTCACCATTAAGCATTTGTTGAATGCCTACTACACACTCCTTCTTCATGGGTTGGAATTAAAACAAACATCACTTCAATGGATAATTCTACAATCTACATTATAAAACACAATGTACATACATACGAAAAACCTACATAAGAAATTAAAACTCCAGCAATGAAGTATGTAGGTGGTAAAGGAGAAGCAGTGACCAGATGAAGAGGTACACAGAGTGTGAGTGACCAGATGAAGAGGTACACAGAGTGTGAGTGACCAGATGAAGAGGTACACAGAGTGCGAGTGACCAGATGAACACACACAGAGTGAACGACCAAAGGCCCGCAATGGGATGAACACTAATCACAATTAAACCCAGAAACAAACATTCGCAACTACACCAGAAACCAATGTTTTATGGATATAGAAGCTATAATATTTAAACTGTAATCTACTAAAACCACCTTTAAAGAAATCTTGTATGTCAATTAATATATAAGCCGCTTATTGATAGAGGGTATTACAAAATCAGAAAAAGGTCCCTTAAAAAACAAAAAATCAACATGGGCTGCCAGATGAGCCGCGTGCCACTGCAATGCTCCAAAGTGGGTGGGACATACAGAGCAGGCAGGCAGCATGACAGTCATCTTCAAAGTGCTTCCTTTTTAGGCAAGGCCGCATGCCCGGAGACACTGAAGCAAGGAGCAGCAGCACAGGAGCGGCTGCTGCTGCAGCATCTGCAGTTCAGTCACCAGGGCTAGGTTCTCCTTTGTGATATGAAAGCTGCCAGAACCCTTCAGTGGGATGTACCTGGAACTCATCACAGTCTTGCAGAGATGGACAAATCCAGCTACAAGACGGACAGACATCCATGGAACTAAAGAAGACTGTCTGCTGCTGTGTAGGACCTGGGGTTGCTGAAGCTCAAGGAGCTTGCCGGCCCTAAAGGTGTACTCTCTGCTGTGTAGAGGGCTGGATGCCAATGATCCCTAAAGGTGTACTCTCTGCTGTGTAGAGGGCTGGATGCCAATGATCCCTAAAGGAGATTATCCAGAAGCTCCTCAACCAACAGCAGCTTACCCTCAAAAGCAGGGACACTGCCGTCCTCTTTCTAGACTGTGTAAGAAAACTCCAGTAGCTGAAGATCACAAAGGTTTGCAAAGCCTGGATGCTCTGGAATGCAGAAAATCTCCATCTGTGGAGCTGTCACATTATAAAGACTGAGTATAACAAACTGGCATGTGCCTAGCTCACCTTAAAAGTCAAACAGTGTGGGCCTGTGTACACAGAGCAGACACTCCAAACTGCCAAGACTAAGAAGACAAGCACACTCACACACATCAACTGCTCTCAGACTGCACAGGCCCCGAGGATGGACAGGATACTGTGTCAGACAGGTGCACCATACTATGAAGCGAATCCAAACACAACTATTAATGCTGTCTCTCTATAGCACCTTGTTTAACTCTTACTATGGTATAAATTCCTCTACATGGTGGTAAAACCCATAGAGGCCAGATCCATACCAGGGCACCTGACCTTCATGCCCGAGGCCCTGGGTTCAAGCCCAGGTAGCAGGGAGGGAACATACTACTTAAACTGAGACACAATCTCTAGTCCTCCAAGCACTTAACAACAGAAGCTGCAAGACACACAGTACAACATTCACTCTTCACATCAAAGAATGGATGCCATTGACCATTTTTTGCCATTTCAGTGTAATGCTCTCGCTTTCAAACTTTTTGTTTTACTACCATCATGACCACCTTAAAGAGCAACTTCTGTGTACAGACAGAAGTCAGCATATAAAAAACATTTCAAGGAACGAGGTAAATGAAAACAGCTGACACTGTGCAGACAAAAGATCAGAAGTCCACCAAATACAAACACATGCAATTAACTTGATCGCTGCAGTGCATCCCATCTCTCTAACCTCAGGATCTAACCTTAGCAGGAAGCAGGGCCACTGAATATATAATCAGTCAAGATAAGATCATTTGAAAGGTAAGTGGGCTGTTGACTGGTGTCCTCAGATGACCATGTCACACACGCACGTATGCATGAAGAATACCATCTCCTAAGGCCGAAAGCAAAGGTAAGAAGCTACCACTACCCAGGATTGCTGAGGACTTGCCAGCAAATCATCAAACACTAACAAGAAGACAGAAGGATACCCTCTCCCCGAGCATGCCTTCTGGGAAAGTGAGATGGGGCTTCCGAGCTCTGGACCTGTATGGGGCAGTAAACTCCTGTTGATTCCAACCACCAAGCAAGCAGGGAACTAACATAACGTAACTAACATACCTGAATACAGCTACTTACTCATTTCCATTTTTTCATCTTTAGCTAACCACTTTTGAGAGAAAGAGACAGACAGACAGACAGACAGACAGAGTGAGAGAGCACACAAACGTAAGTGTGGGCACGTGCCTTCAGAGGCCATCTCCTGAAGCTGGAGTCACAGGCAGTTGTGACCCACTGGGCATGGGTGCTGGAACTGACCTATCAGCTAATTCTTCACTGCAAACGGTAAAACCCCAAGGAAGGCTTTCTTCGCCTAGCAACTGTTTTTGCCATGCTTGAGCCAGGTGAAAAGTGTTTCTAACAGTTTCTAGTCTACAACTAAAGATTTGTGTTAATATTTATTCTCCATGTTGAAGGTGAAACTCTCACATCAGTGGCACTGAGCATGTTCCACAGATGCATAAGTTAAAAGAACTTGCAGTCACCATGAATACTGTGACCAAACCTTATTGAGAAGGTAATAAACTTCACCATAAAAGACTCTGGAGCTCTATGACACAGATAAACTAATGTCAACTTCTACAAAATAATTAAACACTGTACTTAGAAAATAATGTGAATTTATTAAAGTTGCAAAAAAAATTTAAATAAAGTCCATAATGTTTTAACAGATTACAATTTCTCTTTCAAAGTATTCATACTTTCTCTGCGAGTTTTCCAATTTTCCTACTTCCCACACAGGAGAATATTATAAGAATCCTTTGGGTAAAAGCAGCAATGAGGAAAGAAAAGTTTATGTCTGGTGATTAAGGAAACTAGTAGGCCTGAACACCTCCTGACTGTTCTCCTTGTAGAGGGAAGGCAGGACACTGAAGAACACAGCTATAATGATGTCCTGGGTTGCCTCCTTCTGGACTAAGAGTTTAAATCTAAAACCTAAAACCAGAGAAGAAAGGGAAGCTTTAGGAAGGGAAGCTTCCAGCTCACCCTTCCCGTTAAAGAAAGCATCAAGGAGGAAGAGAACAGGAAGTTCCAGGTGGTCCTTTTTTTTTTTTTTTTTTGATTTTCAAGACAGGGTTTCTCTGTGTAGCCCTGGCTGTCCTGGAACTCGCTCTGTAGACCAGGCTGGCCTCAAACTCAGAAATCCATCTGCCTCTGCCTCCCAAGTGCTGGGATTAAAGGCGCCACCAATGACCGGCCAGATGTCTTAACTAGGGTAGAAAAGATCAGATTTCTAAAGAACAGCAATAAGGACACTGATGTTTGGCTAGTACATGGTTTAAATTAAATGTAAACCTTTTTTAGGTTCTTTTAAAAATGCAAGCAGAAGCACAGCCACATGGCTTAGCAGGGAAAGTCACTTACTGATAAGCCAGGTGACCTGAGTTCAATTCCCAGGACCACATGGTGGAAGGAGAGGCTTATTCATAAGGGTTGTTCTCTGACCTCCATGTGAACAGCATGGAACACACACACAAGCAAGCAGGTAAGCAGGTAAGCAATGGAACACACATGAGAGCATACACACACACACACACACAAGCAGGTAAGCAATGGAACACACGTGGGTGCATACACACACACAAGCAGGTAAGCAATGGAACACACGTGAGTGCACACACACACACACACACAAGCAAGCAGGTAAGCAGATAAGCAATGGAACACACGTGAGTGCATACACACACACACACACAAGCAGGTAAGCAATGGAACACACGTGGGTGCACACACACACACACACACACACACACAAGCAGGTAGGCAGGTAACAAATAACTGAAAACAATTTAAGCAGATAAAAGGGTAAGCAGAGGGCTGAGGACAGGTCAGAGGTCAGAGGTCAGAGGTCAGAGCACCAACAGCACAAGCCTTGAGTCCTGCACACACAGAAAGCTCTGGCCATGTGAGTGGTCACCTCAGCACTCCTACTGCAGCCAGGGAGATGGAGATGGAGATGGAGAAGGAGAACAGACCGGAAGCTTGTTGGCCAGCTAGCCTAGACAGAAGAACAGCAGCAAGTTCTACAACAACGGCCATGCCTCAACAAGGTGAGAGGTAAGGACTGGCTTCCCAGAGCTGTCCACTGAACAGCACAGCATTCCATGGACACACACACCATAATTGAAATACCAGTGGAAATAAAAGGATAATTTAGATAACTACATTCTTTCCTCAGAGGTTTTAGGCCTATGGTTCTACGGTCCACTATAACACTTTTCTTTTGGTTTATTTGTGGTGCCATATTCTGACCCAGGACTGAATGGGCAGCCTCTCAAGCGCCACTTGCCTACACTCAATTCAGATGTAATTTTGAAATGCTGTGTTTCTCCTATGAACATTTCCTATTAGCTGTGGTAACATGGAACAATGGCACCATGTACAGATTACACAAGAAGGCCGTGGTCCTTACACTACAGGTAAATGATGAACTTCTTTATATGTTAAGGGGAAAAAACAGGCCTTGGAGTAGACCTCACAAGCACAGCACTTGGCTTGTATGCACAAAGCTATGGGTCCAAACCCAGAGCCATTAAGAATTAAAAAAAAAAGAGCTGTGTGGACATCCAGGGCTCATTCACACACAGCTGTCACAGTGCTTAACTAAACAAAACATCATCTTCACAAACACATTTGTGTCCTAGGATTCTGCTTAAATGCCTGCAATGTCTAACAGAGCCCTGCTATCTCTTCTGAAGGGAATGACAGGGTAAGCAGCTCACTCTGGACTGCGGGGCCACCGAGTGGTGGGTCAAGGTTGAGCAGCAGGCCATCTGCCTCCACAGCCCACGGCACCACTCTTGCCGTTACATGGGTTTCACTAGCTATGACACGAACATTTTCTTTTGATGCATTTTACCAAATATGTTAGGTCTGTAAATAATGCTTACATACATAAACATGTGGCACCACCCTACCCAATACTGAAGTAAATAATGTTATGTACAATTAATCTCACTAAATATTTTGACTGATTTCTTTCTTTCCTTATAGAGAGGCTCTCCCAGTGTATCAGAGTAGCCTCTGACAAGTAATATTTATGCCTCAAGTCTCCACATGCTAGGAAAACAGGCACCAACTAACACATTCAGTTATTTGGGACTTTACTAAGAAAAGAAAAACAAAGACAAAAAGAAAGGGTTCAAGCACTCTGCATGCACCCTTTTGTTCACAAATAAACCGTGTAGGCTGGAGACATGGGTCAGCACTTAAGATCACACACTGATGTTAGGAAGAGCAGAGTTTGGTGCTCGGCACCATATCAGGTAGCTCCCAGCTACCTGTACCTCCACCTCCACAGGCGCCTGCATGCATGCACTTACATGTATCATACTAACAAAATAAAATATTCAAAGAATAAAGTTCAAATATTTCATGTTGACATGTTTGTCTTTATAGACATTTCATAGCTAAAATTTTTAAAAAGAAATGCTTTTAAGTACTTATTTTTATTATTTTAATCATGTATATGGGACACAATTGGCAGCTGAGTACAGTGCCTACAGAGGCTACAGGAGGACACTGGAGTCCCTGGAGCTCCAGTGACAGGAGGGGATGATCTGGCCAACATGTGGGACCAGAATCCAGGACCCTGGCAAGAGCAACACACACGCTTAACCTCATGACAAGCCAGCTTGCCTATCTCAAGTGTTCTACGTACACGTGTATGCATATGAGTACATGCCATACGTGTGTGGAGAACATGAAGCACTGAGCCCCCTCGCTCCAGCAGTCACTGTCTTGCAGCTCCTGATCCAGCAACAGACTCAGGCAGTGGGAAGAATGAAGACTGAGTCATGACACAGCAGATGAAGAAATACGCTAACAAGCAGATACCGCGGCACAAGCACCACAACCACGACCTCTGAAAGACTGAATTAAAAATGTAGGCAAGCTGCAAGTACAAACGAAGGGCACACAGTGTGCCAAGACCTGTGCACAGTCACCTCATCCAGAATGTGACGTATTTAAACAGCACAGAGACCGCACTAATACAGCAGAACGAGAGGCTATCTCTTGCCTTTAAAGAATTATGAGATACAACCAACAAATAAAACTTACTTGAACCCTGATCCAAATAATCTAAGTATTAAGAAGATTTTTCGGCCAGCCTGGTCTACAGAGTGAGATCCAGGACAGCCAGGGCTACACAGAGAAACTCTGTCTCAAAAAAAAAAAAAGAAAAAAAAATTTTTCATCAGTCGTCAAAAACAGGAAATGACATTAAGAATCACTATTAATATTGCTGGGCACAGAAATGGACTAATGACAACCTGCACTAATACTAATACTAATCGTGGCAGATAGGAATAATGCTGCAGAACGTACACACCAAACGCCATGGCAGAGCTGACATGTGGACAGTGAGAAGGTGCACCAGCAGCTGCAGAACGCGGGCCACTGCTGGGACTGGGAGCTCACAAAGCTACTCTACCTCTCCAGGAGGGACACACTCCCTGAAGACTCCAGACAACACTGGGTGTGACTTGTTTATCTCTCATCTAAACAAATCCACATAAAAGTTTGACTCCAGACAACCCAAGAACATGGAGATTATTTTCTACTAAGGCATTAGCCTGTTGCTCTCTTCGAAACAGTGATGCTAATTTCCAATCCTTACTTAATAGAGGTACATCTGAAGTAGCCTACTATTTACTGGGAGAGATGATCATAGCCCAGAAAATAGCTATGAATTACTCAACAGTCTCCAATAAAGCATGCACACAGCACTGTGGCAGCAGCACAAAGGAGAGGACCATGATGGCGCACTGTCCTACTGCCCTCGGAGGAGGACACAAGACGAGTCTTGCTGTATGAGCCTCAAACAAACAAAAAGCCCCCCCACAGCACTGCACTACGTCTAAAGCCCTCCACAGCACTGCACGACGTCTAAAGCCCTCCACAGCACCGCACTACATCTAAAGCCCTCCACAGCACCGCACTACATCTAAAGCCCTCCACAGCACTGCACTACATCTAAAGCCCTCCACAGCACCGCACGACGTCTAAAGCCCTCCACAGCACTGCACTACATCTAAAGCCCTCCACAGCACTGCACTACGTCTAAAGCCCTCCACAGCACTGCACGACGTCTAAAGCCC